>NC_091980.1:169805283-170105283 GCF_044704955.1 Pristiophorus japonicus | reverse complement strand
TCTTCATTCAACAAAGCTTATTGTTTGGCCAGCTCTATTTTTAGATCCATATGTCACTTAAGATAGTCACTGTCAGGGTTTTTTTTTCCTTTTCTTACATATTGATTTACTTCCTCTGTTAATTTTATGTGGGCTCGAAGAATCGGAACACAGGCTTTTTCTATTACTTTCTTTTTACCTCTTCTACTTTGGTCTCTGTCTATAAGACACTCCTCCGGACATGTTATTCTTTCTAAATTGAATGAACCATCGGGTGGAAATGGCCTGTTTTCACCCTTAGTCCATTTTACCCAATTTTTTTTTAGGTGATCAATTGAAGACTGACCACAATTCTGGAGCATAAAAATAGGCTGGTGTGCCCTTTGGTGGTGTTTTACTTGCTCCAGCACCCATTCTGGATGATTAAGATTTTTCACAGTTTCTGATCTCGCAATCCTTCCGGTCAACTGAGTTCTCTACGCCCACTTCTCCTGGCCATCACGTGGCCTAAAAAGGCTCTTAATTCGGGCTCAGTCTGGGTGTGTGAGATATGTTGACACGAACCAACCGTAGTTGATCAATCAGTTATTGTTTCTTTTCTCCATCAATCCTTGTTTTTCCGAATCACAATTTTCCCCAGTGACTCTTCCCGTTTCTCTAATTGCAATGTCGCACAAAAGTATTGAACACAACAGTATAACAAGGACAACTAGGACAATCAACATTCACATGGGTATACAAATCATAGCCTTAAAACTCTATCTAAACAAATAGTCAATTCTCAGTCTGCGTTGTACGCCACTACAGACCGAGTCCTTAACTTATCTTAATAAAATTTATGGTCCTATCACACAAGGACCCGTCCTATCAAACAAGGATGATTCCCTTTATGGTGCTGTCACACAAGACCCTGATCCTATCACACAAGGATCATCTTAATTTATGGTCCTATCACACAAGGACCCTGATCCTATCACACAAGGATCATCAATCGATAGCGCTCTTCTTACCTTTTACTAATGAAAATCTCCCCGGGCTGTTTCAAGATCGGGTATTTTCAGGGTCAGATCCCTTCTGCCTACAAGCTGAGAAGGAAATGATTACAAAAATAACTTTTGCTCTTAAATTTAGAGTCTCGTAGATCGCAGTACCTCCACTGTGGACAACAGATTACATATGTGATTCAACAGTAAAGAGACCCCTTGTGAGCAAAAGGCTTGCCTTATTCTGGCCAGTTAAGTCCTTCACTGAAGAGGCACTATGTCGGCATCTGTTCACTCACAGAGTAGAGAGTAAGCGATCTCGTTGGAACCTCCAAGAAGTAACTGTCAAATCTCGACTCTCAATATAAGACTCTGACACAATCAGCTCCGGTAGATGTTCCTTTGATAAGTTTTACTTGCAGCAAGAAAGAGTCTCACTCAGTCAAAGACTAACTGGGGACTCCCAATATGGTACAGTTTCACAATGTATTTATACAGTAGAACAAATAAGTTACGGTTCCATCCTGTGTATTGGTTCTGTCTTTGCAGTCAGCGAAAACAGATAAAGAGTTCTCCAATCAGTTAATGATTACCACATCCTTGTCTTTACATTTTTTTTCAAATGTCTCCTTTGTCAGTGATTTTGGTGGTCCAGTCAGCAATAACTCGATTAGGGTGTGATAATGTGCTATCACCGGCTTTGCATTGTTTTAGGATTGTCCAGTTTCCTGGCCAGTTATTTGGGCTCATGATTTCCATAGTGGTTGATTAGTACTTGGCTTCTTGTATATTATGGATGAGTTCTGTACAAGAGATAATGGCTGGTAATTTGATTATCTCTTAGGGGGTGAATTGGTGCTGCATCTTTACAATCTTTATCCAGCCATTCTAAGGTCTGGCATAGTCACAGACTAATGATAATACAGGGGAGCACAATGGTGGTACTTATCTCAGCAGGACAGTCTTAATGTTGTCTGGTGGTTATTAATCAGCTATCGGCAGTTTCAGTCAAGGTTAGCATGTTTATGCAAACAGACTGTCTGCTGCAGAAGTTTCTGGCAGAATCGGGACTCCGTTTTGTTTTATGGCAAAAAGGGTACAAAAAAGTGTAATGCAGCTTTAAAAATACATTTCCACACCAGGGAGGCGGAGGCAGAGATGGAAACAGCCTTGGGTTCGCTGGTTAAACAGGGAGTATTGAGACCAATAGCTACCTATGTGAACTCTCCATTGTGGCCGGTTAAGAAACTGGACAACTCCTGGAGAGGCACGGTGGACTATCGAGTACTCAACCGTAACATCCCCGCCTGTGCACCCACTGTTGCTGCTGTCGCCGACCTCATTGGAAGTATCCTACGAAACGAATTTAAGGAGCTAGGAACTAAATTAAAAATTAAAAAATAGGACCTCAAAAGTAGTAATCTCGGGATTGCTACCAGTGCCACGTGATAGTCAGAGTAGGAATCGCAGGATAGCGCAGATGAATACGTGGCTTGAGCAGTGGTGCACCAGGGAGGGATTCAAATTCCTGGGGCATTGGAACCGGTTCTGGGGGAGGTGGGATCAGTACAAACCGGACGGTCTGCACCTGGGCAGGACCGGAACCAATGTCCTAGGGGGAGTGTTTGCTAGTGCTGTTGGGGAGGAGTTAAACTAATATGGCAGGGGAATGGGAACCAATGCAGGGAGACAGAGGAAAACAAAAAGGAGGGGAGCGACCGATCAAAAGCCCAGCGGGAGATCGAGAGCTAGCGGCAGTTGGTGAGAGGGGAGCGACCTATCAAAAGCCCAGCGGGAGATCGAGAGCCAGCGGCAGTTGGTGAGAGGGGAGCGACCTATCAAAATCCCAGCGGGAGATCGAGAGCCAGCGGCAGTTGGTGAGAGGGGAGCGACCTATCAAAAGCCCAGCGGGAGATCGAGAGCCAGCGGCAGTTGGTGAGAGGGGAGCGACCTATCAAAAGCATACCGGTGCAGCTACAGCGGGAGAGAAAGCAAAATAGAAGTAGAAAGTAATCAAAAAGTGACGTCACAGCCAATGTGGTAAGTGATTGGCTGGTGATTGGTGAGTAGCTTTTCTTTTCTTTTTTATATCAGTAAGTGAACTGTAACATTGTTATGACCAATTTAAGTTTATCTAAGGTTAAGACATGGCAGGAGAGCTCGGTCACGTGATATGCTCCTCCTGTACCATGTGGGAACTCGGGGACACTTCCGGTGTCCCTGGGCGCTACGTGTGTGGGAAGTGTATCCGCCTCGAGCTCTTGACGGTCCGCGTTGCGGAATTGGAGCTGAGGGTGGATTCACTCTGGAGCATCCACGATGCTGAGAATGACATGAGTATCACGTGTAGTGAGTTGGTCTTACCGCGGGAGAAGGGTCCACAGCCAGATGGGGAATGGAAGACCAGCAGGAAGAGCAGTGCAAGAAAGATAGTGCAGGGGTCCCCTGTGGTCATCCCCCTGCAAAACAGATACACTGCTTTGAGTACTGTTGGGGAGGATGACTCATCAGGGGAGGGCAGCAGCAGCCAAGTTCATGGCACCGTAGGTGGCTCTGCTGCAGGGGAGGGCAGGAAAAAGAGTGGGAGCGCGATAGTGATAGGGGATTCGATGGTGAGGGGAATAGATAGGCGTTTCTGCGGCCGCAACCGAGACTCCAGGATGGTATGTTGCCTCCCTGGTGCAAGGGTCAAGGATGTCTCGGAGCGGGTGCAGGACATTCTGAAATGGGAGGGAGAACAGCCAGTTGTCGTGGTGCACATTGGTACGAACGACATAGGTAAAAAAAGGGACGAGGTCCTACGAAAAGAATTTAAGGAGCTAGGAGCTAAATTAAAAAGTAGGACCTCAAAAGTAGTAATCTCGGGATTGCTACCAGTGCCACGTGCTAGTCAGAGTAGGAATCGCAGGATAGCGCAGATGAATGCATGGCTTGAGCAGTGGTGCAGCAGGGAGGGATTCAAATTCTTGGGGCATTGGAACCGGTTCTGGGGGAGGTGGGACCAGTACAAACCGGACGGTCTGCACCTGGGCAGGTCCGGAACCAATGTCCTAGGGGGAGTGTTTGCTAGTGCTTTTGGGGAGGAGTTAAACTAATATTGCAGGGGGATGGGAACCTATGCAGGGAGACAGAGGGAGACAAAAATGAGGCAAAAGCAAAAGACAGAAAGGAGATGAGGAAAAGTGGAGGGCAGAGAAACCCAAGGCAAAGAACAAAAAGGGCCACTGTACAGCAAAATTCTAGAAGGACAAAGGGTGTTAAAAAAGCAAGCCTGAAGGCTTTGTGTCTTAATGCAAGGAGTATCCGCAATAAGGTGGATGAATTAACTGTGCAAATAGATGTTAACAAATATGATGTGATTGGGATTACGGAGACGTGGCTCCAGGATGATCAGGGCTGGGAACTCAACATCCAGGGGTATTCAACATTCAGGAAGGATAGAATAAAAGGAAAAGGAGGTGGGGTAGCATTGCTGGTTAAAGAGGAGATTAATGCAATAGTTAGGAAAGACATTAGCTTGGATGATGTGGAATCTATATGGGTAGAGCTGCAGAACACTAAAGGGCAAAAATCGTTAGTGGGAGTTGTGTACAGACCTCCAAACAGTAGTAGTGATGTTGGGGAGGGCATCAAACAGGAAATTAGGAGTGCATGCAATAAAAGTGCAGCAGTTATAATGGGTGACTTTAATATGCACATAGATTGGGCTAGCCAAACTGGAAGCAATACGGTGGAGGAGGATTTCCTGGAATGCATAAGGGATGGTTTTCTAGACCAATATGTCGAGGAACCAACTAGGGGGGAGGCCATCTTAGACTGGGTGTTGTGTAATGAGAGAGGATTAATTAGCAATCTCATTGTGCGAGGCCCCTTGGGGAAGAGTGACCATAATATGGTGGAATTCTGCATTAGGATGGAGAATGAAACAGTTAATTCAGAGACCATGGTCCAGAACTTCAAGAAGGGTAACTTTGAAAGTATGAGGCATGAATTGGCTAAGATAGATTGGCTAATGATACTTAAGGGGTTGACTGTGGATGGGCAATGGCAGACATTTAGAGACCGCATGGATGAATTACAACAATTGTACATTCCTGTCTGGCGTAAAAATAAAAAAGGGAAGGTGGCTCAACCGTGGCTTTCGAGGGAAATCAGGGATAGTATTAAAGCCAAGGAAATGGCATACAAATTGGCCAGAAATAGCAGCGAACCTGGGGACTGGGAGAAATTTAGAACTCAGCAGAGGAGGACAAAGGGTTTGATTAGGGCAGGGAGAATTACGAGAAGAAGCTTGCAGGGAACATTAAGGCGGATTGCAAAAGTTTCTATAGGTATGTAAAGAGAAAAAGGTTAGTAAAGACAAACGTTGGTCCCCTGCAGTCAGAATCAGGGGAAGTCATAACGGGGAACAAAGAAATGGCAGACCAATTGAACAAGTACTTTGGTTCAGTATTCACTAAGGAGGACACAAACAACCTTCCGGTTATAAAAGTGGTCAGAGGGTCTATTAAGGAGGAGGAACTGAGGGAAATTTTTATTAGTCGAGAAATTGTGTTGGGGAAATTGATGGGATTGAAGGCCGATAAATCCCCAGGGCCTGATGGACTGCATCCCAGAGTACTTAAGGAGGTGGCCTTGGAAATAGCGGATGCATTGACAGTCATTTTCCAACATTCCATTGACTCTGGATCAGTTCCTATCGAGTGGAGGGTAGCCAATGTAACCTCACTTTTTAAAAAAGGAGGGAGAGAGAAAGCAGGGAATTATAGACCGGTCAGCCTGACCTCAGTAGTGGGTAAAATGATGGAATCAATTATTAAGGATGTCATAGCAGCGCATTTGGAAAATGGTGACATGATAGGTCCAAGTCAGCATGGATTTGTGAAAGGGAGATCATGCTTGACAAATCTTCTGGAATTTTTTGAGGATGTTTCAAATAAAGTGGACAAAGGAGTACCAGTTGATGTGGTATATTTGGACTTTCAGAAGGCTTTCGACAAGGCCCCACACAGGAGATTAATGTGCAAAGTTAAAGCACATGGGATTGGGGGTAGTGTGCTGATGTGGATTGAGAACTGGTTGTCAGACAGGAAGCAAAGAGGAGGAGTAAATGGGTACTTTTCGGAAAGGCAGGCAGTGACTTGTGGGGTACCGCAGGGTTCTGTGCTGGGGCCCCAGCTGTTTACATTGTACATTAATGATTTAGACGAGGGGATTAAATGTAGTATCTCCAAATTTGCGGATGACACTAAGTTGGGTGGCAGTGTGAGCTGCGAGGAGGATGCTATGAGGCTACAGAGTGACTTGGATAGGTTAGGTGAGTGGGCAAATGCGTGGCAGATGAAGTATAATGTGGATAAATGTGAGGTTATCCACTTTGGTGGTAAAAACAGAGAGACAGACTATTATCTGAATGGTGACAGATTAGGAAAAGGGAAGGTGCAACGAGACCTGGGTGTCATGGTACATCAGTCATTGAAGGTTGGCATGCAGGTACAGCAGGCGGTTAAGAAAGCAAATGGCATGTTGGCCTTCATAGCGAGGGGATTTGAGTACAGGGGCAGGGAGGTGTTGCTACAGTTGTACAGGGCCTTGGTGAGGCCACACCTGGAGTATTGTGTACAGTTTTGGTCTCCTAACTTGAGGAAGGACATTCTTGCTATTGAGGGAGTGCAGCGAAGATTCACCAGACTGATTCCCGGGATGGTGGGACTGACCTATCAAGAAAGACTGGATCAACTGGGCTTGTATTCACTGGAGTTCAGAAGAGTGAGAGGGGACCTCATAGAAATGTTTAAAATTCTGATGGGTTTGGACAGGTTGGATGCAGGAAGAATGTTCCCAATGTTGGGGAAGTCCAGAACCAGGGGTCACAGTCTAAGGATAAGGGGTAGGCCATTTAGGACCGAGATAAGGAGAAACTTCTTCACCCAGAGAGTGGTGAACCTGTGGAATTCTCTACCACAGGAAGTAGTTGAGGCCAATTCACTAAATATATTCAAAAAGGAGTTAGATGAAGTCCTTACTACTCGGGGGATCAAGGGATATGGCGTGAAAGCACGAAGTGGGTACTGAAGTTTCATGTTCAGCCATGAACTCATTGAATGGCGGTGCAGGCTAGAAGGGCTGAATGGCCTGCTCCTGCACCTATTTTCTATGTTTCTATGTTTCTAAAAGCAAAAGACAGAAAGGAGATGAGGAAAAGTGGAGGGCAGAGAAACCCAAGGCAAAGAACAAAAAGGGCCACTGTACAGCAAAATTCTAAAAGGACAAAGGGTGTTAAAAAAACAAGCCTGAAGGCTTTGTGTCTTAATGCAAGGAGTATCCGCAGTAAGGTGGATGAATTAACTGTGCAAATAGATGTTAACAAATATGATGTGACTGGGATTACGGAGACGTGGCTCCAGGATGATCAGGGCTGGGAACTCAACATCCAGGGGTATTCAACATTCAGGAAAGATAGAAAAAAAGGAAAAGGAGGTGGGGTAGCATTGCTGGTTAAGGAGTAAATTAAGGCAATAGTTCGGAAGGACATTAGCTTGGATGATGTGGAATCTATATGGGTAGAGCTGCAGAATACCAAAGGGCAAAAAACGTTAGTGGGAGTTGTGTACAGACCTCCAAACATAGTAGTGATGTTGGGGAGGGCATCAAACATGAAATTAGGGGTGCGTGCAATAAAGGTGCAGCAGTTATAATGGGTGACTTTAATATGCACATAGATTGGGTTAACCAAACTGGAAGCAATACGGTGGAGGAGGATTTCCTGGAGTGCATAAGGGATGGTTTTTTAGACCAATATGTCGAGGAACCAACTAGGGGGGAGGCCATCTTAGACTGGGTGTTGTGTAATGAGAGAGGATTAATTAGCAATCTCGTTGTGCGAGGCCCCTTGGGGAAGAGTGACCATAATATGGTGGAATTCTGCATTAGGATGGAGAATGAAACAGTTAATTCAGAGACCATGGTCCAGAACTTCAAGAAGGGTAACTTTGAAGGTATGAGGCGTGAATTGGCTAGGATAGATTGGCGAATGATACTGAAGGGGTTGACTGTGGATGGGCAATGGCAGACATTTAGAGGCCGCATGGATGAACTACAACAATTGTACATTCCTGTCTGGCGTAAAAATAAAAAAGGGAAGGTGGCTCAACTGTGGCGATCAAGGGAAATCAGGGTAGTATTAAAGCCAAGGAAGTGGCATACAAATTGGCCAGAAATAGCAGCGAACTCGGGGACTGGGAGAAATTTAGAACTCAGCAGAGGAGGACAAAGGGTTTGATTAGGGCAGGGAAAATGGAGTACGAGAAGAAGCTTGCAGGGAACATTAAGACGGATTGCAAAAGTTTCTATAGATATGTAAAGAGAAAAAGGTTAGTAAAGACAAACGTAGGTCCCCTGCAGTCAGGATCAGGGGAAGTCATAACGGGGAACAAAGAAATGGCGGACCAATTGAACAAGTACTTTGGTTCGGTATTCACTGAGGAGGACACAAACAACCTTCCAGATATAAAAAGGGTCGGAGGGTCTAGTAAGGAGGAGGAACTGAGGGAAATCCTTATTAGTCGGGAAATTGTGTTGGGGAAATTGATGGGATTGAAGGCCGATAAATCCCCAGGGCCTGATGGACTGCATCCCAGAGTACTTAAGGAGGTGGCCTTGGAAATAGTGGATGCATTGACAGTCATTTTCCAACATTCCATTGACTCTGGATCAGTTCCTATGGATTGGAGGGTAGCCAATGTAACCCCACTTTTTAAAAAAGGAGGGAGAGAGAAAACAGGGAATTATCGACCGGTCAGCCTGACATCGGTAGTGGGTAAAATGATGGAATCAATTATTAAGGATGTCATAGCAGTGCATTTGGAAAGAGGTAATATGATAGGTCCAAGTCAGCATGGATTTGTGAAAGGGAAATCATGCTTGACAAATCTTCTGGAATTTTTTGAGGATGTTTCCAGTAGAGTGGACAAGGGAGAACCAGTTGATGTGGTATATTTGGACTTTCAGAAGGCTTTCGACAAGGTCCCACACAAGAGATTAATGTGCAAAGTTAAAGCACATGGGATTGGGGGTAGTGTGCTGACATGGATTGAGAACTGGTTGTCAGACAGGAAGCAAAGAGTAGGAGTAAATGGGGACTTTTCAGAATGGCAGGCAGTGACTAGTGGGGTACCGCAAGGTTCTGTGCTGGGGCCCCAGCTGTTTACACTGTACATTAATGATTTAGACGAGGGGATTAAATGTAATATCTCCAAATTTGCGGATGACACTAAGTTGGGTGGCAGTGTGAGCTGCGAGGAGGATGCTATGAGGCTGCAGAGCGACTTGGATAGGTTAGGTGAGTGGGCAAATGCATGGCAGATGAAGTATAATGTGGATAAATGTGAGGTTATCCACTTTGGTGGTAAAAACAGAGAGACAGACTATTATCTGAATGGTGACAGATTAGGAAAAGGGGAGGTGCAAAGAGACCTGGGTGTCATGGTACATCAGTCATTGAAGATTGGCATGCAGGTACAGCAGGCGGTTAAGAAAGCAAATGGCATGTTGGCCTTCATAGCGAGGGGATTTGAGTACAGGGGCAGGGAGGTGTTGCTACGATTGTACAGGGCCTTGGTGAGGCCACACCTGGAGTATTGTGTACAGTTTTGGTCTCCTAACCTGAGGAAGGACATTCTTGCTATTGAGGGAGTGCAGCGAAGGTTCACCAGACTGATTCCCGGGATGGCGGGACTGACCTATCAAGAAAGACTGGATCAACTGGGCTTGTATTCACTGGAGTTCAGAAGAATGAGAGGGGACCTCATAGAAACGTTTAAAATTCTGACGGGGTTAGACAGGTTAGATGCAGGAAGAATGTTCCCAATGTTGGGGAAGTCCAGAACCAGGGGACACAGTCTAAGGATAAGGGGGAAGCCATTTAGGACCGAGATGAGGAGGAATTTCTTCACCCAGAGAGTGGTGAACCTGTGGAATTCTCTACCACAGAAAGTTGTTGAGGCCAATTCACTAAATATATTCAAAAAGGAGTTAGATGAAGTCCTTACTACTAGGGGGATCAAGGAGTATGGTGAGAAAGCAGGAATGGGGTACTGAAGTTGCATGTTCAGCCATGAACTCATTAAATGGCGGTGCAGGCTAGAAGGGCCGAATGGCCTACTCCTGCACCTATTTTCTATGTTTCTATGTTTCTATGTTTCTATCCCAGCCTCCGCAACCACCTTCACGGTGGCTGGATATTTCCAACGGGTTCTGGTCCATACCTTTAAGAAGGGAAGATCAGTACAAGTTTGCTTTTACCTTTAAAGGACAGCAATATACTTGGAACTGTCTCCCTCAGGGCTTCCACAACAGCCCCAGTATTTTCCACCAGTATATGGCCAACTGTTTAAAGTATTTCAGCAGACCCCAGCAATTAGTACAGTATGTGGATGACCTGCTCCTGTTCACCGATGAGGGGGAGGAGCATGGCCCACTGCTGGCTGAGCTGCTGGAGTTGCTGAAAGAAGAAGGATTTAAAGTAAACCCCAAGAAGGCACAGATCGGACTGAAGGAAGTAAAATTCCTGGGACTGGCTGTGCGCGCTGGGGAAAGAGCCATTGACAAAGCTAGAAGGGAAGCAGTGCAGAAGTTACCCGCCCCCAACACAGTGACAGGAGTAAGATATTTTCTAGGGCTAACCGGGTACTGCAGAGATTTCATTGAGGATTATGCAGCCACAGCAGCCCCTCTGCTTCCACTCCTACACAAGGGAGTGGAGTGGGAATGGGACAAAGGTTGCGAGGCAGCATTTATCCAACTCAAGAAAGACCTGCAGACCGCGCCAGCTCTAGGGGCCATAGATAGGGGTAAAGAGTTTTTCCTGGAGGTAGCAGCCAGTGGGGACAGCGTGAGCGCAGTACTGCTCCAAGAGCGGCACCGCCGGCTGAGACCAGTGGTCTACTCCTCCAGGATACTCACGGACGTGGAGAAGGGATACTCCAACTGTGAGCGGCACCTCCTAGCCACTCACTGGGCTGTGAAAAGATCACTGACCTTCACATGGGAGTCCCCTATCACATTCCTTACCCACCATACACCCACCCAAATGCTCCTGGACGGGAGAATCAAGGACGGGACAGTGAGCAGTGCCCACATTGCTCGCTGGACCCTGCTCCTCTCTCAAATGGACCTAAGGGTAAAGAGTCTCTGTGAGCCAAGACTCGCAGCCAACATGATTTATCCAGGGACAGCCCACCGGTGTTCCATGGAAGGGGTATGGGAAATTGACATAGGCTTTCGGGCTGGGTTACACCCCACAGGCCGAGAGATCTATATGGACGGTTCAAGTACGGTATCTGCAGGTGAACGACTCACAGGCTGCGGAGTGTATGACCCTGAGGCAGGCATTGCCCTGGCGATTAAACTCCCCAGTACTATGAGTGCCCAGCACACTGAACTGTCTGCAGTGGTGTATGTAGTCACACATCGAAGAATTCCCTACCCCATACACGATTTGCTCGGACAGTATGTACACATGCAATTCGTGTTCAGAGTACCTGGCTATCTGGTCCCACCGCGGATACACATCCGCAGATGGGAGACCTCTGGCAATTAAGCCCCTCCTGGAAAAGATCATGAAAGCCGTAGAGGAGGAAGGGAATATCTATATTCATAAGGTGAAGGCACATTCCACCACTGAAGCCCGTAGCGAGGGAAACCAACAGGCTGACATGTTGGCCAAGCAAGGTGCCCGCACGGGCAAGCTCTGGGATCTGTACAACCCAGGACCCATCGCAGCAGTCAGGGGGAGGTTAGGGACGACAGGGAAGGCAGGGATAGCTTTGCCCCCGGACCTAAAAACAGTTCAGACCCAAGACCCCGTCCTCAAAACTGTCCTGAACACGCTAGCTAAAGGGGAAAGAATACGACACCGCAGCAATTGCCATTAAAGAAGGCATGGTGTTCAGGGGGGGAGCAATGGGTAGTACCGCAACAACACCAGAGAGAATTCCTCCAGCTGGCCCACGAGGGTCCAGGAGCAGGACACCCCGGACCTGAGACCACTTGGCAACGAGTGGAACAGGCAGGGTGGTGGCCAGGACTCAGGAAAGACGTCCGCGAGTTCTGTGCTAGCTGTCTGGTGTACGCGGCCAACAACCCCGACCCCCAGAATAGAAAGGTGTCTATGGGACATATCAGGAGAGTAGAGGGACCCTGGCAGTCGATCCAAATCGATTACATTGGGCCCCTACCCACTGCCCAGGGAGGTTACAAGTACTGCCTAGTATTGGTGGATGTATTCACCAAATGGGTGGAAGCCTTCCCATGCTGAACAGCCACTGACCTGGGAACAGCTAGGATCCTGGTCAGAGAAGTGTTCTCTCGATGGGGACTACCACAATACGTGGAGTCCGACCAAGGGAGTCACTTCACCGGGCAGGTGATGCAAGAGACCCTTAAGGTACTCGGCATCAAAGGGAAATGGCATGACGCCCACAACCCGCAGTTATCCGGGCCTATGGAGCGTTTAAACTGCACCATCAAAGAAAGACTGCGCATAGAGACAGGGGAATCACCCAAAGGATGGGTAGAGGTCCTACCACTGGTCCTCATGGGGATCCGGGCCAGCCAGTCAAAGAGCACGGGGTACTCCCCGTACGAGCTCATGACCGGCAGAGCCATGCGAACCCCCACCCATGTATTAGCCCCGGGACTCAAGGAAGGTCAGCTTAGGGAAGCGAACCGGGACAGCTTTGTCAGAAATCTGTTTGAACACCTTAAACAGATTCACTGGCAGGCTGCTAACAACATGGGAAAACAGCATCGGAGCAACCGACTGCTGCTAGAACCCCGCAAACACCACGAGTGAGAGATAGGGGACCAGGTCATGGTAAGAAACTACGCTAGAGTAGGGGTCTTTGAGGCACTGTACATGGGACTGTACCACATTGTCGACAAGGCAAGCCCCATGGTCTATGCCATAAAATTGCCCCGCCATACAAAGTGGTTCCACATAAATCAGTGCAAACTTTTCAACCCAGGGGCAGCAGCTAAACGTAAGGGGCAGCCTAAACTGTAAACCGTACTAAAGACAAGGACCCCCAGCCAGCAGCCCCCGACTGTGGAAATCCCACAGGGGACGTGACAGACCCACAGACTGCACCTAGAGGAGCGGTGGACTGTGTTACTGGAGGAGCTGTCCCCCCAATCATTTGGGACTCGGACGCACCCCCAGCAGCCAGAGCCTAAAGAAGGACTCCCTGCACACCACGACCAAAGACACCATGGTCACCAGCGCTCCAATTTGAATGGTTCAGACCCGGGAAAGGGACCAGCCGCAAAAGGGCACCTAAGGTCAGAGACCAGCCCGCGAGCAGGGACACCCAGCCGGTAGCCTCGGGCAACGAGGGACCCCCCAGAAGAGATAGTGGTGGACCAGCCACCAAGTGGGAGTCCCCAGCTCGCAGCCATCAACCAGGCAGAATCCCCAGGGGAGGAAAGGAACCAGGCAGCCACCCCCAAAGGAGCGGTGTGCTGCAGCACTGGAGGGCACGCTCCCCCGATAGTGTGGGACTCAAACCCACGTCCGATCAGGACACTCCGGGTCTGGCGAAGGAGACCGACCTATTACCGACTTCGCTGGGCACCTAGCGGGAAAAGAAGAAAGAAAGAAGGCAGGAATTAGCCTGGCCACTCGGAGACTGGTGGCAGATGTACATATATAGTATGATATGAATTTAAGTATGTTTAGTAATTTAGAGTAGTGTAAGATTGTCTGTGTAATGATAAGTATATATGTACTAGTAACTGGGGTAAGGAAAAGAATCTACCTGTGCAGCATAGGCCGGGTCATACCTGGGAGTAAGAAGAATCTACCGGTATGGCTATTAAGGAAGCACCGGTAAGATAAGAGCAAAACGGCTGTGAGACAAAAATTAGCAGACAATCAGTCCACAAGGAACTGAATAAGACAGCTAGTCAATTAAAGACTATGAACCCAATTTGGAACTCGGTCACCTTTGTCAAGCTAGAGAGCTTTCTCAGGGCTAGACAATCTGTTTCATGTGCCCCTACATGAAAGGGAACAGTATGGAAAGGATCCTGTTCCTGCTCGCCCTGATAGGGATGAGCAGCAGCGACCGAGGAGACGTGGAAGAATCCCTCATTTACGGGTGTTCAGGAGGGAGAGCACCGATCGTAACCGCCGGGGGTGGCCCCCGAGACGTGGAAGAACTCGCCGTTTACGTACACGAGGGAAGATGGTCAGGCTGGCTGGGATCTAATTCTACCCGCTACTCCAGCCAGGGAGGCTTTACCTACGGGGAGGCCTCAGTTCCATGCCCCCGGATACGGATCATCACTGCCCGAGTCAATGTTACAGAGGGAAAACGTGTGTGTTTGACTTGCAAAGGGAACATTCCCTGGGAAGATGGTAGTGGTTCAGAAAACTCAGCAAGGATGCATGGGACCAAGAATTGGACTGGGAAAGACTCGGTAATGATATGTACCGCACCATCACGGGGACACGGGGAGGAGTAAAAGTGTGTTGGGACAAATGGTGGGAATCCGAACAAAGAATTTATGCTTGCATGTGGGGATCAGAGAGTATTTGTCCCGCAGGCATATTGATCGCCTTCGCCAGGCAATGGCAAGATGAAGGGGAAGGGATGGGGTGGGATTCTAGCCAACACGGGTGCGTGGTCCCACACTCCCCACTCCCAATTAACGCCACCGAACTAAGAGCACACATTAAGAAACCCCTGCCCACAACCCCGCCAATACGCACAGTAATAGAAAGGTGTCCTACCACCACCAAGGGACCTGGGAACGGATTAGTAAAGGTGTTATATCAGGGGGTACATTATGCGGTAGCTTCAGTGATATTAAACCTTACCAGGTACACCTGCCTGCATGGTGTCCGAAGGAAACAGAGCTGCTATACCAGGCCCGACTTTGAGACATGTTCAAGAAATTTTATGAGTTAGACTTTGGAAATGTAGACAAGGCAGACCTATACACCCTAAACGCTAGGGACACCATGGGCTCAAGGAGACCTAGAAGGGGAATCATAAACGACGTTTTCACTACCTACAATACAGCATCCTCTGTAATAAATAGTCTAGATGACATAGAGCTGCAAACACAGATAAAGAGTTTAAAGAACCAATTGAGAAAAATCCTGAAACAAGAGAATACTGTAGTAGGATCAGAACTACACGAGGACCAGGCTATGACTGTCCATTTAAAGGAAATAGTGGCTGAGCTGGAAATACATGCACAGGCAGTGAATGCACTTATACGGGAGGATAGAAACACTTTGGACCAGGATGCACAGAACGAGGTGTGCGTATTGTATGGGGCATGGTTGTTGGGCGAGGGCCGCAACAACCTGGAGGATTTAAAACAAGGTGCAGTCCCCTCTTGGATCAGGAACAAGCACCTCGCAGCCCTCCACCTGTACAGCAATTCACTAAGCCCGTACCAGCTCCGCCTAGCCTTTGAAGCCTACCCTGCCCCAGTAGACTGTGGGAAATCTAACCACACCATTATGGGAATCGTACGAAGGATGCTGGTCATGGGTGGGACAGCCCGACCCGCACCGGTATACTGGGTGGAGAACATTGGAGTTATTCAGGGAGGTGCACACATTAATTTCGCAGCGGTCCCACCCTATGTCATAAAGTGGGAACACGCTGTAACGGGTACTGACCTCTCCGGGTGCCGGAGCTGGGGTACACACGTAATACTGTGTCTCCAGTACTTGAGTGCTCATTCAAAGTCACAGTGTGGGTTTAAAGCTGCTGGTGCACAGCCTATTAACTGTACCATGGAGGTAATGACACAAGACCATGTCCCTCCACAGGTAGCATACATAGGGGGTGGGACATATTGTGTCACCACCAGTGCACCCCACTACCAACATGGACACTTCTGGTGTCCGGTAAGGGACAGCAGTTTTTGCTTCAAACCTGAGGCATCAGTTCAAGTGGCCCAGGAACGGATTGTCCCCATTCCTGAACCCTCCATTGTCCACCTCACTGTGAAGGAAAACATTACAAACCTGCAGGATTATGTTGTACATTTTGGCTATGCAATTCCCCCTCTACCCGAACATCTTACCGCTCTGCTAAAAGCTGTAATTATCTCACAAAAACACTTAAATACTCTCGAACAGAAAAACATTGAGATCGGGAAAAAGATTCTCGAGATCACCATTCTGCCTTGGTGGGACCTTTTCAGAAATATAGAAGTCCCAGTCTGGATCCGAATCACTTCCCACATTTTAGTTATTTGTCAAATCGCAATTATTCTTTACTTGTGGTGTCTCACTTGCCGAGTGAAACGCAGAGGCCGTCAGGTCAGGCACCAAAGGGTGCTATATGCTCATTGGCCGAACATGGGAATCACGCAGGGAGGGGTGACACCATACGACCATGTTTAATTTGTTGGTCCAGCTAAACCAAGAGGTGCAGGCTCTTGCTTCACCTGTCCCTCCGGCTAAGTCCTCTGGTAGTCTCATAGCCCGTCCAGTCATCAGCTCATAAGGTGTTAGTCCCGTGGTTCGTCCTGGGGTGGCTCTAAGCCACATTAGAAATGTTGCTTACACCCCAGTCCATCCCTTACCTGTCTCCTGGATTGCTTTGGACAGGGCCGTTTTTAAGGTCCTGTTCATTCTTCCTACCATTCCCGAACTTTGGGGATGATTTGGTACCTCTGTGGTACCTCTGTTTGATTCCTAGCAGGGCACATGTTTCATTCATTATTTTGCCAGTGAAATGTGTTCCATTGTCTGAATCTATCTGCAGGGGCATTCCCCACCGAGGTATCACCTCGCTAGCCAGGATCTGCGCTACCGTCCGAGTGCAACAGTCCCTGGTAGAGAAGTCGTCCACCCACCAGGTGAATTGATCTACAATTACCAGACAATACCTTTTTCCCCTATCCTCTGGCAGGGGGCCGGTGAAGTCTATCTGTAAATTCTCCCAAGGTTCCTGTGGCCTTGGTTGATGTCCCATTCGTACCTTGCATCCCCTGCCTACATTAAGTTGAGCACAAATAATGCACCTTTGGCAAAATTCAACTACATCCTTCCCAATCCCTGGCCACCACCAGTACTGCGAGAGCAGGTACAGCATGTTACTTCTCCCGGTATGTGTTATCCCGTGATATAATGTTAGTAGTTGTTGCCTACAGCATTGCGGTGCCACAACTTGCTCCCGGGAACCCCATACACATATGTTATCCTTTTGGTGGGCCCCGTGCTTACTCCATCCACGTCTTTCTTCCTGATCGACACTCTGGTGGACCTGTGCTATATTTAGAAACATAGAAACATACAAAATAGGTGCAGGAGTAGGCCATTCGGCCCTTCGAGCCTGCACCGCCATTCAATAAGATCATGGCTGATCATTCCTTCAGTACCCCTTTCCTGCTTTCTCTCCATACCCCTTGATCCCCTTAACTGTAAGGGCCATATCTAACTCCCTCTTGAATATATCCAGTGAACTGGCATCAACAACCCTCTGCGGCAGGGAATTCCACAGGTTAACAACTCTGAGTGAAGAGGTTCCTTCTCATCCCAGTCCTAAATGGCCTATCCCTTATCCTTAGACTGTGTCCCCTGGTTCTGGACTTCCCCCAACATCGGGAACATTCTTCCCGCATCTATCCTGTCCAGTCCCGTCAGTCTGTCTGAACCTTGTTAGTCATTACTGGTTGGATTTCAGCCTTAACTGCTGTCTCTGGCTTCTGTTCAGCTGCCACTCGTTTGGCTGCTAGATCTGCAAACCGATTTCCCAAGGTGGGTAGGGCTTGGGGGTGCGTGTGGCCCTTACTAGTTAGTTTTGTGTGTGCTTTTACCTTATCGCTGCTTCCATGGTTCCTTTGTTGCTTTTACTAGCCTTTCTAATAGCTTTCCACCTCACCAGTAGATGTCACATACCCTCGTCACGGCCAGGCTGCCATATAGTCGTGAACCACCCCGAAAGCGTATCGACTGTCTGTATATATGTTTGCTCGCTTTCTTTTAGCTGACTCGAGAGGCTTTATAAGGGCCACCAGTTCTGTCACCTGAGCTGACTTGTCTCCTGGGAGTGCTCCTGCCATTATTGTCTCTCCCTCCTGTGTTACAACCGCCCACCCAGTATGGGGCTCTCCATCAATGTATTTCCTGGATCCGTCCACATATAAAGTCTCATCGGGGTTATCCAATGGCTCTTCCTTTACCCCGCTATTCGTTTCCTCCTCTACTTGTTCCCTACAGCTATATTCCTCCCCTTCTGTCAGCATCCCGGTAGCGGGGCTAACTCAATTATGCTTTTTTATTATTACTAACTTGTCTTGGCAGCAATACTGCCTCCCAATTAGCCTTTCGGCTGTCCGAGATCGACTGCAGCTTTCCAGTATTTAGTAATTCTACCAGGGTATGTTGTGTGTGCAAAATCACTACTGGTTCGCTTACTTTGACCACCCAAATTGCACAGTCCATGGTGGCCACACATTGGGGCATTCCACTAACCACTAGGTCTTTCTTTGTCGAGTAGTAGACAGGTCTCTGTCGGCCCCCATGTTCCTGCATTACCACAGCGGAATAGCTTCCATCATGCTGATCACAATATAGGTGGAAAGGTTTATTGGGATCTGGCAATCCTAGGATGGGGGCCAACATCAGGGCTCTTTTTAGTTCCACGTATGCCTCTTCCTGCTCCGGTCCCCAATCTATCTTCTGTAGGGGTTCCCCCGATCCCTTTAATTAATTTCTGTATGGGTTCCGCTATTGTTGTGTATTGCGGTATAAAATTCCGACTATAATTAAAGAGTCCCGTTATCTTCCTTACGCCCCTGACATTCTGGGGCTTAGGCATGTCCCTAATAGCCACCCGTCTTTCCTCTGTCATGGCTTTTTCGCCCTGGCTGATCCAATTTCCAAGGTATCACACTCTAGTCTGGGCCACCTGAGCCTTGGTGGGTGATGCCTTAAACCCCACCCGCTTCAGGGCTCCCAATACCTTAACTAAGGCCCTTGAGTGCCCTGACATTGTAGTTGAGGCGATCAGAAGATCATCAACATATTGTAACACTGTGCTTTTCTCTGCTTCTACATCTATCTTTTCAATAGCCTGGGCCATTGCCTGGGGAAATATGGCCGGGCTATTATGGAACCCCTGGGGGAGTCGTGTCCAGGTGTATTGCTGATTTTAACGGTAAACGCAAACTTGTCCTGCGACTCCTAGACCAAAGGGAGGCTCCAGAACCCATTAGCTATATCCAGGACAGTGAATATACCATACCCTGGGTCCAGGCCATTGAGGATTGTGGGTGGACTGGCCACAATCGGGTGCTGCCGGGGCATGCACCTATTGAGGGCTGTGTAGTCGATAGTTAATCGGTATGACCACCGGCCATACGGGGCTATTGGTAGTGGACGTGGTTTCCCTAATTATTCCGGAGGCTTCCAACTGCTGGACTATCCCCTTTATCGCCTGCTGGGCCTCCTTCTTTATGGGGTATTGCCGGTGGGCTTTGTGGCTTTCTCCCGGGATTACCAAAGGCTCCATATTTACTAATCCGCAAAACTGTTTATGGGTGGCCCATACCTCGGGAAATTGTTGCATACCCAGTCGGCCACCTTCTCCTGGTCCCAATCATATTTTATTCCTGCGGCGATGGCCACCTTGGCCATTTCCCTCATGCCTAATCGTGGTTCTCCCTTACTATCTGCCCAACGGATCGCCCCGTCTTGGGGTTGTATTAGTAAATTCAATTCCCTCAATAGATCTATTCCTAAAATTGTGCCCTCTGGGTTGGGACATACCCAGAAACTTACTGGTATTAATCGCCCCATTATTTCCACTAGTTGGGGTTCACTTAATCTTGCCGTCATAGTGCCCCCTCCCACTCCACTGATTTTAATCTGCTTGTTTGTGGAGGAGAGATCGTTGGTTATCGAGACCGAGGCCCCTGTATCAATTAACATTTGGTACTGCCGACCCCCTAACAGTCCTGTTAGATACATCCGCGGGTCCTCGGTACCAGCCCTGGGGGTCGAAGCCCCCTAGTCCTCCTGCTCTTCGGTCAGTCCCCCGCCCTGTTTACCACCCTGACTGTCTCCCCCCCCCCCGGTTTTCCCTTCTGCTGCTATGGGGCTTTTCCCACCTGTCCCCCTCCTTTTCCATACCATTGTGCTTGCGTGTGTCCCTTCTTCCCGCAATTGTTACACATTACTTCCCCTTTTGTTGTCTTATTCCTAGCTCCCGTCTGTTTATCGGGGCAATTGTGTATTTGGTGGTTGTGGGAACCACACCCATCGCATGCCCAGCCCTTCCCTTTTCCTGCTCTCTGGGTCATAGAAACATAGAAACATAGAAAATAGGTGCAGGAATAGGCCATTCGGCCCTTCGAGCCTGCACCATCATTCAATAAGATCATGGCTGATCATTCCCTCAGTGCCCCTTTCCTGCTTTCTCTCCATACCCCTTGATCCCTTTAGCCGTAAGAACCATATCTAACTCTCTCTTGAATATATCCAATGAACTGGCATCAACAACTCTCTGCGGCAGGGAATTCCACAGGTCAACAACTCTGAGTGAAGAAGTTTCTCCTCATCTCAGTCCTAAATGGCCTACCCCTTATCCTAAGACTATGTCCCCTAGTTCTGGACTTCCCCAACATCGGGAACATTCTTCCCGCATCCAACCTGTCTCGTCCCGTCAGAATCTTATACATTTCTATGAGATCCCCGCTTATCCTTCTAAACTCCAATGTATAAAGGCCCAGTTGATCCAGTCTCTCCTCATATGTCAGTCCAGCCATCCCGGGAATCAGTCTGGTGAACCTTCGCTGCACTCACTCACTCCCCCGACTGTGGCTACTATAGCTTCCGGACCGCTGTCTTTACCTTTCCCTTAGTCTCCCGGTCCCGGAGCCACCGCCGGTCTATTTCACATGCCCAGACTAATACTTCTCCGTAATTATTTGCTAGGTCCAAGGTCCAGCACACCCTGATGCTGGGAGCTCAGCCCTTCTTTAGGCATTTTTAGAAATACCTCGGGCCGTGCTACACCCGAATATTCCTCATAAGCTTTAAACTTTCGTTCTGCATAATCTGTCAGTACCTCATCCTTGCCCTGGGTTACTCCCATGATACTTCCCCAGTTGCTGCGTCCTTGTCCCAGTGCAGCCTTTACTGCTGTGCAGAAGTTCTGGATCTTCACATCCCGTGCCTGATCCCCATCGCCCCATCTTCCACCCTGCATATCGGGGGGAAGACCTTGCCACTTATTCGGCAGGCACTTAGCCTTTACCAATGTGTACACATCTTTCTCATGCATTTGGTGGAGGCCAATCATTCCTGTTAGTTTAGTCCAGAACTCGGGGTTGCCATGCGCTGGTTTTAGCATGGGCAAATCTGCCAGTATCAATTGTTTCTCGCCAGGAGTGAAAGGCTTGTGAACCTCTGTCACTTTCGTCCTGTCTGCAGCCCCGTCCATTCCAGGGATTTTGGTCCTACCGTCAGTGACTGGGCCGAGTCTCATCAATTCTTTAGTTTCCTCGGGTCCTAATCCTAACCCTGTTAGTGGGGGATGCTGTGGTGTATGTAGCACACAAATCACTGACTCCACACGGTCTGGTGTTGATCTAACTGCTGTGACCTTAGTCCTTCATTGAACAGCTCCAGAGTGGCCTCCAGGTGTGGTGGTCAGCCTTTTATACTGCCTCGTGCAGGTACTTTCAGGTCTCCCACCACAGCGCCCTCTGTGGTGCACCATTGTACTTATATCATACATTTAATGTACCAGAGATACATTAAATGTATGATATTTACACAACAGATACAAGTTTAGGCCAAATTCCTCTGTCCATTCCTTTTTATCATCTATATCTATTTTTATACTTGCATCCTCTTGCCTTTTGTCACTTTCTCTGTCCATCTCACCTTCGAGTATCTTTCTTTTCATCTGTACGGCTGCTAAAATTATCTTTTTCCTGTCCTCGCTTATTTTAGTGAGCTGGCTAACTTTATCTTCCAACCTCTTGTATTTTCCTGACTTTTCACCAAATCCTCCGCTCGTTGCTTAATGCGGCTCTGTCCCTCTCTACACCTGTCCTTCCACTTGTTCTTTTCTCATTGCGTTTGTGAAATCTCCACACACACTACAACCGCCTCTCTCTCTTTGTTTCCCTTTCTTTGTAACCACCAGTTGAGTTTCCAGAATATCTTTTTCCCTTCATCATATCCTGTCTTAACCATTTTCTTCTTAACCTTTTCAAATTTATCTCTCAGAAACTCTTCTGGTAGTTTATACCTCACCCCTCCAAGGGTGTTGGCAGTTTCCTTTGCCATTTCTTACACCAGGGCTTTTTCCCCAGTTCCCGGTTTTTTTCTAGTTCTATAAGATCACCGCTCATCCTTCTGAACTCCAACGAGTAAAGACCCAGTCTGCTCAATCTATCATCATAAGGTAACCCCCTCATCTCCGGAATCAGCCTAGTGAATCGTCTCTGTACCCCCTCCAAAGCTAGTATATCCTTCCTGAAGTAAGGTGACCAAAACTGCACGCAGTACTCCAGGAGCAGCCTCACCAATACCCTGTACAGTTACAGCAGGACCTCCCTGCTTTTGTACTCCATCCCTCTCGCAATGAAGGCCAACATTCCATCTGCCTTCCTGATTACCTGCTGCACCTGCAAACTAACTTTTGGGGATTCATGCAAAAGGACCCCCAGGTCCCTCTGTACCACAGCATGTTGTAATTTCTCCCCATTCAAATAATATTCCCTTTTACTGTTTTTTTTTCCCCAAGGTGGATGACCTCACATTTTCAGACATTGTATTCCATCTGCCAAACCTTAGCCCATTCGCTTAACCTATCTAAATCTCTTTGCAGCCTCTCTGTGTCCTCTACATAACCCGCTTTCCCACTAATCTTTGTGTCATCTGCAAATTTTGTTACACTACACTCTGTCCCCTCTTCCAGGACATCTATGTATATTGTAAACAGTTGTGGTCCCAGCACCGATCCCTGTGGCACACCACTAACCACCGATTGCCAACCTGAAAAGGACCCATTTATCCCAACTCTCTGCTTTCTGTTAGTTAGCCAATTCTCTATCCATGCTAATACATTTCCTCTGACTCTGCGTACCTTTATCTTCTGCAGTAACCTTTTGTGTGGCACCTTATCGAATGCCTTTTGGAAATCTAAATACACCACATCCACCGGTACACCTCTATCCACCATGTTCGTTATATCCTCAAAGAATTCCAGTAAATTAGTTAAACATGATTTCCCCTTCATGAAACCATGTTGCGCCTGCTTGATTCCTATCTAAATGTCCCGCTATTTCTTCCTTAATGATAGCTTCAAACATTTTCCTCACTACAGATGTTAAACTAACCGGCCTATAGTTACCTGCCTTTTGTCTGCCCCCTTTTTTAAACAGAGGCATTACATTAGCTGCTTTCCAATCCGCTGATACTTCCCCAGAGTCCAGAGAATTTTTGTCGATTATAACGAATGCATCTGCTATAACTTCCACCATCTCTTTTAATACCCTGGGATGCCTTTCATCAGGACCAGGGGACTTGTCTACCTTGCGTCCCATTAGCCTGTCCAGCACTACCCCCCTAGTGATAGTGATTGTCTCAAGGTCCTCCCTTCCCACATTCCTGTGACCAGCAATTTTTGTCATGGTTTTTGTGTCTTCCACTGTGAAGACCGAAGCAAAATAATTGTTTAAGGTCTCAGCCATTTCCACATTTCCCATGATTAAAGCCCCCTTCTCATCTTCTAAGGGACCAACATTTACTTTAGTCACACTCTTTTCCGTTTTATATAATCGGTAAAAGCTTTTACTATCTGTTTTTATGTTTTGCGCAAGTTTACTTTCATAATTTATCTTTTCTTTCTTTATTGCTTTCTTAGTCTTCTTTGCTGTCATTTAAAATTTTCCCAATCTTCTAGTTTCCCACTAACCTTGGCCACCTTATACGCATTGTTTTTTAATTTGATCCTCTCCTTTATTTCCTTGGTTAGCCACGGCTGGTTATCCCTTCTCTTACCGCCCTTCTTTTTCACTGGAATATATTTTTGTTAAGCACTATGAAAGAGCTCCTTAAAAGTCCTCCACTGTTCCTCAATTGTGCCACCGTTTAGTCTGTGTTCCCAGTCTCCTTTAGCCAACTCTGCCCTCATCCCACTGTAGCCCCTTTGTTTAAGCATAGTACGCTCGTTTGAGACACGACTTCCTCACCCTCAATCTGTATTACAAATTCAACCATACTGTGATCACTCATTCCGAGAGAATCTTTTACTAGGAGATCGTTTATTTTTCCTGTCTCATTACACAGGACCAGATCTAAGATAGCTTGCTCCCTTGTAGGTTCTGTAACATACTGTTCTAAGAACAATCCCGTATGCATTCTATGAATTCCTCTTCAAGGCTACCCCGTGCGATTTGATTTGACCAATCGATATGGAGGTTAAAATCCCCCATGATTATTGCCGTTCCTTTTTCACATGCCTCCATTATTCCCTTGAATATTGTCCACCCCACTGTGAAGTTATTATTTGGGGGCCTATAAACTACGCCCACCAGTGACTTTTTCCCCTTACTATCTCTAATTTCCACCCACAATGATTCAACATTTTGTTCATTAGAGCCAATATCGTCTCTCACAACTGCCCTGACATCATCCTTTATTAACAGAGCTACCCCACCTCCTTTCCCTTCTTGTCTCTCTTTCCGAATTGTCAGATACCTGTGACCTCTTCCGCCTAGAAGGTCAAGGGCAGCAGACGTATGGGAGCACCATCACCTCCAAGTTCCCCTCCAAGTCACACACCATCCTGACTTGGAAATATATCGCCATTCCTTCATCGTCACTGGGTCAAAATCCTGGAACTCCCTCCCTGACAGCACTGTGGCTTCACCACACGGACTGCAGTGGTTCAAGAAGGCAGCTCATCACCACCTTCTGAAGGGCAATTAGGGATGGGCAATAAATGCTGGCCTTGCCAGTGGCATCCATATCCTTTGAACGAATTAAAAAAAAAACTTATTTGCATTCAAGAACAGTTTTGTGACTAATTTTTAATTTACTTCTTCAATTTCGTGAGCACTCCAATAGATTTTTATAAATGTATCAGAACTTTCCTTTACCTATAAGAGACTTTTAAAAATTGAAAGAAAAATGTAGGCCTAGAAATTGTCCGCATTAGGGCCTCCCGTTATCGTCTCCCGGGAGTGATAAAGGGTTGCTAACCGGGTTGCGACCAGGCACGGCGATAACATCGTCTGCCGCCATATTCGGCAGGAGTTTTGCAGCGGCAGTATGGTGTCGTGTCACGATCTCCTTCGTCCAAAGATCGTGACATCATCGCCATGCACATCGCCCCGGACCCGAACTTGCGTTCTGCCCCCTTGCCAGGCGAAAATACCAGCTGCTGCAGGAGGCGTCCATCCGGAGGCCGGGCGCTTTGGAGATGACACTTAAAGGCGAGGTGGCCGAGGTAAGTTAAAAACAAATTAACCTTCTCTCTTGCAGGTTTTTTCAGGGGTTCCTGTCAGCGATCGATCAGCCTGGCGCTCTGGTTGAGTGCGGGGCTGATCGGGCGGTATCGTTGCTGCCGTTATGGAAAAGATAAGTTTGTTTTCTTTTGCAGAGCCTGCAGCGATGGCCTTTCCCTATAAGGGAGAGAAGGAGCTTTCAACGCACCGCCCCGCCTGCTGCCGATTGCACTCCAGGAAGGAAGTGGAGCGCCTGATTTAGTGCTTCACTTCTTTCCTGGAGCACAACAGCCAAATTTTTTTAGAAGTTTGAAAACATTAGCGCCTCCTGAATTTCTCCCCCGTAGTTTCTACTGCTTTTTAAATTAAAAATCATGTATTTACTTAGTGCCAAGAACGGTAGTCAATTGAAGAATTACAGCGTCCAAATTAAAGATCACAGTAAGGTTCAAAATCTTCCAGCTAGGCACCCTAACTCTCCCCCTTCCCCACCGCACCACCACCTTTCCCTCGACAAAGTAGAGGAAACAGGAGGCAAAAAGAAAGAAAAGAAAGACTTGCATTTATACAGCACCTTTCACGTACTCAGGATGTTTCAAAGCGCTTTACAGTCAATGAAGTGCTTTTGAAGTGTTGTAATGTTGGAAATGTAGCAGCCAATTTGCGCACAGCAAGATCCCTCAAACATCAACATGATAATGACCAGATTATCTGTTTTTAGGTCTTGGTTACGGGATTAATATTGGCCAAGACACCGTGGTAGAGCCAGGAATTAAATTCACCCTATCTTTCCACTCACCCCACCTAGGGCCTGGCACCTAGACAAGTCTTTTGGCCAGCTGCTCTCCTGCTCTGTGTACCAGTCTCCTCTGGCTGAAAAGATGTTAAGGGGCAGACGGATGACGGGCTGATGAGTCATGAGGCTCCTGGTCAGTTGCACAGCCTGTAGACAGCCTCCGACATTGGACGTTACAGCCAGCGCTTGTTGTGGTCATCTCTTCCTCCTCTTGTGCCTCTGTCTCCTTCCAGTCTACCATCGGGATCATCCACCATATCAGCCAATTAGCTGTCTGCAGATACAGCTACCATGTGACTGATAGCGTTGTTCAGCGCCTTTATAGCTTCCTTGCCCACTCAATACCAATGGTAGCATGACTCAGCTGCCCATGTTCACCATATTGCTAGATTCCCTGGAGTCTAGGAGATTATTGGCAGCAACAATGGCAGTGCACACAGTCCCATTGCTGACGTGAACAGAAAAGGGTTCCAGTGTGCGGAAACACAGGATCAGGCATGGCAATGCAGCTTTCCCAGATGTAATGTATTTGATTTGTGGGTTCTTCGCTTGATAATTCATAGCAACACATTGCTATTAAGAACTAGCTGCTTTATTAGCAAAGGTTTAACAATCACACTACGCATCACCAGTTCATCCACCAGGCTCATAACCACCTACCTCATCTTGGATCCCCTGAACCCAACTGGCTGGGGTTTTATTGAGTCTTGTGAACATCATGTGACTGGCTAACTGTGATATATTCACAGAGCACAGCACACACAGCTTCCTAACATGGCAGGCAGCTCTCTCGGAAGTCTCCGGAAATCTGCCATTTCTGTTTATTATTAACCCTGCACTTGCAGTACACAATATGTCCACATCCACAGTGTGGAGCTACAAACATTACAAGCTTACAGACATTATACTAACATCACAACTCAACAGCTCTACAACTCTTTTAGGAGAAAAACAACTAACATTAAATCATGCCCCCCGATCTGGGGGACACACCAAACATTTTCAAGGCCCCTTTTTTTTGTGTTTTTTTGTATTTTTTTGTTTTTTGGGGGGTTTTTTTGGGCACTAAAATCAATTTTTTTTTCCAAGTGCCCCCTATAAAAGGGGAGGGGGACACTAAAAACGCCGGCAATTAAAACAAATTAACTTTTAAAACATAAAATCAAATTAAAATTTGGTTGCCGGGGGTGACAATGCATTCCAGTCCCTCCGGTGCCCACCTCTCGCGGAAGGCCGCGAGCGTACCGGTGGACACCACGTGCTCCATCTCTAGGGACACCCTGGCCCGGATGTACGCGTGGAAGAGAGGCAGGCAGTCAGGCTGAATGACCCCCTCGACCACCCGCTGCCTGGACCGGCTGATGGCACCCTTGGCCGTGCCCAGGAGCAGTCCTACGAGGAGGCCCTCGGACCTACCCGCTCCCCTCCGCACAGGGTGCCCAAAGATCAGGAGTGTGGGACTGAAGTGCAACCAGAAATTGAGGAGCAGCCCCTTTAAATAATAAAATAGGGGCTGCAACCTCGCACACTCCATAAAAACATGGAACACGGACTCTTCCAGACCGCAGAAATTGCAGGCGGCCTGGGAGTCCGTGAACCGGCTTAAAAATTTGTTGCACGGCACTGCTCCGTGCACCACCCTCAAGGCCAAGTCCCCGATAAATCGTGGGAGGACTCCCGCGTAGAGTGCACTCCATCGGGGACCCCCGCCTCCTCCGGACGGCAAGATGGTATGCCATGGCGTGTCCGGACGGCAGACGAGGATGGCAAGGTTGAGAGTGTGCAGGAGCAGCCCGTACAGGAAACCCCTCCGCGCAGAACTGAAAGGCACGGAGGGGATTTCCCCGAGGCGGCTCAAGTTGTGAGGCGCCGGCTCCCGAGGGAGGTTCCGGGGTTTGGCGCCGATGAGGAATTCCGTCCGGACGGGGGTCAGTTCGGACGGGATCTCCCCACATGCTTGAGCCTTCTCGATGCACCTAACGGAGTCAGGGCCCAGAGCTGTTTTTAGCGACTCGATGGCATCGGTCGCGCGGCTGACGTCGGCCGAATTTAGGCGCCGCGCCAGCGTGTCTGGCGCCATCCAGCCCACTCCTCCGTCATCGAGCAGGTCTCTGACCCTGGTCACCTCACCAGCCACAGCCCTCTCGTCCGACTGCCACCTAAAACCTCGGTCGTGGAGGTACGGATTCCCGAGCAGCGGCTCCTGCAGGACAGCCGCCACTCCAGCCGGTGGAGAGCTGCGCTTGGTGCAGACTTTGTTCCAGACCCTGGTGAGTTCCTTGTAAAAGACAGGCAGCTCCTGGACGGCGGTCCTGACGCCCCCCAAGCTCACAAACAGGAGCTGCGTGTCGTAGTTGAGGCCGTGCTGCTGGCGGAAGAAATACGTCGCCAGCGCACGCCATCAACAGCTCTACAAACCTGTGAGCATACTCACAGGTGCATACATTACATCAGGCAGTACCCAAGATGCTTCCATTCTTGGGCCAGGGTTATTTGAAGATGAAGACAGATGACTCCTTGGAGATGAAGCTTATTCTCTTCAGCCATGGCTGATGACACCCTAGCACTAGTGATGGACTACAGAGTGCAGACACAATAAGTTCCATGCAACTATCAAGTTCATCGTGCAGCATACAATTGGTATCTTGAAGCATGGAGACTTAATGTCCTCATTCCAAGAAGAAATATTAGAAATGGAAGTGACCCTAAAATTAATTAGAAACTCTGAGGAATTTGTAGAAAATTCAGTATTTTTAAATGGTGGCATGGCCGTGGGGCAATCACCTTTCTCCAAACTCTCTATGCTCTTCCCTCCTATGATGGCCTCCTCAACAAGAGATAATGACATTACATTTCTGAGCCCTCCTTCCATGACGATTTTCTCTCTTCACTTTAGTGCTGACTTGTCCTGAAGCAGATAAGTAGTGTTGGAAGTTTGAAAAGATGTAAGTTTGAACAGCTCGTCAAGTAACACCCTGGCACCATCCTGAATCCAAGTCCGTTATGCAAGTAAAGGAACATTCATCATGCTGCTAGGCCATGCTGAAAGAACCTTTTGCTGTGGATTCATCTTGAGGTGTAAGTGTGACAAGAGCTCCCAATTGTAAGTTGAAGCTGCAATGTGTGGCCTGATGTTGTCTATCCATGCATGGTGTACAGGATAATCAAACTGTCACGTTTTCTGAGTGCTTTCGCATGGGACAGCTATCACAGAGTTGCCAACTCTGATTGGACATATTCCTGGAGATTTATCACATGACCTCCACCCGCCCCACCATTGGTAACCTGACTCATCCATCCTCACGATGCACCGTCTTCTCACACCGATTGGATCGCGAACAGACTCTTTGTCCCCCGATTGGATTATTCTTCACTGTCTGTACAACAACCTTCTTTCCCCATTTCCAATATTTTCATTCCAAGTCAACAAGTATTAAAAGAAAACGGGGAAAAATGCACAATTTCTTTGAATGCCCCTATGATTTTTCTCCTAGTTTACTCGCAGCAGTGTCCTGGACATTAATCTTTAATTCCTAGAAACTCCAGGGCAATCCTGGAGGGTTGGCAACCCTAAGCTATCATGTGTAACAGGTTGAGAGGAAATACATGTCATGTAAACATTGCCCATTCCTTGGTATTGGAAACCGTTAAGTAGCCCTTACCTTTCAGGTTTGTAAACCACTTGCTTATTTCATTCATGTCCTCTGGACGATGCAGATGGAATTTACTCTTGCCACTCATTCTGATTTCCTATCTTTTAGACATTGTTGAAAAGTATAGCCCAATTTCAAGAGAGCTCAATGTTAACTGGGATGAGTCTCAAGTACCAATCTCTATGGATAGGTTCCCATTACAGTGCTTAGGTTGATTATTGAAGAGCTTCAATTATCCAGGAGTACGAGTAAATGTCTTTTTTTCTAATACATTTGACGATCAATGTCTATATTTCACTTAATTTACTTAATTAAAAATGGTAAATATAACTATACAGACTTAATATCCTCATTCCAAGAAGAAGTATTAAAAATGACAGTGATCCATAAAATCAATGACATACAAAAGCAAAATACTGTGGATGCTGGAATCTGGAATAAAAACAGAAAGTGCTGGAAATCTCAGCGGGTCAGGCAGCATCTGTGGAGAGAAACAGAGTTAACATTTCGGATCGATGACCCTTCGTCAGAACCGGAGCGTGTTCAGAAAGAGCACGTTCTTAACAAGCACTGATAGGGGGAAGGGAGGAAAGAACAAAAGAGAAGGTCTGTGAGAGGGTGGAAGGCAGGAGAGATTCAAGAGACAAAAGGGATGATGGGCCGAATTCAAATGATAATGGCAGAAGTTAGAAAAATATTCGTCAAGGTAAGGTGTGAATGGCGGGATAATGACCAACTGCCATTAGAGACAAGGAGAGAAAATGAAACAGGTGGGAGGGGGGGAGGGGAGGGGGGGGGGAAAGGGAGCCAAAGATTGGCAGCGGTTGTGCTCTAAAATTGATGAACTCGATGTGGAGTCCAAAAACTGTAAAGTGCCTAAACGAAAGATGAGGTACTGTTCCTTGAGCTTACATTGAGCTTTGTTGGAACAGTGTAGGAGACTGAGGTCAAAGTTGGAATGCAGTGGAGAATTAAAGTGATAGGCGACTGGAAGCTCAGGGTCTCACGTGCAGACTGAACGGAGGTACTCCGCAAAGCGGTCACCCAATCTGCTTTTGGTCTCCCCAATGTAGAGGAGACCACATCGTAAGCAGCAAATACAGTACACTAAATTGAAAGAAGTACAAGTAAATCGCTGTTTCACCTGGAAGGAGTATTTGGGGCCCTGGATAGTGGAACGGGAGGAGCTAAAAGGGCAGGTGTTGAATCTCCTGCACTTGCACGGGAAAGTGCCCTGGGAAGGGGAGGGGCTGCTGGGGGTTACTGCAGAATGGACCAGGGTGTTGCGGAGGGAGCAGTCCCTTCGGAATGCTGAGAGTGGAGGGGAAGGGAAATTGTGATTGGTGGTGGGATCATGCTGGAGGTGGCGGAAATGGTGGAGGATGATCTGTTGAATGTGGAGGCTGGTGGGGTGAAAGGTGAGGACAAGGGGAATCCTGTCATGGTTCTGAGAGGGAGGGGAAGGGGTGAGAGTAGAGGTGTGGGAAATAGAACGGACATGGTCCAGGACCATGTTAACCACAGCAGATGGGAATCCTCAGTTGAGGAAAAAGGAAGACATGCCAGAGGCACTAGTGTGAAAGGTGGCGTCATCAGAGCAGACACGTCAGAGACGGAGATACTGAGAGATTGGAATGGAGGCCTTACAGGATGTGGGGTGGGAGGAAGTGTAGTCCAGGTAGCTGTGGGAGTTAGTGGGCTTATAGTGGATACTGGTCGAAAACCTATCCCCAGAGATGTCAAGGAAGGGAAGGGAAGAGTCGGAGGTGGACCAAATGAAGGTGAGGGTAGGGTGGAAATTGGATGCAAAGTGAATGAAATTTTCAAGTTCAGGGCGAGAGCAGGAAACGGCACCGATACAGTCATCAATGTACCGGAAAGAGGTGAGTGAGGGGACCCGAGTAGGACTGGAACAAATAATGTTCCACATATCCCTTGAAAAGGCAGGCATAGCTAGGACCCATGTAGGTTCCTGAAGCAACAGCTTTAATTTGGAGGAAGTCAGTGGAGTTAAAGGAGAAGTTGTTCAATGTGAGAACAAGTTCAGCCAGGCAGAGGAGGGTGGAGGTGGATGGGGACTGTTTGGGCCTCTGCTCGAGGAAGAAGCGCAGCGCGCTCAGGCCATCTGGTGAGGGATGGAAGTGTAGAGGGATTGGACCTCCATGGTGAAAAGGAGACGGTTGGGGCCGGAAAACTGGAAACCGTTAAAGTGATGGAGGACGTCGGAGGAGTCGCTGATGTAGGTGGGAAGAGAGTGGTCAAGGAGAGAAAAAATAGAGTCGAGATAGGAAGAAATAAGTTCTGTGGGGCAAGAACAGGCTGAAACGATGGGTCTACCGGGGCAGTCCTGTTTGTGGATCTTGGAAAGGAGGTAGAAGCAGGCTGTGCAGGGTTGGGGAACTATGAGGTTGGTGGCTGTGGAGGGAAGATCTCCAGAGGAGATGAGGTTAATGACGGTCTGGGCCTTCCACCCTATCACAGACCTTCCCTTTTGTTCTTTCTTCCCTTCTCCCTTTCAGTGCTTGTTAAGAATCTTTCTTTCCGAACACGCTCCAGTTTTGACGAAGGGCCGTCGACCCGAAACGTTAACTCTGCTTTCTCGCCACAGATGTTGCCTGACCCACTGAGATTTCCAGCATTTTCTGTTTTAAAATCAATTACATACTCTGGTCCCTGGAGAATCGACCCACATTTGTAGAAAATTCACTCTTGTTAATTAGGGACGTCTCAGAGGGACATTAATAACCCAGAACAATTAGGAAAAAATGCAACTTGCCTATCAGTGTGTGCCTCCTTAATATAAAATTAACAATGCAGCAGATGGCAACCTGAAATGTTTTTGCAAAAACTTTGATGCTTTGAGAATTCCATTGCTTTTACGATGTGCTGAGATTAAGTGCCTGCGATGGATGAGGTTGGGTAATGGTATAACTTCCTGTTATGGCAGAGCTTGGTGTGGAATAACAACAACTTGCATTTATATAGCACCTTTAATGTAGTAAAACATCCCAAGGCTCTGCAAAGGAGTGTGTTTTTAAAAATTCATTCCTGGGATGTGGAGGTCGCTGGCAAGGCCATACCGATCAGGAAAAGATGAACAGACTGGGTCTCTGTTCTCTTGAAAAGAGAAGACTGAGGAGTGACCTAATAGAGGTCTTTAAAATTATGGAAGGTTTTGATAGTGTAGACACAGAGAGAGTGTTTCCACTTGTGGGGAAGAGCAAAACTAGAGGTATCAATGTGTGGCAGTCACCAAGAAATCAACTAGGGAATTCAGAAGAAACTTCTTTACCGAGAGAGTAGTGAGAATGTGGAACTCACTACCACAAGGAGTGGTTGATGCGAATAGTATAGATGTATTAAGGGGCAGCTAGCTAAGCATAGAGGGTTAGAGGGTTATGCAGATAAGGAAGAATGGGGGGAGACTCGAGTGGAGCATAAACGCCAGCATGGACTGGTTGGGCCGAATGGCCTGTTTCTGTGCTGTATATTCTATATAATTCAAAATAATTCTACGTTATCAACCAACATTTTACACGAGCCACATAAGGAGATATCAGAACAGGTGACCAAAAGCTTGGTCAAAGAAGTAGGTTTTCAGGAGTGAGGAAGAGAGAGAGGCAGAGAGGTTTAGGGGTGGATTTTCAGAGCTTAGGCCCGGGCAGCTGAAGGCACGCCACCAATAGTGGAGCGATTAAAATCAGGGATGTGCAAGAGGCCAGAATTAGAGGAGCACAGAGATCTCAGAGGATGTAGAGCTGGAAGAGGTTACAGAAATAGGGAGGGGTAAGTCCATGGAGGGATTTGAACACAAGGATGAGAATTTGAAAATTGAGGCATTGCCAGACCTGGGGTGATGTGTGAACATGGGTTAGGAGTTAGGCAGAAGAGTTTTGGATGAGCTTACGTTTATGGAAGGTGCAAGGTAGGAGGCCGGCCAGCAGAGCATTGACTACTTCAACACAGGCATGGGTGAGAGTCGTATGTGCTTCCCTGTGTGTGTCATAAGTGTGCATGCTCCCACAAGTATATGTGACTAAACTGCACTGCCGTGCAAAAGAGAAAAGAAAAAGAAAAAAAAGAGAAAGGGAAAGAAGGGAGAGAAAGGAAGGAAGGGGAGGGAGGGGAGGGAAGGAGAGGGAAGGGAAGGGAAGGGGAAGGGGAAAGGGAGGGGGAAGAGGAAGGGAGGGGAAGGGGAAGGGAAGGATAGGAAGGGAAGGGGAGGAAGGGAGGGAGGGAGGAAGGGAGGAAGGAAGGGAGGGAGGGAGGGAGGAAGGGAGGGTGCCCCAAAGCACTTTACAGTCAGTGAAGTACTTCTGAAGTGTAATCACTGTTATAGTGTATGAAATGTGGCAGCCTATTTGCGCATTGAGTGTATTCAGCCCGTGACCTCAATTTTAACTCGGGGCAGAACTGGGTGGGGAGCGTTAGGAGTAGTTGCCAGGGTGATTGGCAAGCTCGCATACGGAGGCCCGGAGAGATTTTAGCTCCCAGGCCTCAATACATCTTTTCATTATATTTATAAATGACTTGGATGAAGGAATAGAAAGTCATATACTTACGTTTGCTGATGACACTAAATAAAGGTGGCACAGTAAATAATGTAGATGGGAGCAGAAAGTTGTAGAGGGACATTGATAGATTAAGTGAGTGGGCAAAATTGTGACAGCGAGAGTTCAATGTGGGGAAGTGTCAGGTCATCCATTTTGGACCCATGAAAGATAAATCAATGTATTTTCTAACCGGTGAAAAGCTAGAGACTGTGGTGGAACAGAGAGATTTCGGGGTCCATGTACATAAATCACTACAAGTTCGTGGACAGGTACAAAAGATAATTAAATAGGCTGATGGAATGTTGGACTTTCTCTCAGGATGGCTGGAATACAAAGAGTTGGAAGTTATGTTACAGTTGTACAGAGCTCTGGTTAGACCCCATCTGGAGCAGTTCGGGGCATCGCACCTCAGGGAGGGTATATTGGTCTTGGAGGGGGTGCAGAGCAGATTCACCAGACTGATACCGGGGCTAAAAGGTTAAATTATGAGGACAAGATGCATAGACTAGACTTGTATTCCTGGAGTATAAAATATTAATGGGTGATGTAAATGAGATGTTTAAGATGATTAAAGGATTTGATAGGGTAAATGGACAGAAACTATTTTCCCTGGTGGGGAAGTCCAGAACAAGGGGGTATCACTTTAAAATGAAAGCTGGGACGTTCAGGGGTGATGTCAGGAAACACTTCTTCACACAAATGGTGGAAATCTGGAACTCTCTCCCCCAAAATTCTGGGGCGGCTGGGTGTTAGGTAAGAGTATTAAGGGTTATGGAACCAAGGCAGGTGGATGGAGTTAAGATACAGATCAGCCATGATCTAACTGAATGGGAGAACAGGCTCGAGGGGCTGAATGGCCTCATCTCATACCTGACGATATCCGATGCTGATACTGGCTGCTCAGACTGGGAAGATATTTAGTTTTGTCACATCTGCTGGTTACTGCTGCAATCATTAAACTGTTAAATGTTTAATTACACTGAAGATTTGTAGGATATTATATTGCATAATTATACAATAACTATTTGAGTTGATTAAACCCATATTTCTCACATGGTGGATGATATAGTGACCTTGGAAAAGGTCCAAAAGAGAGCTACAAGAATGATTCCTAACTTTAAAAACTTCAGCTACTCGGATAGACTTAAGGAGCTGGGTCTATTTACTTTAGAGCAGCAGAGACTTAGAGGCGACCTGATAAGATCCATAAAATAATGAAAGGGCTCGATAGCGACCCTATTGAGAGATTATTCCAGTTTAACAGATTGGGGATATGAATTTAAACTATGCAAGAGTAGGACTAGAATGGATGTTAGGCGGTTCTTCTTTCCTGGGACAGTACTGAGCCTCTGGAATACATTGCCGGCTGGTGTGGTGGGTGCTGACTCTCTACCTGCAACAGGGAGCTGGACCGCTTCCTGACGGGGGCCGAGAGCACATCACAAGTGTCTTTATACATAAAACTGGGTCCGTGTGATCTCCTGGAATAGTTTAATTCGCCTGAGGGGGTTGAAGAGGAATATTCCAGAGTATTTTCCCCCTTACTGGCTCTGGGTTTTTAATCTGCTTTCTTTTGCCTCTCCCAGGAGGTTACATAGGTGGCGTGGTGTGGGGAGGGGGAGTGGTGGGGGAGGGGGGGGCAGGGGTGGGTGGCGTGGTGGTGGAGAGGTGTCTAATCATGATGTTCCAGCCATCATGAGTGTTGGGCAGGCTTCGTGGATCAGCTTGTCTTTTCCTGCATACATTTGTTTATTTGGATACTAACTTAAAGAAGACTACCTAAATAGGGGCCGAGATAGAATGGATAGGAAGGACATATTTCCCTTAGCAGAGGGGTCAATAACCAGGGGTCATAGATTTAAAGTAATTGGTAGAAGGATTAGAGGGGATTTGAAGGAAAATATCTTCACCCAGGGGGTGGTGGGGGTCTGGAACACACTGCCTGAAAGGGTGGTCGAGGCAGAGACCCTCACCACATTTAGAAGGTACTTGGATGTGCACTTAAAGAGCCGTAACCTGCAGCGCTACGCATCTAGTGCTGGAAGGTGGGATTAGGCTGGGTAGTTCTTTTCTGACCGGCACGGACATGATGGGTCGAATGGCCTCCTTCTGTGTCGTATTTTTTCTACGATTCTATTTCTATGATTCTACCCTTATCGCTCATTTTGTAAATTTGCTGCCAAGTATGCAAATAGACTGTAAGGACCAAGATATTCTCAGTGTACATTGAGCTACCTGATCTCAGTGAGGCTGGCAGTCGGCTTCAGTAATAGCACCTCAGCGACCTTGGCTGTGGGGGGGTGGGGGGAGATGCAGCCAAAGTTTCTGCTCCTGACGAATATCCAATGGCTCAGCGCAATGTACGCTAGTCTGGTTGTTGGATGAAGTTAGGATCAGGAGGAGATGTGATAGCCTTTCTGGCCAGTGGTTGATCAGCTTGTCCACATTCACTGTCCAGGGTCACAGATGAGCAATAGCCTCTAGGGTTAGATTGTGAAAGGCATACCCACCCCCTGAGTGGAACTGAACCCTACATCGGTTGCTACCTTTAGGAGAGGAAGAAAGAAAAAGAGTAGACTGCTCTTGTCACTTTATGGAGGATGGAAAATAAACTTTTCTGCCAATGATTAAAAGAGGGTGGAAAAGAAACTTGGCCAGTCTCAATGGACAGGAATGAGACCTGGGTGTCATGGTACATCAGTCATTGAAGGTTGGCATGCAGGTGATGAAGAAGGCAAATGGTATGCTGGCCTTCATAGCTAGGGGATTTAAGTATAGAAGCAGGGAGCTCTTACTGCAGTTGTACAGGGCCTTGGTGAGGCCACACCTGGAATATTGTGTTCAGTTTTGGTCTCCTAATCTGAGGAAGGACGTTCTTGCTGTTGAGGGAGTGCAGCGAAGGTTCACCAGACTGATTCCCGGGATGGCAGGACTGACATATGAGGAGAGACTGGATCGACTGGGCCTGTATTCACTGGAGTTTAGAAGGATGAGAGGGGATCTCATAGAAACATAGAAAATTCTGACGGGACTGGACAGGTTAGATGCAGGAAGAATGTTCCCAAAGTCCAGAACCAGGGGTCACAGTCTAAGGACAAGGGGTAAGCCATTTAGGACCGAGATGAGGAGAAACTTCTTCACTCGGAGTTGTTAACCCGTGGAATTCTCTACCGCAGAGAGTTGTTGATGCCAGTTTGTTGGATATATTCAAGAGGGAATTAGATATGACCCTTACGGCTAAAGGGATCAAGGGGTATGGAGAGAAAGCAGGAAAGGGGTACTGAGGTGAATGATCAGCCATGATCTTATTGAATGGTGGTGCAGGCTCGAAGGGCCGAATGGCCTACTCCTGCACCTATTTTCTATGTTTCTATGGAATAACCCTCTTCATTCACCTCCACCCAACCAGCTTGAATGGGAGATGCAGCATTCACATAGAGGGACTGATTAACCTTAGAGGTCATGGGGAAATTGCCCCCTCGTTAAGTATGGAATGACCAGGTTGTGGCAAGAGATGCTTCCTTACCTCTTTCTGTCCCCCAAAGGAGAGATGTGGAGAATTATTTTTAACGCAGCGAGTTGTTACAGTCGGCAATGCACTGCCTGAAAGGGGGCTGAAAGCAGATTCAACAGCAACTTACAAAAGGGAATTGGATACATATTTGAAAAGGAAACATTGCAGGGCTATGGGGAAAGAGTGGGGGGGAGTGGGACTAATTGGATAGCTCTTTCAAAGAGCCAGCACAGGCACAGTGGGCCAAATAGCCTCCTTCTGAGCCTTATGATTCTATTATTCCCAAATGAAGGTCTGGAAAAGAGTGCTCATAAAGAGTCTAGACTGGTCTGTGAGAAAATTATATCCATGACTGAAATTGTATAAATTGTGAATGATTTTGAAGTCATTCTGTCGGAACTGTTTCCTTCAAACCAAATTGCATGAGGTGAGGCACTCCAGAGCTCAGGAGACCTGCGTAGTGACTGCTCGTCAAAATCATTCCTTCGCTCCTTCAGTGGCCTTTGAGATTTGTTCCAGGCCATTAATCCACATTCTAATAGGGGAGATTAACTGTTCACTGACATGAAAGGCTTAGCCACTCCATCTGTATAACTTTCAATAGACAATTCAGCCTAGAACTTCTGTTTAAGCGTAACACTAGCAACTGGGATTAACCATAATAATTTCCCACATTGCAGTGGGAATAAAGTCACTGAGGGGTATGCCACACACTAGGGCTAATCAGAATTCTCCCCAAATAGAAACAAAGATCTGAACGCAAACTCCTCTGCTGTTCAATTTCTTACTCTTAACAATGGTTTTATCAAGAACCCTGCATTGATCAAGGTACTAAGAAAGAAAAAAGACTTGCATTTATATAGCGCCTTTCGTAACCTCAGGGCATCCCAAAGTGCTTTACAGTCAATGAAGTGCTTTTTGAAGTGTAGTCACTGTTATGATGAGGGAAATGAGGCAGTCAATTTGCGCACAGCAAGGTCCCACAAACAACAATGTGATAATGTCAGATTTTCATCGCTCCACAATGGGTTGCCGTACCTTCAGCTGCCTAGGCTCTAAGCTCTGTAATTCCTTCCCTAAACCTCGCCATCTCTCTCTCCTCATTTAAGATATTCCTTAAAATCTATCTCTTTATCCAAGCTTTTGGATACCTGTACTAATATCTCCTTATGTGGCTCGGTGTGAAATTATATTCGATAGTCGCTTCTGTGAAGCACCTTGGAACATTTTACTACAGTAAAGGAGCTATATAAATGCAAGTTGTTGTTTTTTTTAATTTTTTTATTCGTTGCCAATCTTTCCAATTCTTTGTCAAATCACAAACGCCAGAGGTCACCTTGCACACATCAAGGATCACTCTGCGCCAATGCTCTTAGCCAAAAGGCCTAGAGCCACTGCACCGTTCCTGGAAGTACTGCAATACCAGGTTCGTGCCATGGAGGTGGATGGGTCAGGTCCCCCACACACCTCCGTGGAGGTGGATGGGTCAAACCACCCCACCCACCTCCTATTTCCAAAAAGCATAGGAGAATCACCTTCCTGATCCAGGGAAAACCACGTTGGGGTCATGGTTACTCCCCTGTCAGGTCAGTTACGCATGATCTTAGCCAAAAGGCCGAGCAAGTTGTTGTTTTTTTTTTGAAATTCGTAGCTAATCGTTCCAATTCTTTGTCAAATCACAAACGCCAGAGGTCACCTTGGGCCCATTCAAGGATCACTCTGCGCCAATGCTCTTAGCCAAAAGGCCTAGAGCCACTGCACCGTTCCTGGAAGTACTGCAATACCAGGTTCGTACCATGGAGGTGGATGGGTCAGGTCCTCCACACACCTCCGTGGAGGTGGATGGGTCAAGTCACTCCACCCACCTCCTATTTCCAAAAAAGCAAGCATATACCTTCCTGATCCAGGGAGAACCACCTTGGGGTTATGGTGTTACAACCCAATCTGTGACCTGTGCTCAGATCTGGAGGTGGAGTCTTGCAAAATTACCCCTCTCGCCTACATGGATTACCTGGGCTGGTTTACATCAGTGTCCTGGAACTTTGGTTTCAAGTGCTAGGTTATGAGCATTCTGTAAAAATGATTAGATGAGTCACGTTATGAGGTCATTAATAGTTGTCTGTAGAAACTCAGAAACACTGTGGGTCCCATCAGTCAGTATGTAAATGTAACACTTCAGCAAAGTACTTATTCCACCCCCACAGGGCAGCGACAAACACCCCAGGCCATCACACAATTGATCTCTCAAGTAACTGTATCCTACTTGTATTGGTATTATATACTATTGTATACTCCTTATTGTATTACAGGTTGAACCTCTCTTATTCGGGACTCCCTTATCCGGCACCACCCCTCGTCTGGAACCATTCCTGGCCGCCGGGTGGCACATGTGCAGAGCGCGGCCGGTCAAAGTCCTACTCACCAATAAAATCTTTCTCCTCGATTGGCTGCCTCCTCCTCGTCGCCCTGCTGGAACTCCTGCAGCCACAGTCCTCGGGCCGGCTGCTCCTCCCCACAGCGCTCCCTCCAGGGGGGGTCGGGTCAATTCTTCTCGTCTCACCAACTCTTCGGGGGCCACCAGCCCGCCGACTCTTCTCAGCCCCCTGCACATTGACTGACTGACTGACTGACAGTTGTTCCAGCCAAACGGCGCACCCACACACTGACCGCAGCAGTACCACTGCCCAGCCCAGCAACAGTGCTTAAAGGTGCAGTCCACCCAAACACGTGACCTCCCCTCATCCGGCAAAACCCCTCACTCGGAACAGGCTAGGTCCCGAGGGTGCCAGATAAGGGAGGTTCAACCTGTATTTACAATGTAATTTGAATTTCTTTTTGTTTAGTTTTGTCGCCTGTGTCTATCTGTGGCACATTTTGGCTGCTGCTTCGGACCCGAGCCTTTTATCTCTTTTACACTTCCTTCTCCTGCTTTTCCTCTCTTTCCCTCCCTTGTCAATATCTAATGTGTTGTAAGACTATTGTGAAGCACCTCGGGAAGTTTTGCTACGTTAAAGGCGCTATATAAATAAAAGTTATCATTATTATTATTGGTAAACAAATTAAAATTAACTTTAGAATGCTAATGTTAAATTTGCATTAGTATAACTAATTGACTTTGAAATGTTAATATTAGGTTATCGAAGTGGCAACAGGTGGTTGACTGACCACCCCCCGCGCCCCCCCCCCCCCACCCCCACTGCTGTCTGCCAATTGCTTTAATTTGGTTAATAGAAATTATTGGATAAAGGGAGCAGTTTGCTCGCCATTACACTAAAACTATCTCTCCATTGACTCAGTTAATGAAGGCATTGTACAACCAAACCACATAGATCGGAAGGTCCAAGTTTGAGTCGAGGCTACTCTGAGTCCAATGGGGGTGGGGGTACGTGTGCTACATTGGCTTCCAGTGCCCCTGGACTCGGGAAGCGAAGATCAGCCAGGGTTTATGCTCCTAATCACTATCCAGAGATCAGTGCTGAAAACTGCACGTGGGGATATAGGTGTGTCGGGATGTGAAGGGCGGGAGGCGAGGAGGTGGACAAGTCCCGGGAGAGACTGAGCTTCAGAAGATGAGTGCGCTCTGGGTTCCTCGGGCGAGGTTAGGGGAAGGGGGCAGAGACTAGGGAATATTTCCCGGTTGCCAGTGGGCTGGTGAGGGGAGGGGGCTGAGCCGGGTGAAAGTGATCAACCCGCAGAGCACCTGGTTGGCAGCCCTGGAGTAGAGCGAATCTCCGCAGTTCTCAATGCCCCTGGAATTAACCTGCAGCCGAAAGGCCGTCTGGAAGTCGGGAGCATTCCCGGTGGGCCAGGGGGTGGTATATATAAAACTCAACATTTTGTATAACTATCGCTCTATTACGCACACTTTCAAATAGATCCACAAGTATGTGATCTCATTTTAGAAATCGGGTTGTTCGTCCCTCCACTTTTGATTTTAGCTTAACCAACAACTTGATGCTTAAACATCACCTGAGTTCTGAAATTCAAGCAAAGATAGAGCAATAATCCATCTTTAAGATTTCCGTTTACAGTCTCGTCGAGCAATTTGCAGTGATAATTATATGCTGGTTCATCATGTGGTCACCTCTGACTTTCTTCGAAATTGATTTGTTTTAGTTAAATAAGCTATTGAGACTTTGGGCTAGACATTCCATTATTATTGCTTGGGCGATATTTCCGGCATTAGTGGTTTTATTTTTCAGGATCACCGGAATAACGCCCATTTTAAAAACCACTAGTTTCGCCTTTTTACTTTGGGCAATAGCCGTAGCGATGTGAAATGGGCGATAGCGATGTATTCAGTCGTGCAAGGCCGGCATCCATAGCAACGGCCGTTCTGCGCATGCATGGTTTTTTTCAGTCAATTAACTTTTTCTGCGATTCAGGAGGTCAGGGGTCATCTGCGCATGGTCAGAAGATAAAGGGAGGGAGAGAGAGAGAGAAGGAAGGTTGTGTTGAGGCAATGGAGATGGAACACGAGGAGTCGGGAGAGAGTGATGTTGCAGAGGTTGCAGGGAGAAGGAGAGCGGAAGCCTTTTCTGATGAAGCTAACGAAGATCTGGTCCACGAGGTGGAGACTCAGTGGGGCCAATAAACCCGGGTTGGGCTGGGAAACCTCCCCCCGGGATATACCAGCGAATATGAGCGGACATCGCCGAAGTGGTAACTTCGGCAGCCCACAACGTGAGAGAGCCAAACCAGTGCCACAATCGCTGGAACAGTCTGGTGGCATCTGCAAAAGTAAGTATTGAATTTATAATTGTAAAGATGCACTGACTCATTAATTAGAATGTAAATCTTCCAGGTTACAATTAAGCTGGATAATCTTCGGTAGCATCTCTGTTAAAATTTGGACTGGGTTCAGAACCGGCACCCAAGAACACTAACCCTGGGAGGGCAGGGCCCAGGACACTAACCCTGGGAGGGCAGGGCCCAGGACTCTGACCCTGGGAGGGCAGGGCCCAGGACTCTGACCCTGGGAGGGCAGGGCCCAGGACTCTGACCCTGGGAGGGCAGGGCCCAGGACTCTGACCCTGGGAGGGCAGGGCCCAGGACTCTGACCCTGGGAGGGCAGGGCCCAGGACTCTGACCCTGGGAGGGCAGGGCCCAGGACTCTGACCCTGGGAGGGCAGGGCCCAGGACTCTGACCCTGGGAGGGCAGGGCCCAGGACTCTGACCCTGGGAGGGCAGGGCCCAGGACTCTGACCCTGGGAGGGCAGGGCCCAGGACTCTGACCCTGGGAGGGCAGGGCCCAGGACTCTGACCCTGGGAGGGCAGGGCCCAGGACTCTGACCCTGGGAGGGCAGGGCCCAGGACTCTGACCCTGGGAGGGCAGGGCCCAGGACTCTAACCCTGGGAGGGCAGGGCCAAGGACTCTGACCCTGGGAGGGCAGGGCCCAGGACTCTGACCCTGGGAGGGCAGGGCCCAGGACTCTGACCCTGGGAGGGCAGGGCCCAGGACTCTGACCCTGGGAGGGCAGGGCCCAGGACTCTGACCCTGGGAGGGCAGGGCCCAGGACTCTGACCCTGGGAGGGCAGGGCCCAGGACTCTGACCCTGGGAGGGCAGGGCCCAGGACTCTGACCCTGGGAGGGCAGGGCCCAGGACTCTGATCCTGGGAGGGCAGGGCCCAGGACTCTGACCCTGGGAGGGCAGGGCCCAGGACTCTGACCCTGGGAGGGCAGGGCCCAGGACTCTGACCCTGGGAGGGCAGGGCCCAGGACTCTGACCCTGGGAGGGCAGGGCCCAGGACTCTGACCCTGGGAGGGCAGGGCCCAGGACTCTGACCCTGGGAGGGCAGGGCCCAGGACTCTAACCCTGGGAGGGCAGGGCCCAGGACTCTGACCCTGGGAGGGCAGGGCCCAGCACTCTGACCCTGGGAGGGCAGGGCCCAGGACTCTGACCCTGGGAGGGCAGGGCCCAGGACTCTGACCCTGGGAGGGCAGGGCCCAGGACTCTGACCCTGGGAGGACAGGGCCCAGGACTCTGACCCTGGGAGGGCAGGGCCCAGGACTCTGACCCTGAGAGGGCAGGGCCCAGGACTCTGACCCTGGGAGGGAGGGCAGGGCCCAGGACTCTGACCCTGGGAGGGCAGGGCCCAGGACTCTAACCCTGCGAGGGCAGGGCCCAGGACTCTAACCCTGGGAGGGCAGGGCCCAGGACTCTAACCCTGGGAGGGCAGGGCCCAGGACTCTAACCCTGGGAGGGCAGGGCCCAGGACTCTAACCCTGGGAGGGCAGGGCCCAGGTCTCTGACCCTGGGAGGGCAGGACCCAGGACTCTGACCCTGGGAGGGCAGGGCCCAGGACTCTGACCCTGGGAGGGCAGGGCCCAGGACTCTGACCCTGGGAGGGCAGGGCCCAGGACTCTGACCCTGGGAGGGCAGGTCCCAGGACTCTAACCCTGGGAGGGCAGGGCCCAGGACTCTGACCCTGGGAGGGCAGGGCCCAGGACTCTGACCCTGGGAGGGCAGGGCCCAGGACTCTGACCCTGGGAGGGCAGGGCCCAGGACTCTGACCCTGGGAGGGCAGGGCCCAGGACTCTGACCCTGGGAGGGCAGGGCCCAGGACTCTGACCCTGGGAGGGCAGGGCCCAGGACTCTGACCCTGGGAGGGCAGGGCCCAGGACTCTGACCCTGGGAGGGCAGGGCCAGGACTCTGACCCTGGGACGGCAGGGCCCAGGACTCTGACCCTGGGAGGGCAGGGCCCAGGACTCTGACCCTGGGAGGGCAGGGCCCAGGACTCTGACCCTGGGAGGGCAGGGCCCAGGACTCTGACCCTGGGAGGGCAGGGCCCAGGACTCTGACCCTGGGAGGGCAGGGCCCAGGACTCTAACCCTGGGAGGGCAGGGCCCAGGACTCTGACCCTGGGAGGGCAGGGCCCAGGACTCTGACCCTGGGAGGGCAGGGCCCAGGACTCTGACCCTGGGAGGGCAGGGCCCAGGACTCTGACCCTGGGAGGGCAGGGCCCAGGACTCTGACCCTAGGAGGGCAGGGCCCAGCACTCTGACCCTGGGAGGGCAGAGCCCAGGACTCTGACCCTGGGAGGGAGGGCAAGGCCCAGGACTCTAACCCTGGGAGGGCAGGGCCCAGGACTCTAACCCTGGGAGGGCAGGGCCCAGGACTCTAACCCTGGGAGGGCAGGGCCCAGGACTCTAACCCTGCGAGGGCAGGGCCCAGGACTCTAACCCTGGGAGGGCAGGGCCCAGGACTCTAACCCTGGGAGGGCAGGGCCCAGGTCTCTGACCCTGGGAGGGCAGGACCCAGGACTCTGACCCTGGGAGGGCAGGGCCCAGGACTCTGACCCTGGGAGGGCAGGGCCCAGGACTCTGACCCTGGGAGGGCAGGGCCCAGGACTCTGACCCTGGGAGGGCAGGTCCCAGGACTCTAACCCTGGGAGGGCAGGGCCCAGGACTCTGACCCTGGGAGGGCAGGGCCCAGGACTCTGACCCTGGGAGGGCAGGGCCCAGGACTCTGACCCTGGGAGGGCAGGGCCCAGGACTCTGACCCTGGGAGGGCAGGGCCCAGGACTCTGACCCTGGGAGGGCAGGGCCCAGGACTCTGACCCTGGGAGGGCAGGGCCCAGGACTCTGACCCTGGGAGGGCAGGGCCCAGGACTCTGACCCTGGGAGGGCAGGGCCCAGGACTCTGACCCTGGGACGGCAGGGCCCAGGACTCTGACCCTGGGAGGGCAGGGCCCAGGACTCTGACCCTGGGAGGGCAGGGCCCAGGACTCTGACCCTGGGAGGGCAGGGCCCAGGACTCTGACCCTGGGAGGGCAGGGCCCAGGACTCTAACCCTGGGAGGGCAGGGCCCAGGACTCTGACCCTGGGAGGGCAGGGCCCAGGACTCTGACCCTGGGAGGGCAGGGCCCAGGACTCTGACCCTGGGAGGGCAGGGCACAGGACTCTGACCCTGGGAGGGCAGGGCCCAGGACTCTGACCCTGGGAGGGCAGGGCCCAGGACTCTGACCCTGGGAGGGCAGGGCCCAGGACTCTGACCCTGGGAGGGCAGGGCCCAGGACTCTAACCCTGGGAGGGCAGGGCCCAGGACTCTGACCCTGGGACGGCAGGGCCCAGCACTCTGACCCTGGGAGGGCAGGGCCCAGGACTCTGACCCTGGGAGGGCAGGGCCCAGGACTCTGACCCTGGGAGGGCAGGGCCCAGGACTCTGACCCTGGGAGGACAGGGCCCAGGACTCTGACCCTGGGAGGGCAGGGCCCAGGACTCTGACCCTGGGAGGGCAGGGCCCAGGACTCTGACCCTGGGAGGGAGGGCAGGGCCCAGGACTCTGACCCTGGGAGGGCAGGGCCCAGGACTCTAACCCTGCGAGGGCAGGGCCCAGGACTCTAACCCTGGGAGGGCAGGGCCCAGGACTCTAACCATGGGAGGGCAGGGCCCAGGACTCTAACCCTGGGAGGGCAGGGCCCAGGACTCTAACCCTGGGAGGGCAGGGCCCAGGTCTCTGACCCTGGGAGGGCAGGACCCAGGACTCTGACCCTGGGAGGGCAGGGCCCAGGACTCTGACCCTGGGAGGGCAGGGCCCAGGACTCTGACCCTGGGAGGGCAGGGCCCAGGACTCTGACCCTGGGAGGGCAGGTCCCAGGACTCTAACCCTGGGAGGGCAGGGCCCAGGACTCTGACCCTGGGAGGGCAGGGCCCAGGACTCTGACCCTGGGAGGGCAGGGCCCAGGACTCTGACCCTGGGAGGGCAGGGCCCAGGACTCTGACCCTGGGAGGGCAGGGCCCAGGACTCTGACCCTGGGAGGGCAGGGCCCAGGACTCTGACCCTGGGAGGGCAGGGCCCAGGACTCTGACCCTGGGAGGGCAGGGCCCAGGACTCTGACCCTGGGAGGGCAGGGCCCAGGACTCTGACCCTGGGACGGCAGGGCCCAGGACTCTGACCCTGGGAGGGCAGGGCCCAGGACTCTGACCCTGGGAGGGCAGGGCCCAGGACTCTGACCCTGGGAGGGCAGGGCCCAGGACTCTGACCCTGGGAGGGCAGGGCCCAGGACTCTGACCCTGGGAGGGCAGGGCCCAGGACTCTAACCCTGGGAGGGCAGGGCCCAGGACTCTGACCCTGGGAGGGCAGGGCCCAGGACTCTGACCCTGGGAGGGCAGGGCCCAGGACTCTGACCCTGGGAGGGCAGGGCCCAGGACTCTGACCCTGGGAGGGCAGGGCCCAGGACTCTGACCCTGGGAGGGCAGGGCCCAGGACTCTGACCCTGGGAGGGCAGGGCCCAGCACTCTGACCCTGGGAGGGCAGAGCCCAGGACTCTGACCCTGGGAGGGAGGGCAAGGCCCAGGACTCTAACCCTGGGAGGGCAGGGCCCAGGACTCTAACCCTGGGAGGGCAGGGCCCAGGACTCTAACCCTGGGAGGGCAGGGCCCAGGACTCTAACCCTGCGAGGGCAGGGCCCAGGACTCTAACCCTGGGAGGGCAGGGCCCAGGACTCTAACCCTGGGAGGGCAGGGCCCAGGTCTCTGACCCTGGGAGGGCAGGACCCAGGACTCTGACCCTGGGAGGGCAGGGCCCAGGACTCTGACCCTGGGAGGGCAGGGCCCAGGACTCTGACCCTGGGAGGGCAGGGCCCAGGACTCTGACCCTGGGAGGGCAGGTCCCAGGACTCTAACCCTGGGAGGGCAGGGCCCAGGACTCTGACCCTGGGAGGGCAGGGCCCAGGACTCTGACCCTGGGAGGGCAGGGCCCAGGACTCTGACCCTGGGAGGGCAGGGCCCAGGACTCTGACCCTGGGAGGGCAGGGCCCAGGACTCTGACCCTGGGAGGGCAGGGCCCAGGACTCTGACCCTGGGAGGGCAGGGCCCAGGACTCTGACCCTGGGAGGGCAGGGCCCAGGACTCTGACCCTGGGAGGGCAGGGCCCAGGACTCTGACCCTGGGACGGCAGGGCCCAGGACTCTGACCCTGGGAGGGCAGGGCCCAGGACTCTGACCCTGGGAGGGCAGGGCCCAGGACTCTGACCCTGGGAGGGCAGGGCCCAGGACTCTGACCCTGGGAGGGCAGGGCCCAGGACTCTGACCCTGGGAGGGCAGGGCCCAGGACTCTAACCCTGGGAGGGCAGGGCCCAGGACTCTGACCCTGGGAGGGCAGGGCCCAGGACTCTGACCCTGGGAGGGCAGGGCCCAGGACTCTGACCCTGGGAGGGCAGGGCCCAGGACTCTGACCCTGGGAGGGCAGGGCCCAGGACTCTGACCCTGGGAGGGCAGGGCCCAGGACTCTGACCCTGGGAGGGCAGGGCCCAGGACTCTGACCCTGGGAGGGCAGGGCCCAGGACTCTGACCCTGGGAGGGCAGGGCCCAGGACTCTGACCCTGGGACGGCAGGGCCCAGCACTCTGACCCTGGGAGGGCAGGGCCCAGGACTCTGACCCTGGGAGGGCAGGGCCCAGGACTCTGACCCTGGGAGGGCAGGGCCCAGGACTCTGACCCTGGGAGGACAGGGCCCAGGACTCTGACCCTGGGAGGGCAGGGCCCAGGACTCTGACCCTGGGAGGGCAGGGCCCAGGACTCTGACTCTGGGAGGGAGGGCAGGGCCCAGGACTCTGACCCTGGGAGGGCAGGGCCCAGGACTCTAACCCTGCGAGGGCAGGGCCCAGGACTCTAACCCTGGGAGGGCAGGGCCCAGGACTCTAACCCTGGGAGGGCAGGGCCCAGGACTCTAACCCTGGGAGGGCAGGGCCCAGGACTCTAACCCTGGGAGGGCAGGGCCCAGGTCTCTGACCCTGGGAGGGCAGGACCCAGGACTCTGACCCTGGGAGGGCAGGGCCCAGGACTCTGACCCTGGGAGGGCAGGGCCCAGGACTCTGACCCTGGGAGGGCAGGGCCCAGGACTCTGACCCTGGGAGGGCAGGTCCCAGGACTCTAACCCTGGGAGGGCAGGGCCCAGGACTCTGACCCTGGGAGGGCAGGGCCCAGGACTCTGACCCTGGGAGGGCAGGGCCCAGGACTCTGACCCTGGGAGGGCAGGGCCCAGGACTCTGACCCTGGGAGGGCAGGGCCCAGGACTCTGACCCTGGGAGGGCAGGGCCCAGGACTCTGACCCTGGGAGGGCAGGGCCCAGGACTCTGACCCTGGGAGGGCAGGGCCCAGGACTCTGACCCTGGGAGGGCAGGGCCCAGGACTCTGACCCTGGGAGGGCAGGGCCCAGGACTCTGACCCTGGGAGGGCAGGGCCCAGGACTCTGACCCTGGGAGGGCAGGGCCCAGGACTCTGACCCTGGGAGGGCAGGGCCCAGGACTCTGACCCTGGGAGGGCAGGGCCCAGGACTCTGACCCTGGGAGGGCAGGGCCCAGGACTCTAACCCTGGGAGGGCAGGGCCCAGGACTCTGACCCTGGGAGGGCAGGGCCCAGGACTCTGACCCTGGGAGGGCAGGGCCCAGGACTCTGACCCTGGGAGGGCAGGGCCCAGGACTCTGACCCTGGGAGGGCAGGGCCCAGGACTCTGACCCTGGGAGGGCAGGGCCCAGCACTCTGACCCTGGGAGGGCAGAGCCCAGGACTCTGACCCTGGGAGGGAGGGCAAGGCCCAGGACTCTAACCCTGGGAGGGCAGGGCCCAGGACTCTAACCCTGGGAGGGCAGGGCCCAGGACTCTAACCCTGGGAGGGCAGGGCCCAGGACTCTAACCCTGCGAGGGCAGGGCCCAGGACTCTAACCCTGGGAGGGCAGGGCCCAGGACTCTAACCCTGGGAGGGCAGGGCCCAGGTCTCTGACCCTGGGAGGGCAGGACCCAGGACTCTGACCCTGGGAGGGCAGGGCCCAGGACTCTGACCCTGGGAGGGCAGGGCCCAGGACTCTGACCCTGGGAGGGCAGGGCCCAGGACTCTGACCCTGGGAGGGCAGGTCCCAGGACTCTAACCCTGGGAGGGCAGGGCCCAGGACTCTGACCCTGGGAGGGCAGGGCCCAGGACTCTGACCCTGGGAGGGCAGGGCCCAGGACTCTGACCCTGGGAGGGCAGGGCCCAGGACTCTGACCCTGGGAGGGCAGGGCCCAGGACTCTGACCCTGGGAGGGCAGGGCCCAGGACTCTGACCCTGGGAGGGCAGGGCCCAGGACTCTGACCCTGGGAGGGCAGGGCCCAGGACTCTGACCCTGGGAGGGCAGGGCCCAGGACTCTGACCCTGGGACGGCAGGGCCCAGGACTCTGACCCTGGGAGGGCAGGGCCCAGGACTCTGACCCTGGGAGGGCAGGGCCCAGGACTCTGACCCTGGGAGGGCAGGGCCCAGGACTCTGACCCTGGGAGGGCAGGGCCCAGGACTCTGACCCTGGGAGGGCAGGGCCCAGGACTCTAACCCTGGGAGGGCAGGGCCCAGGACTCTGACCCTGGGAGGGCAGGGCCCAGGACTCTGACCCTGGGAGGGCAGGGCCCAGGACTCTGACCCTGGGAGGGCAGGGCCCAGGACTCTGACCCTGGGAGGGCAGGGCCCAGGACTCTGACCCTGGGAGGGCAGGGCCCAGCACTCTGACCCTGGGAGGGCAGGGCCCAGGACTCTGACCCTGGGAGGGAGGGCAAGGCCCAGGACTCTAACCCTGGAAGGGCAGGGCCCAGGACTCTAACCCTGGGAGGGCAGGGCCCAGGACTCTAACCCTGGGAGGGCAGGGCCCAGGACTCTGACCCTGGGAGGGCAGGGCCCAGGACTCTGACCCTGGGAGGGCAGGGCCCAGGACTCTGACCCTGGGAGGGCAGGTCCCAGGACTCTAACCCTGGGAGGGCAGGGCCCAGGACTCTGACCCTGGGAGGGCAGGGCCCAGGACTCTGACCCTGGGAGGGCAGGGCCCAGGACTCTGACCCTGGGAGGGCAGGGCCCAGGACTCTGACCCTGGGAGGGCAGGGCCCAGGACTCTGACCCTGGGAGGGCAGGGCCCAGGACTCTGACCCTGGGAGGGCAGGGCCCAGGACTCTGACCCTGGGAGGGCAGGGCCCAGGACTCTGACCCTGGGAGGGCAGGGCCCAGGACTCTGACCCTGGGACGGCAGGGCCCAGGACTCTGACCCTGGGAGGGCAGGGCCCAGGACTCTGACCCTGGGAGGGCAGGGCCCAGGACTCTGACCCTGGGAGGGCAGGGCCCAGGACTCTGACCCTGGGAGGGCAGGGCCCAGGACTCTGACCCTGGGAGGGCAGGGCCCAGGACTCTGACCCTGGGAGGGCAGGGCCCAGGACTCTGACCCTGGGAGGGCAGGGCCCAGGACTCTGACCCTGGGAGGGCAGGGCCCAGGACTCTGACCCTGGGAGGGCAGGGCCCAGGACTCTGACCCTGGGAGGGCAGGGCCCAGCACTCTGACCCTGGGAGGGCAGGGCCCAGGACTCTGACCCTGGGAGGGCAGGGCCCAGGACTCTGACCCTGGGAGGGCAGGGCCCAGCACTCTGACCCTGGGATGTCAGGGTCCAGGACTCTGACCCTGGGAGGGCATGGCCCAGGACTCTGACCCTGGGAGGACAGGGCCCAGGACTCTGACCCTGGGAGGGCAGGGCCCAGGACTCTGACCCTGGGAGGGCAGGGCCCAGGACTCTGACCCTGGGAGGGAGGGCAGGGCCCAGGACTCTGACCCTGGGAGGGCAGGGCCCAGGACTCTAACCCTGCGAGGGCAGGGCCCAGGACTCTAACCCTGGAAGGCAGGGCCCAGGACTCTAACCCTGGGAGGGCAGGGCCCAGGACTCTGACCCTGGGAGGGCAGGGCCCAGGACTCTAACCCTGGGAGGGCAGGGCCCAGGACTCTAACCCTGGGAGGGCAGGGCCCAGGACTCTGACCCTGGGAGGGCAGGACCCAGGACTCTGACCCTGGGAGGGCAGGGCCCAGGACTCTGACCCTGGGAGGGCAGGGCCCAGGACTCTAACCCTGGGAGGGCAGGGCCCAGGACTCTGACCCTGGGAGGGCAGGGCCTAGAACTCTGACCCTGGGAGGGCGGGGCCCAGGACTCTAACCCTAGGAGGGCAGGGCCCAGGACTCTGACCCTCGGTGGGCAGGGAACAGGACTCTGACCCTGGGAGGGAAGGGCCCAGGACTCTAACCCTGGGAGGGCAGGGCCCAGGACTCTGACCCTGGGAGGGAGGGCAGGACCCAGGACTCTGACCCTGGGAGGGCAGGGCCCAGGACACTGACCCTGGAAGGGCAGGGCCCAGGACTCTGACCCTGGGAGGGAGGGCAGGGCTCAGGACTCTGACCCTGGGAAGGCAGGGCCCAGGACTCTAACCCTGGGAGGGCAGGGCCCAGGACTCTGACCCTGGGTGGGCAGGGAACAGGACTCTGACCCTGGGAGGGCAGGGCCCAGGACTCTGACCCTGGGAGGGAGGGCAGGACCCAGGACTCTGACCCTGGGAGGGCAGGGCGCAGGACTCTAACCCTGGGAGGGCAGGGCCCAGGACTCTAACCCTGGGAGGGCAGGGCCCAGGACTCTGACCCTGGGAGGGCAGGGCCCAGGACTCTGACTCTGGGAGGGAGGGCAGGGCCCAGGACTCTAACCCTGGGAGGGCAGGGCCCAGACTCTAACCCTGGGAGGGCAGGGCCCAGGACTCTGACCCTGGGAGGGCAGGGCCCAGGACTCTGACCCTGGGAGGGCAGATCCCAGGACTCTGACCCTGGGAGGGCAGGGCCCAGGACTCTAACCCTGGGAGGGCAGGGCCCAGGACTCTGACCCTGGGAGGGCAGGGTCCAGGACTCTAACCCTGGGAGGGCAGGGCCCAGGACTCTGACCCTGGGAGGGAGGGCAGGACCCAGGACTCTGACCCTGGGAGGGCAGGGCCCAGGACACTGACCCTGGGAGGGCAGGGCCCAGGACTCTGACCCTGGGAGGGAGGGCAGGGCTCAGGACTCTGACCCTGGGAAGGCAGGGCCCAGGACTCTAACCCTGGGAGGGCAGGGCCCAGGACTCTGACCCTGGGTGGGCAGGGAACAGGACTCTGACCCCGGGAGGGCAGGGCCCAGGACTCTGACCCTGGGAGGGAGGGCAGGACCCAGGACTCTGACCCTGGGAGGGCAGGGCCCAGGACTCTAACCCTGGGAGGGCAGGGCCCAGGACTCTAACCCTGGGAGGGCAGGGCCCATGACTCTGACCCTGGGAGGGAGTGCAAGGCCCAGGACTCTAACCCTGGGAGGGCAGGGCCCAGGACTCTAACCCTGGGAGGGAGGGCAGGGCCCAGGACTCTAACCCTGGGAGGGCAGTGCCCAGGACTCTAACCCTGGGAGGGCAAGGCCCAGGACTCTAACCCTGGGAGGGAGGGCAGGGCCCAGGACTCTAACCCTGGGAGGGCAGGGCCCAGGACTCTAACCCTGGGAGGGCAGGGCCCAGGACTCTGACCCTGGGAGGGCAGGGCCCAGGACTCTGACCCTGGGAGGGCAGGGCCCAGGACTCTAACCCTGGGAGGGCAGGGCCCAGGAATCTAACCCTGGGAGGGCAGGGCCCAGGACTCTGACCCTGGGAGGGCAGGGCCCAGGACTCTTACCCTGGGGGGGGAGGGCAGGGCCCAGGACTCTAACCCTGGGAGGGCAGGGCCCAGGAATCTAACCCTGGGAGGGCAGGGCCCAGGACTCTAACCCTGGCGGGGAGGGCAGGGCCCAGGACTCTGAGCCCAGGGGGAGGGTAGGGCCCAGGACTCTAATCCTGGGAGGGCAGGGCCCAGGACTCTAACCCTGGGAGGGCAGGGCCCAGGACACTGACCCTGGGCGGGCAGGGCCCAGGACTCTAACCCTGGGAGGGCAGGGCCCAGGACTCTGACCCCAGGGGGAGGGTAGGGCCCAGGACTCTAATCCTGGGAGGGCAGGGCCCAGGACTCTAATCCTGGGAGGGCAGGGCCCGGGACACTAACCCTGGGAGGGCAGGGCCCAGGACACTGACCCTGGGAGGGCAGGGCCCAGGACTCTAACCCTGGGAGGGCAGGGCCCAGGACACTAACCCTGGGAGAGCAGGGCCCAGTACTCTAACCCTGGGAGAGCAGGGCCCAGTACTCTAACCCTGGGAGGGCAGGGCCAGGGACTCTAACCCTGGGAGGGCAGGACCCAGGACTCTAACCCTGGGAGGGCAGGGCCCGGGACACTAACCCTGGGAGAGCAGGGCCCAGTACTCTAACCCTGGGAGGGCAGGGCCAGGGACTCTAACCCTGGGAGGGCAGGGCCATTCTGTGCAAATGTGCTTTCGTAATCTGGCTGAGATGCCTTAAGCTGAATCAACGGTATTAATTATTATTTAAACGCCTTGATTGAAAATTGTGATCAAAGGAATGACTGGGAACAGACAGACCTCAAACACTCAGCATTTCTACCACTTTAGTTTAGAAGGAGAATTATTAAATTATATCGCTGCTTGTGTGCTGTGAGCAACTCTTTAACTTGGGCACCGTTTCCTTTTTGATTAGATTGGTGGATGGGGGCACGACTGAGCACTGAGGTGGCCGCTCAGCTTTGCCCAGACTGTGTGAGTCTCTCCAGTTGCTGTCAATCACACAGTGACCCAGCTTGGACTTGGGGAGAGCTGCCCTGGCTCATTGTCTGCCCTGGGACACTTGGGACATTAGCTCCAGCCACACGGAGGTCTCCGAGCACAGCCCAGGGACACGGTGCCTCCTCCCTTCATGGTCCTGTCATTGCCGAGCTCACCAGCGGACCTGATTCTCCCCGGGGACCTCCATCGATTGCAATAACCTGGCTCCCTCCCCTCAGGCGGAGAATGGCACGGCCTGTGAATGGGGCCTTTCCTCAGGATTGTAAGCGAGTGGGTTGGTGTCACGCATTAGTTCCTAACCACAATCTTATTAAATTTCTTCTCTGAACGTAGACGTTATAACCATGCATCAATTGCATACAAACCATATTAGCATATAATGTTAACGATGAATAGCATGTGCGATGACTAATTGTGGATTACAATATCTGTGTGTTTCTGTATTAGTACCTAGACAATGAGCTTATGCCATGCTCTTGTCACATTTGCAGAAGAAGATATCTAAGAATCGGGCGGAGCGCAGGCGGACTGGAGGAGGGCCTGTAGATCTTTTTCAGTTAGCCGCCCTGGAGGAGCGTGCCTCAGCCCTTGTAGGGGCGCATAATCGTTCTGCCACCCTTGATGGTGCGCCATGTGAGTAATGTGTAAACCAGAGGTAATTTAAAGTAATTTGATTATAATATATGAATGATGTAATGTTATGCATGCAGCTTCTGTACTCTCTGTACTCTCATGTTAATTATATGTAACATCTCTTGTTCATAGTTATTGCAGTAGTGTTGCTCCTCGTACATATGCCTGCGCAGCGCAATCATTCTCATGTCTTCCCTTCTCTTCTACTAACCTCAATTATGTTTTCCAGCTCCCCAGGTGCAACGGGAGCCCCCTGGAGCATCACCCCAATCACTGCAGGTCGTGCTGACCATGGGGGAAGAAGATACAACTGAGGAGGAGGATGATGAGCCGGTTGAGAAATCTGTAGTACCTGCAGCCACGTCATCCTCAGTGGATCCAGTAGCGGGGCCAAGCGGCTTGCAACAGGGCACTCCAAGTCATCTAGTGCCCACGCCGATCCCGCGGAGGTTGGGTCAGCGAGGTAGGCACGCGCAGCGACGGGCAGATGTGAACCAGGACATGGTGTCTCTGTCGAGGGCGAGCGTCGACTTTGGTTGAGAGCTCCTCCAAGCGATTGGTGGATTGACTGATAACATTGCCACACTATCTGCTAGAATCTCGGAGGACATGGGGCAGATGGTTGTAGCAGTGTGGTGAATGGCCGACTCCGTTGATGCCATGCAGCAGACGATGGTTTCGGGATACGGCACTGCACCACATGGTGCCGTACCACCAACAATGTCGACAGATGCGAGTCAGGAGGAAGCAGTTGCTTCTGACTCGGAAGATGTTTCTTCAGAAATGTCTTCTCCTGGGCCCCCTGAATTGAATCTGGCAACGTCACCTCCCCCCTCCCCCCCAGCAACAGCATTTGAGGTGTTGAGGTCCCCTGCTGCAAGACGACTTGGCCACATTACTAGAAAGGGGAGTGCAAGTGTGAAAGGGAGAGTTATGTTGAGGGGGGTAGAGGTAGAGGAGGGAAGCGTGGCCGCAGGTAAGGGGGGGGGGGTCCTAAATCTGTTTTAATTAATATTGTTGACTGTTGTTAAATGTTGGGGGTGGTGGGAGGGTGTTTTTGTACTGTTATCGATATTGAAAATTTATTATTGGGTAAAAAATGCTGTTGACTGTTGGGGGTGGGTGAGAAGATGGGTGTTACAGTTTGTTTAAAAATGTTTTTACATCACTTGTTAAATTAATAAACATTTTTATTAAACTTTACAATTGTTGTGCAGTGTCTTCTAATAACGTAAGATTAAACATCAATACAAGGCTTGCAAACAATGGTCAGGTCAGGCCAGGCCAGGCAAGGATGAAATGTAACGCAACTGTAACTGTCACCAACGTAACTTCATGCAAAGCGTTCATTTACGAGCTGCTGACGCAACAGTCTTGCAGCTGCGTAACTACCACAGGGCTTTTCCAGTGATGTGGGGAGTGGTGGGAGCATGGGTTCATCGCCAGGCTGATTGTCCTCTCTGAGGTCCTCGTCCTCCTCCTCCTCGTCCTCCTCCCCTCTCTCCTGAGGTGGACCGGCAGTCCCATCTGGCAATTGTTGTCCTCTCCTGATAGCTAGGTTATGCAACATGCAGCACACCACAATGAACTCAGCAACCTGCTCAGGGTGGTATTGTAGGTTGCCTCCTGAGTGGTCCAGACATCTGAAGCACTGTTTCAGCACTCCAATTGTCTTTTCGACGATATTGCGTATGGCTATATGACTTTCGTTGTAGCGCTTCTCAGTTTCTGTCGGAGTCTTTCGCGGTGGGGGCAAGGTCATATCTTTTATTTCCCAGCATCCAACCGTGACCTTGTGGCTGACTCTTAAACAGCTCAAAGATAGTGCTCTCACGCAAGATGTGCACATCATGAATGTTCCCTGGAAAATTTGCATTTACTGCCACGATTATTTGCTTGTGATCGACAGCGAGCTGTACATTCAGGAAGTGAAATCCCTTTCGGTTACAGTAAACCTCTGCATCCTGTAAAGGTGCTCGCAGGGCAATGTGCATACAGTCTATTGCTCCCTGCACCTTGGGATAGTTTGCTATTCTCGAAAACCCCAACGCCCTCTCACTTCGTGCTTCCCTGGTCATAGACTTCTCTATGAGCGTAAAGGGCTTCAGTCACCTGTCAAATGCAGCAATGTGTGGCGTGCTGAGAGATGCAGCAAATGTCACCAGCTGAGGCTTGAAAGGAGCCCGATGCATAGAAGGAAAGTGCCGCAGTAACCTTAACCTCCAGGGGCAGTGCGGTCCTGTGTGCTGGAAGGCTGCAGATTTCCCTTAATTAGCTGGCATATCTCATTGATGACCTCCTTTCGGAAGCGCAGCCTTATAACACATGTGTTATCAGACAAGTCCAGGAATAACCGCTTATCCCTGTAAATGCGTTGGGTGTAAGGTCTCCTCTTCAGCAGTCTGCCACCTCTTTGATTGGGCACATAATGCTCTTCAATAAACCTCCTCTCATCTCTATTCTGCAGCATGTGAGTGGTCATCAATACTGGTTGAGAAATTACAGGCCCCATCACTATAAATGTCCTAATCTGACTTCAAAATTCTTAAATTGTCCTCAACAAACACAATATAAACTCGAAATTGACCACAATGTGATTAGATGATTGGCAAGATTTTAAAACGCCCTTAAAATCACCCACAAATTACTTCAATGCTCCCATCAACTTGAAGCAGCCTTTTATTAAACTTCCAATTTACAAAATGGCTAAGGTCAGGTGAGTGCAGCTCTTCTTGAGCGTCTTTTTGGGCGAGCAATCATTTGGGCAAAATATGGCAAAAGTAGCACTCGGCAATAATCTGGGCGATATTTGGGTGTTAGTTTCCATTATAAACAGTCTTCTGGGTGCTGCACGAGTGATGATGTCAGATGTTATTTTTTAAAATAGGCCGAACGATTCAGCTTTCATGTATGTCAAAAGTTCCGCCGGCGATAAATGGGCAATAATCGGGCAGTAGTTTCCATTTCTCATCAAAAAATGGGCTATAAACTGAATCTCGGCAGTTATAGGGGCGATAAATGGGTGAATATATGCTGAAAGTCTAGCCCTTGGGATTTTGTATGAGGGAGAGTGGACTATCAATTCAGTTAACGCTTTTAAATATAAATTGCTCCTCAGTAGATTAAAGTGCCTGTGGGGAACGTCTGATCAGCTACTTAAATGTCCCTGAACTAATGGCTAGGGTTGGTGCGACAGAACCAATTGACAAATCAACTGCAACAAAATCTGTTTGAGCAGATACTCTGCCTACGAGTCAATTCTGTCAGCTGTGGCTCAATGGGCAGCACACTCGCCTCTGACTCAGAGGTCATGGGTTCAAGTCCCAATCCAGGAACTAGAGCACATAAATCTAGGCTGACACTCCAGTGCAGTGCTGAGGGAGCGCTGCGCTGTCGGAGGTGCTGCCTTTTGGATGAGACATTAAACTGAGGCCCCGTCTGCTCTCTCATGGTGCTATTTCAGATGCAAAGGAGTTATCCCTGGTGGCCTGGACAATATTTATCCCTTAATAAACATCACTAAAAACCAGATTATCTGGTCATTATTGCATTGCTGTTTGTGGGAACTTGCTGTGCGCAAGTTGGCTGCCGCATTTCCAATATTACAACAGTGACTGCACTTCAAAAAGTACTTCATTGGCTGTTAGGCTGATGGTTGTGAAAGGTGTTATATAATGCAAGTCTTTCTTTTCTTTGGCAGTTAACTTTACCTCAGAGGAAAATGTCATTCTTATGGGCAGTTTCAAAACTCGCCGCATTGAATGACTATCGCATCTCTCTGAGAACTCATTAGTGGTACTTTGAAGCTTAACAAGTCACAGCAGATTTAGATGCCAAACAGGCCATTAGGAAAAGTAGGAAACAAAAGTGGGGTTCCGTGTATCTTTTTTGAACTCTCAAGTCCCTCCCTCGAGCTGTTGATATTTGTAATGTATGCACCGTGTGAGGATGCTCACAGGTTTGTAGAGCTGTTGAGTTGTGAGTGGCTGAGCCAGTCACATGATGTTCACAAGACTCAATAAAACCCTAGCCAGTTGGGTTCAGGGATCCACGATGAGGCAGGTGGTTGTGATGTGTAATGTGATTGTTAAACCTTTGCTAATAAACCAACCAGTTCTTAATAGCAATGTGTTGTTATGAATTATTAAGCAAAGAACCTAGGAAGCAAATACATTACAAAATTAAACAACTTCGGGAGATGGCACCACTTTTGTTACTGTGCGCCCAGACGGAACATATCTTGATACAGCGATCCGCTCCCATCTCGATTTCCACACAGCTGGATTCTGGCGGGAATGGGGGCGGGGGAAACAATGGATAAGAATGGAGCAGGATTTATCCACTCTCTTGTCCAGAGGTGTTGCGACCAATTGCAGTATCCCAACGAACTGCCCCTGAGCCAATCATCACTCCCGAGACATAGAATCATAGAAATTTACAGCACGGAAGGAGGCCATTTCGCCCTATTGTGTCCGTGCTGGCCAACCAAGAGCTATCCAGTCTAGTGTGGTTCAACCCTGGAACGTTGGGGCAAACACCACACAGGGTGGCGAGGTTACACAACGAGCCGCGCGGAAGCGAACAATAACCGCCCGCTTCAGCAATCAGCACATTTCCCTCCGTTTCATCTAATTTTTCCATCCTTACCTTTCACTGCGGCCTCAGCATCTGAGTCAATCATGCTTCGCACAATCAGTGTTTGTTGCTATCTGAATAGTTTTATCAGAGTTGGGCTTCTAGCTCAAGAGTAAGAGGTTGGACATTACAACAAAGGAACAGGGTAGTCGCAGAATATAAATTGACCAAATTTCAACTTGAAGTGCTCAGTACTAGTGTCTAATCAAAGGAAAAGTACTGCCTTTCAGCACATTGACTGAAGTTCATGTCAGGCGCCCAGTCGAGTCATTCTTTCAGTTCAGCAGAAGAAGAAGAGGTTCTTAATCTGTAACTGACAGACAACACACAGAGAAACTGAGCTTTGACAAGTTAGTTCAGGTTGGTTCAAACCACATTGCGTACAATGCCAACTAAATGATTATATTAATCGCGGAGTCAATAGTCGTTTCTGGGAATATGTATTTGCTGTGTGCTAAAAACACGGCCATTCAGTTGAGGTTGAGAATCAGGACCAGCTTTATAAATTGCACTTGAGCTCACGCAAATCCAGCAATTTAATATTTATTTCAAAGAACAAAGTGATGTATTGAAATACTAGGTCGGTTAAACAGTTTGCACCAATGGACTGAAGGAGACAATGGTCAGATCATCGTATGTTTGGCGGCTCTTTCTTAGAAGAATACAAAACAAAATCTCTACCCATAGTACTGTTTCTTCCTGGGCTTGAAATATTTATCCAATTTCCCTTTTAATGAGTGCAAAGATCTTGTTTCAACAAGTCTGTATCAAAACAAGTCACCTAACCCTTCCCTTATTTGACTAGTGATTATTTTACATTGCATACCCTTTATCCCTGGCTCCCCAGCTGGAGGAAGTAGTTTATATTTTACCCCATAAAAACCCTTGATAATATTTTAAAAGCTCAATTAAATCTTTTAGCCGCCTATGCGACAGTGGGAATCGGCCCATTATATCAAGTTTCTCCATGTAACTTTGGTCGCCTATGTCAGGCCGTGCTCTCTATTGATTTAACGGCCTTTGAGTAATGAGATGCCGAATACAGCAAAATTGTACAATGAAAAATATCTTAAAATAACATATTCTCCATCTTGTTATTTGTCAATGAATCATTGTGTAAGGAATGTGAATTATATAATAATACCTATAGAAGCCCGCAGTGGAAGGATGAATTCAACATGCAGTGCAAAGCTTGATTAAAGATGTTGCATACGCTCACAGCTAACGATGTTTTTCTGCAAAAGATGCACACAATGCATTCAGGTAAGTGCAGACCTCCACTTGGTTCCCTCCATCACCTCCCACTTCAGTAATAACTAGGAATAGGGTTCGGGAAAATCAGCTCAGTTTCGGATGGACGACATACTCCGCTTTCAGGATGTTTTCCGTCGCCGTTTTAAGTTCCCAATCCACCTCGACCCAGAAAGGCCAACAAATCCGGTGGGCACAGCCCGTCATGGCCAGATAAACACATACAGTCTGGGGTGAAGTTGATCAATGGATTTATTCTCAATGAGCACCTAATGCTTTCCGATGGGCAGATATATGATGCAGATTGGTTTACTGAGCATGTGTGAGGAGAGGGGGAATGCGACGTGTGAGGAGAGGGGGAATGGGACGTGTGAGAGAGGGAATGCGACGTGTGAGGAGGGTGAGAATGGGACGTGTGAGGAGAGGGGGAATGGGACGTGTGAGGAGAGGGGGAATGGGACGTGTGAGGAGGGTGAGAATGGGACGTGTGAGGAGAGGGGGAATGGGATGTGTGAGGAGAGGGGGAATGGGACGTGTGAGGAGGGTGAGAATGGGACGTGTGAGGAGGGTGAGAATGGGACGTGTGAGGAGAGGGGGAATGGGACGTGTGAGGAGAGGGGGAATGGGACGTGTGAGGAGCGGGGGAATGGGACGTGTGAGTAGAGGGGGAATGGGACGTGTGAGGAGGATGAGAATGGGATGTGTGAGTAGAGGGGGAATGGGACGTGTGAGGAGAGGGGGAATGGGACGTGTGAGGAGAGGGGGAATGGGACGTGTGAGGAGCGGGGGAATGGGACGTGTGAGTAGAGGGGGAATGGGACGTGTGAGGAGGATGAGAATGGGATGTGTGAGTAGAGGGGGAATGGGACGTGTGAGGAGGATGAGAATGGGATGTGTGAGGGGAGGGGGAATGGGACATGTGAGGGGAGGGGGAATGGGACGTGTGAGGAGAGGGGGAATGGGACGTGTGAGGAGAGGGGGAATGGGACGTGTGAGGGGAGGGGGAATGGGACGTGTGAGGGGAGGGGGATTGTGACATGTGAGGGGAGGGGGAATGGGACGTGTGAGGGGAGGGGGAATCGGACGTGTGAGGGGAGGGGGAATGGGACGTGTGAGGGGAGGGGGAATGGGACGTGTGAGGGGAGGGGAATGGGACATGTGAGGAGAGGGGGAATGGGACGTGTGAGGGGAGGGGGAATGGGACGAGTGAGGAGAGGGGGAATGGGACGTGTGAGTAGAGGGGGAATGGGACGTGTGAGGAGGATGAGAATGGGACGTGTGAGGGGAGGGGGAATGGGACATGTGAGGGGAGGGGGATTGTGACATGTGAGGGGAGGGGGAATGGGACGTGTGAGGGGAGGGGGAATCGGACGTGTGAGGGGAGGGGGAATGGGACGTGTGAGGGGAGGGGGAATGGGACGTGTGAGGGGAGGGGAATGGGACATGTGAGGAGAGGGGGAATGGGACGTGTGAGGAGAGGGGGAATGGGATGTGTGAGGAGAGGGGGAATAGGATGTGTGAGGAGTGGGGGAATGGGACGTGTGAGGAGAGGGGGAATGGGACGTGTGAGGGGAGGGGGAATGGGATGTGTGAGGAGAGGGGGAATAGGATGTGTGAGGAGTGGGGGAATGGGACGTGTGAGGAGAGGGGGAATGGGACGTGTGAGGGGAGGGGGAATGGGACGTGTGAGGAGAGGGGGAATGGGACGTGTGAGGGGAGGGGGAATGGGACGTGTGAGGGGAGGGGGAATGGGACGTGTGAGGAGAGGGGGAATGGGACGTGTGAGGAGAGGGGGAATGGGACGTGTGAGGAGAGGGGGAATGGGATGTGTGACGATGACGAGAATGGGACGTGTGAGGAGAGGGGGAATGGGACGTGTGAGGAGAGGGGGAATGGGATGTGTGAGGAAGTGAACAGGGTGAGAATGGGACCAGTGAGAGGAGAGGTGGATTGGAACATGCGAAAGTAGAAGTATATTGTGATCTGTTAGAGGAGAGGTGGATTGTCAACCTGAACAGAATTTTCCATCACTGGAAAACAGAGCAAGACAGATGGTAAAAATTTCCAGCATGATGTAACTGTAAGTCATGTTCAATAAATATCAACCTTATTTACTCACATTATTGTATGCTTTCAGTGGATTTGGTTGTGGTTGTAAAAATTGCCCCTGGACAAAAAAGTCACGCTCAGAGGAGTTTGTGGCCTGCTCAGTGCAAATAAACATTAGAGGGAACATTGATCATGACTGATCTGTATCTGAACTCCAGCAAACGCTTTGGTTCGGTAACCATCAGTACCCTTACCTAACCAGAATGCTCACTCTTGCTGTTGTCTTACTATATTCTATAGTGCCAGATTCACCCTGACATTGATGTAAATTCAGCCTCTAAAATTACAAATTAGAACCTGCAACTTACTGCTGGTCACAGCCATAGGAAATGTACAACACTTGCAATGAAGGTAGACTGCGTTAAGCAGATGAGAACACTTCACCCATAAGTTGTGCTCAGATGCCCCTTGCAGCAGTCACTGAGGAATCCTCAATGACAGCCATTCTGAAATAAATGTTAATAAGCTCTACTTGGACTAGGCAGATGGACCATGGGAGGCCCAAACAAGCATCAGAAACTCACATGCGTCGATTTTGCGGTTGAATACTGGTGGACATGGCTATCGCCCCTCAGGAAGGATATAGTTGCCTTGGAGGGGCGAAACGCAGATTCACCACAATGATACCTGGACTAAAAGGATTAAATTATGAGGACAGGTTGCATTGACTAGGTTTGTGTTATCCTTGAGTATAGAAGATGAAGGGGTGATCTAATTTAGGTGTTTAAGATGATTAAAGGGTTTGATAGGATAGATAGAAACTATTTCCTCTGGTGGGAGAGTCCAGAACAAGGGGAGGATAATCTTAAAATTAGAGCCAGGCTGTTCAGTGATAATGTCTGGAAGCACCTCTTGACACGAAGGGCTGGAATTTCGCCAATTTTGCAACCGGGTTTTCGCCGTGATTTGACCCTCTGCGGTGAAAACCCAGTCGGCGGGATCTTCGAGGTACATTTTCTTGCGATGGCACTTCCACATACCGCTGGGGAGAGGAGCACCGGCGTGCAACACCGGCAATAGCATTTGCGATCGATTTTTGGCTCTCTCAGGACCCGTATTCTGCGGCCAGAATACTGACAGGGTCAAACCTGTGTGCAGCCCTGCCAGCAGTGGTAAGTCTGAAGACCTGCAAAAAAGGTAAGTTAAAGTTTTCATTTTTTAATTCTTTTTCAGCGATTTAGTAGGTAAGGGTTTTGTGAATGTTTCGTGAATTTTTTTTCGTTTTTTGCAATTTTGTTTTGTTGTTTTTTTCCCCCTCCCAAGGCCTCTCTCGCAGTGCTCCCAGCCCCGGACTAAAGCTGCCGAAATTCGCGGTTTGCATCGTGAATCCTCGTGCAATGCTGATTTTTACCGATGTGCAAATTAAAGGTCGAAAAGCGGGCTTAAAAATGGTAGTGAAGCGAAAACGGTAATTTTGGCATAAAACTACCGTTTAAAACTGAAATTCTAGCCCAAAAGGTAGTGGCAATCTGAAACTCTCTCCCCGAAAAAGCTCTTGAGGCTGAGGGTGAATAGAACATTTCAAAACTGAGATGGATAGATATTTGTTAGCCAAGGGTATTAAGGGTTATGGAACCGACGAGGGTAAATGGAGTTAAGGCACAGATCAGCCATGATCTAATTGAATGGTGGAACAGGCTTGAGGGGCTGAATGGCCTCCTCCTGTTCCTATGTTCCTTCCTTACCAGCATGAAAATCGGGTTGTGCCAATTCCGAGCCACTAAAACACCAAAAAGTGTGAATAAATTTGGGGCCTGAAAATACCGAAAAAGGGAAATGAATATAATTTTTAATTTGCATTGAGCAAAGTAAGTAGAATTATAAGTAAAGCAACATGAAACTATATTAAGAGAAAGGGATTTTTGATAAGAAAGGAAACATATTTGAATTCAAAGCCAAAGAAGGAGATATTGGTCAGATGACCATAAGTTTGGTAAAGGGATGAGTTTTAAGAAAGGCGAGAGAGGATGAGAGGGAGGTGGAGGGGTTTAGGGAGGCCATTCTGGAGAGTAGAGCCCATGAAACAAAAAACAGGGAATGCACAAGAAGCCAGAGTCAGAGGAACAGAGAGTACAGGAAGAGGGATTTCAGGAGTGGAGGGGATTACAGAGATAGAGAAAGGCCATGAAGGGATTGAAGCATGGGATAGGAATTTTAAATTTGTGGTGTTGAGAGATCGGGAGCCATTATAGGTCAGGAGAGAGGGGTGATGGGTGAACGGGAGTTTGGTGCAGGCAGCAGAATTTTCAACTAACTCAAGTTTATGGAGGATGGGCGGAAGCAGTGGAATAATTGAGTCTGGAGGTGACGGAGACATGGATGGAAATGTGGAGATGGGCGGTGATTGTTGATCCGCTGGGTGGGTTGGGGTAGGCAGGATGAAAAGAAAGGTTGGCAAGGTTGGTCCCCAGCTGGGCAAGAAGGTTGGCAAAAGAGGAGCATGGGGCAAATGGAATCACTGCCTGCAAGGTGGGAGTGCCAGGTGCCACAGTGGGCCTGTAAGAGAATGCCAAGATAGAGGGGAATTCAAGCCTGGATCGGTGGAGGGGAAAGTAGGGATGTATAGTAATGGGCTGGGGTAGGGATTGAATGGTATGAAGTACCCACAAGGGGAGAAAGGAAAGGTGGCATGACTGGGAAACAGGAAGGGGAGGAGACAGGAGAGAAGAGCCCAAGAGGGGCCAAGGGAGAAAAAGGGAGATAGAAATTAAGGGCTTGGGTTCGGGGCTGCATCCAAAATGTATCAGCGAATGGACACAAAGGGAATTCAAGTTATGTTGGCACGGCAGAGCTTAGAAGAGTTTGAGAAGTATACCTTGGAACTTCACATTCTGATCTTCATAGCAGAAATTTCAATGAGGTTATTTGAATTTCCAATGCAATGAGTCAATTGATATATTTCTAACAGGAAACAGCTTGCAAGTGATTTGGTTTGACGGAAATGTAGAAAAAAAATCACAGCTGTTATTGGCAACCTGACTGAGACACTGACGACAAATGGAAACAAACAGGTGGGCTGTTTTTGTCACCCTGGGTATGCATTGGACATCTATGCAAGTAATAAAACAATGGTGTCATGAAATGTATCAGTTTAAGTGTTTGCAAAATTTTCAGATACACAAAAAGACACAGGGGCCGAAATTCAGGTCTGTCTGAAACGGGGCGCACCTACTGCTTTTTGGCTGCCCGTGGCGGCCATTCAACCGAAATTCAGCGATTTTTCAAAAAAAAATGGTGCCCAGCAGTATTGGCCGCAATGTGGGTGGGGAGCGGGGAGTGGAGTTTGCACAGGGAAATTCATCTTCTGCTAATTTGGTCTTAATGAGCCTGCGTCTTCCTGTATTTCTTAAAGGCCAGGGTTTGCAGCTAGGCCCTGTGGAGGGAAGACGTTTGAGTGAAGGCCATGGCTGCTGAACCTGTAGTGAAGAGGGCAACCTGTTTTTCCGATGCAGAACTTGAGACACTGATGCAGGCTGTGGAGGGAAGGAGTTGAGTCCTGTACCCAACACAGGCAGACCAACTCGCGAGGTCTTCACCAATGCCTGGACAGAGATAGCTGTGGAGGTGTCAGGGACCTCCATTCATGACCGGACCACCATCCAGTGCTGAAAAAGGATGAACAACATCATCGATCTGATGAAAGTGAGTATCTGTTGAACCAGCTGCTGAATCTTCCATCTGCGAGCCTGTCCTTTATCCTTCTCTTATTTCCCATCTTCACTACATAGTCACTGAACCAGCATTTCACTGTTATATACTCTATATATACATGTCACAGTTACAGCTACATGTCAGGGACACACATTTGTGCACTCATTTCTGATGCCTCATGACACTGCTACTCAGTAACCATTCTTTGTTTTGCAGGCCAGGGTTACGCACCAATGCCTGAAGAGAGGTTCCAGGCGCTAGTGGGCAGACATGCTGCCATCCCTGTGATCTCCGGTACTGCCAATGCCCCTGTATTGCTATCCTTTAATGCTATCTCTTCCTGAAAGCCCCAGCGCTTACTGTGCCTTTCTGAAAATGTGCTAGTTGCAGCCTCCATGCGTCAATCCCCTACCTCCCCTTCGCGTCATCCCTTCTGCCATTTATGCTTGCAGATGAGAGATCAAGTGACAGCCAATGAGAGGGTCCTAGTGCTGGTGCGAGTGGGATGGCAATTCAGGAGGACAGCCTTGAGGGCAGTGGCAGCCGAGGCCAGGGAGATGATGACATGGAGACTGGGAGGCGAGGCCTGGATGACAGCCTTAAGGGCACTGAAAGCCCTGGGGATCCTGACACGCTAGAGGACATTGGGGGCTCGAGCCTTGATGAGATCCTGCAGCCCCCTCCATCCATTGGCGCTATCTCAGATGAGGCAGAGGAAGAGGGGGACACTGCTGGCAGCACCGTGTCACTGCTTCCACTCACACACGCCAGCTCAGATACCGGGAGTACCCAGTCCGATCTAGTTGATATAGCAGATGGGTCTGCACTGGGTTTTGCACCAGGGCCTAGCGGGTTGCAGCGTGGTGATGGACAGAGGGAACCTCGGGTGCGAGCTCTCTGGGGGGGGGGCGAGTCCGCATAGGCGTCCTGCTGAGCAGGACTCAGATGAGCCCATCGATATTGGGGCTTATGAAAGAAGGGTGGAGGCCACGCATTCCCAGATGTTGGGGGCCGTGACAAGGGTGCTGGACAGGCTGTCGAAAGTGGTCAGGAACGTGGAGAAGTCCACCTCCCGCATTGTCGACAGCTCTGCACACACCATGGAGCCCATCATTGCCAGTGTACAGGCGATGGTGGACTCCCAGAGACAATGTGGATCCAGTTGTGATGCCGCAACTCTTTAGTGATGAGGCAGATGCCATTACAGTACTGACGCAAGGGAACGATCACATCAGTGCTGCTTTGGAGAGGATGGCCGTGGCCCTGGAAGCTCAGAATGCTCATGCACTCTGGGCAACAGACCATGGAGCGTCTAACTGCTGTCATCTCTGGTGGCTTTGAGACTGTGGCTGCTCTCATGCAGTCTCAGCTGGATGCCACCTGACACACTTCAGTGTTGTCTTCGCGGCTGGGGCCACCACGGGCCACAGGAGACCTTCCAGTGTGGGACACAGCACCGACCTGAGCTCCCTCAGATTGATGGTGGTGGTGGTGTGCTGCCCCCGGAAAGTGCCGCAGGCTCCTCTGACCAGAATCCTCCTGATGTGCTCTCTCAGGATCACACCATTCCTGACCTCAGATCTGTCAGTCCGTCATTGCCTCCAAGCATGGACTCGCCCAAGCCAAGGCCGACTGAACCCTCCAAGGAGGGTGCTGACCTGTCTCCAGCCAGCCCTTCCAGGGCCAGAGCTGGTTGAGGTGTCCTAGAAGGAAATCTGTAGCTTCCACACAGGAAACACAGCAGCCTTCCCAGACCCGAGGCAGCCACAGGGGAGGCACTGCAGCGTAGTAGTAGGATCAATTTGCGTAAGAGGGGTTATAAGGAAATGCACAAGGGTGAGAAATGATGTGTTAGTTTTTTGCACCATTGTTTATTGTGTAATAAATCTTTATTTTGTCTTCCTATATCTAGGCAGGTCTATAATTTGATGGTGGCCAATGATGTATGAAAGGACTCATTGGGATGGCCATGGAAAAGCAAAGCTGAAGGGTGATATGGGCATTAAACCATCTGAAACGAGCAGCAATGAGATGGGTCTGCATCTCCCTTGCAGGGTTGGGATGGCAACGACGCCTCCTGGTCCTCCTCCTCCTCCTCCTCCTCCTGCACCTCCTCCTCCTCCTGCACCTCCTCCTCCTCCTCCTCCTGCACCTCCTCCTCCTCCTGTTGCTCCTCCTCCTCCTCCTGTGCCTCCTCCTCCTCCTCAGGTGGTGCTGCTGGATCGACTTCCAATGGCTGGCCCCTCATGATTGCCAGGTTGTGAAGCATTCAGTAGATGACCACGAATAGGGAGACCCACTCAGGCGAGTACTGCAGCACTCCACCAGAGCGGTCCAGGCAAAGGAACCTGTTTGAGGATCCTGATGCACTGCTCAATGATGCATCTGGTGGCAGAATGAGAATCATTGTAGGCATGTTCGCCAGCAGTCCTGGGGTTGCGAAGGGAAGTCAACAGCCAAGTGCACAGGGGATATCCCTTCTCACCGAGCAGTCATCCACAATCCTGGTTTGGCCCGGAGAAGAGGGCAGGCACACTGCCCCAGCGCAGGATGAAGGCATCGTGGGTGCTGCCTGGATACTGGGCATCAACCGCCATGATCCTGCGCTGATGGTTGCACACCAGCTGGACATTGAGGGAGTGGAATCCCTTTCTGTTCATAAACATCTCTGCATGGATTTGTGGTACCCTCAGTCCGCGTGTGTGCAGTCGATGGCCCCCTGCACCCTGGGGAACCCAGCAATCTGGACTCATCCAGCCTGCAGCTCCACCTGTTTCTCCCTGCTCATTGGGAAAGTAATGTATTGCAGCCTTCTCCTATAGAGAGCATCGGTGACTTGGATGGAGCGATGGGCGGAGAACTGAGAGATATTAGAAATATCTGTAGATGCAGACTGGAAAGGGCCAGTTGTGTCGAAGCTTAGTGCGATGGTGACTTTTGTTTCATTGCTCAGAGCTGTCCTCAGCCTTGTCTGAGGCTGCAGATCTGGCCGCAGGCGATTGCACAGCTCCCTCAGGATGTCCTTCCTGAATCGGAGCCTTCGCAGACATTGATCATCGCTGAGCTCCAGGAATGAAAACTGATGTCAATACATCTTTGCATCGTAGGGCCTCCTTCCCCCAGCTCTGTGCAGGGCCCCTCCGATGGCAGCTGACTGATTACCTTCTCCCTCATCCTCTTGATGCTCCTCAACCTCTGCAGGCTAAAGATGGCAAGCATCTGGCTCCTCACCCACTATCTGGTGCAGAGGGTCAGGGGACCTCACCCTCCTCCTGACGCCAGCTCCTTCCTGGCCAACCTCTCTTGAGGTCTGCGGCCATCTACAGGCCCTTCTTTATGCTGCTGCCTCCCTTGCCCACTGTCTCTGGACCCGTTGCTGACAGCACCGCCTTCTCCTGCGTGCCTCCCTGACTCTCACAATGTGGACAAGGCATTCCCCTGCTAACATTGAGCCCATTGCGTCCGCAGGCTCAACCCTCACTATGAGGCCTCTGTGGAGTACAGAATGAGGACGCCAGGCCACTAGTAATCACTGCCGATGTCAAAGGGGCGAGTGATAAACTTTTCAAAAGTCCGCAAAAGTTTTCACAAGTCCGCAAAAGTTTATACAACACCCATCAATTTTTTACAACTCTGCAAAATTTTAGTCAAAAAAATTGCGATCCCACCAAAACTCCTTTCTCCTCCGCTGGTGATTCTCAAGCAGCCCGGCACAGTGCTCTGACACAAAAAGCTGTCGGGAGCACCGTCAGGCAGCAGGTTGCATTTTTTATGGTGAATTTTGCTCCACGGTGGAGCGGCAGCGGTGCGTGCTCTGATTGCATCATTACGACCGCATCCACAATACCGTGACGGAAGTGGGGGGAGCGGGGCGGGAGTGGGGGGAGCAGGGCGGAAGTGGGCACCGCTGGAAAAACGCCCCGCTGGCGGCGGCATTTGGACCGGAAGTCTGTGGCCGCTCGGCGGTCAGCGGCAGTCGGCGAGAGCCGGGAGCAGCGTGGTGTCGGGAGGCCTATAAAGGCCCAGCTTGTACAGCTCCAGCCGGGAAAAAGAGCAAAAAAGTAGAAAGAAATCAAAAGGTGACGTCACAGCCAAAGGGATAAGTGATTGGTGAGTAGCTTTTCTTTTTCTTTTTTATATCAGTAAGTAACCTGTTAACAGTGTTATCGCCAAATTAAGTGTATCTAAGGGTTAAGTCATGGCAGGAGAGCTCGGTCACGTGATATGCTCCTCCTGTACCATGTGGGAACTCAGGGACACTTCCGGTGTCCCTGACGACTACATGTGCGGGAAGTGTATCCGCCTCCAGGATCGTATTTTGCCTTCCTGGTGCAAGGGTCAAGGATGTCTCGGAGCGAGTGCAGGACATTATGAAAAGGGAGGGTGAACAGCCAGTTGTCGTGGTGCACATTGGTACCAATGATATAGGTAAAAAAAGGGATGAGGTCCTACGAGATGAATTTAAGGAGCTAGCAGCTAAATTAAAAAGTAGGACCTCAAAAGTAGTAATCTCGGGATTGCTACCAGTGCCACGTGCTAATCAGAGTAGAAAACGCAGGATAGCTCAGATGAATATGTGGCTTGAGCAGTGGTGCAGCAGGGAGGGATTCAAGTTCCTGGGGCATTGAAACCGGTTCTGGGGGAAGTGGGACCAGTACAATCTGGACGGTCTGCACCTAGGCAGGACTGGAACCAATGTCCTAGGGGGAGTGTTTGCTAGTACTGTTGGGGGGAAGTTAAACTAATATGGCAGGGGGGTGGGAACCAATGCAGGGAGACAGAGGGAAACAAAATGGAAACAGAAGCAAAAGACAGAAAGGAGATGAGTAAAAATGGAGGGCAGAGAAACCCAAGGCAAAGAACAAAAAGGGCCAATGTACAGCAAAATTCTAAAGGGTCAAAATGTAATAAAAAGGCAAGCCTGAAAGCTCAGTGCCTCAATGTGAGGAGTATTCGGAACCCAGGAGAGGGCTCTGAGCTAATTAGAGTGGGTGAGAGCTCAGATGAACAGGACTCCAAGAAAGAATGCAAAAGGCAGGAGGCAACAGAGCAGAGTAGCACTGGGGTAAGTGTAAACCACAAGGTGATAGGAAGGGACAATATGTATGAATATAAAGGGGCTGCAGGAGGGGTCAAAACTAAAAATCATGGTTTAAAAGCTAGTATTAAAATACTCTACCTAAATGCACGCAGCATTCGAAATAAAGTAAATGAGTTGACGGCACAAATCATTACAAATGGGTATGATTTGGTGGCCATTACAGAAACGTGGTTGCAGGGTGGCCAAGACCGGGAATTAAACATACAGGGGTATCTGACAATTCGGAAAGATAGACAAGAAGGGAAAGGAGGTGGGGTAGCTCTGTTAATAAAGGATGATATCAGGGCAGTTGTGAGAGATGATATTGGCTCGAATGAACAAAATGTTGAATCATTGTGGGTGGAGATTAGAGATAGTAAGGGGAAAAGTCACTGGTGGGCGTAGTTTATAGGCCCCCAAATAATAACTTCACGGTGGGGCAAACAATAATCAAGGGAATAATAGATGCATGTGAAAAAGGAACGGCAGTAATCATGGGGGATTTTAACCTACATATCGATTGGTCAAATCAAATCACACAGGGTAGCCTGGAGGAGGAATTCATAGAATGCATACGGGATTGTTTCTTAGAACAGTTTGTTACAAAATCTATAAGGGAGCAAGCTATCTTAGATCTGGTCCTGTGTAATGAGACAGGAATAATAAACGATCTCCTAGTAAAAGATCCTCTCGGAATGAGTGATCACAGTATGGTTGAGTTTGTAATACAGATTGAGGGTGAGGAAGTAGTGTCTCAAACGAGCGTACTATGCTTAAACAAAGGGGACTACAGTGGGATGAGGGCAGAGTTGGCTAAAGTAGATTGGGAACACAGACTAAACGGTGGCACAATTGAGGAACAGTGGAGGACTTTTAAGGAGCTCTTTCATAGTGCTCAACAAAAATATATTCCAGTGAAAAAGAAGGGCGGTAAGAGAAGGGATAACCAGCCGTGGATAACCAAGGAAATAAAGAAGAGTATCAAATTAAAAACCAATGCGTATAAGGTGGCCAAGGTTAGTCGGAAACTAGAAGATTGGGAAAATTTTAAACGACAGCAAAGAATGACTAAGAAAGCAATAAAGAAAGCAAAGATAGATTACGAAAGTAAACTTGCGCAAAACATAAAAAGATAGTAAAAGCTTTTACCGATATATAAAACGGAAAAGAGTGACTAAAGTAAATGTTGGTCCCTTAGAAGATGAGAAGGGGGATTTAATAATGGGAAATGTGGAAATGGCTGAGACCTTAAACAATTATTTTGCTTCGGTCTTCACAGTGGAAGACACAAAAACCATGTCAAAAATTGCTGGTCACGGGAATGTGGGAAGGGAGGACTTTGAGACAATCACTATCACTAGGGGGGTAGTGCTGGGCAGACTAATGGGACTCAAGGTAGACAAGTCCGCTGGTCCTGATGAAATGCATCCCAGGGTATTAAAAGAGATGGCGGAAGTTATAGCAGATGCATTCGTTATAATCTACAAAAATTCTCTGGACTCTGGGGAGGTACCAGCGGATTGGAAAGCAGCTAATATAACACCTCTGTTTAAAAAAGGGGGCAGACAAAAGGCAGGTAACTATAGGCCGGTTAGTTTAACATCTGTAGTGTGGAAAATGCTTGAAGCTATCATTAAGGAAGAAATAGCGGGACATCTAGATAGGAATAGTGCAATCAAGCAGACGCAACATGGATTCATGAAGGGGAAATCATGTTTAACTAATTTATTGGAATTCTTTGAAGATATAACGAGCATGGTGGATAGAGGTGTACCAATGGATGTGGTGTATTTAGATTTCCAAAAGGCATTCGATAAGGTGCCACACAAAAGGTTACTGCAGAAGATAGAGGTACGCGGAGTCAGAGGAAATGTATTAGCATGGATCGAGAAATGGCTGGCTAACAGAAAGCAGAGAGTCGGGATAAATGGGTCCTTTTCGGGTTGGAAATCGGTGGCTAGTGGTGTGCCACAGGGATCGGTGCTGGGACCACAACTGTTTACAATATGCAGAGATGGTTTGGAAGAGGGGACAGAGTGTAGTGTAACAAAATTTGCAGATGACACTAAGATTAGTGGGAAAGCGGGTTGTGTAGAGGACACAGAGAGGCTGCAAAGAGATTTAGATAGGTTAAGCGAATGGGCTAAGGTTTGGCAGATGGAATACAATGTCGGAAAATGTGAGGTCATCCACCTTGGAAAAAGAAACAGTAAAAGGGAATATTATTTGAATGGGGAGAAATTACAACATGCTGCAGTGCAGAGGGACCTGGGGGTCCTTGTGCATGAATCCTAAAAAGTTAGTTTGCAGGTGCAGCAGGTAATCAGGAAGGCGAATGGAATGTTGGCCTTTATTGCGAGAGGGATGGAGTACAAAAGCAGGGAGGTCCTGCTGCAACTGTATAGGGTATTAGTGAGGCCGCACCTGGAGTACTGCGTGCAGTTTTGGTCACCTTACTTAAGGAAGGATATACTAGCTTTGGAGGGGGTACAGAGACGATTCACTAGGCTGATTCCGGAGATGAGAGGATTACCTTATGATGATAGATTGAGCAGACTGGGTCTTTACTCATTGGAGTTCAGAAGGATGAGGGGTGATCTTATAGAAACATTTAAAATAATGAAAGGGATAGACAAGATAGAGGCAGAGAGCTTGTTTCCACTGGTCGGGGAGACTAGAACTAGGGGGCACAGCTTCAAAATACAGGGGAGCCAATTTAAAACCGAGTTGAGAAGGAATTTCTTCTCCCAGAGTGTTGTGAATCTGTGGAATTCTCTGCCCAAGGAAGCAGAGGCTAGCTCATTGAATGTATTCAAATCACAGATAGATAGATTTTTAACCAATAAGGAAATTAAGGGTTATGGGGAGCGGGCGGGTAAGTGGAGCTGAATCCACGACCAGATCAGCCATGATCTTGTTGAAAGGCGGAGCAGGCTCGAGGGGCTAGATGGCCTACTCCTGTTCCTAATTCTTATGTTCTTATGTTCTAATGTTCTTATGTTCTTTTGTTCTTATGTCTCCACTGCCTGGTCGCCGCATTCCAGCGGTAAGCAAATTTTTGGGGGAGCTGAATTTTGGCCCCAAAACATCATACCTACCAGCTGATCAATATGTTCCATCATTCTTATATCAACAAAAAGAGTTCTAGCGCAATGGAAACAATCGTCCAGCAAATGCTTGTTCAAGGGAAGAACCTTATAATGAGGGCAGTCTGTAATTTTTGTGCGGTTATTGTTGAAGAACAAATCAGATCATAAATGAAGAACAAATTCACACAGCAGAGAAGATGAACATTGGTACAGACAGGGTGGAGTGCCGAGGAACCAATGGTGAGTGAGAGGGAATGAAGGAGCAAAGCAGATTGAGAGCATTAACAATTCACCCTTTTCAGTTTAGGTCCTTTATTTAACATCAGTGGGCGAATGAGAAAGGAAGGTACCCGTAATTGGTGGTCGGTGCATTACATTATCCAACTACAACACTCCACCTTATCAACTCTAAACTGTCCAAAGTTTGGTCCTCCACACACCATGACATTTCTGCGGCCACCAATCTGCTCAACCACACCCTCACCACCACCTTTGATGTCCTAGTCCCTATTAAAACTATTACTCTCTCCCACCCTGGCCGTTCCCCCAGTACAGCCCTCATCTTCGCTCCCTCAAGTCCAAGGGGCGCAGAATTGAACGGATGTGGCGGACAACTAGTGTAGATATTCACTGCCAGATCTGGCTCGAACACATAAAGCATTATCAGATCCTACACTTGTCTGCAAAAACTGCTCATTATTCCAGGATCATTCTGGAATGCAAAGATAAAACCCCGCTACTATTCTCTGCTGCTAACCGTCCTTATAAACCCCTCTCCACTGTTTCCACCACACCCTCCTCCAACAACAAGTGTGAGGAGCTCATGGACTTCTTTGTCTCAAAGTTTGACACCATTTGATCAGCTGCCTCTGCAAGTTCCCTTCCTTCTCCTAGCCCACCGGGCCCAACTTCAACTGAGGCTCCCCCCCTGCCCTAGCCCTAAACTCGCATCTTTCTCTAGTTGCTCTCTATTCTCCCCTCTTGACCTCTTCATGCTCATCTTGTCCATAAGACCCTATTCCCACTAAACTGCTGACAATCCAACTTCCTTTTCTGGCTCCCATGTTAGCCGACATTGTTAATGGTTCTTGTAAAGTCCTGTCCCCTCAGTACTGATTCACACGAGGCATGTAGTGAAGTCAAGGTCACTCTGGACCTGCAGCTTTATTTCACAGCTCTGGAATGCTGCACTTGCCTGAGACCTGCCCTTATATACCTGTCTCTTGCAAGTGCACCCCTGGTGGTAAGGTATGCTGGTGTTTACAGGTCATATCTTATTACAGTCATGTATAGCATGTTAGGATACAGTTATATATAATAATGTAAGATACATGACATCACCCTCCCCCAAGGTCTTATTGTCTTTATAGGTTCAGTCTCTCAGGTGGTCTACGCTCTCGCGTGGAGCGTCTGAGTTGTGGTTCAGTTGTTTGCCTTGGTGTCTGTTTTTCTTTGGGTGTGGTTGCTGGTATCTCGCCTGGGCTGTCTGTTTCGATTGGTATGATTGTTGTTGACTCGCCTGGGCTGTCTGTTGGGATTGCCCTTTCCTCAGGTTGTTCCCTCTGTCTGTCCACCAGGTGTGGTGCGAGTTCCACATTGTAGTCTGCCTCTGGTTCCGCAGTGTTATTTGTAAATCTGCTTTTGACTTGGTCTACATGCCTCCAGCAGGTTTTGCCATTGTCCATTTGTACTACCAGTAGCCTGTTTCCTTCCTTGCCCGTTACTGTCCCTGCAAGCCATTTGGGACCCCTGCCATAGTTTAGTACAAACACTTTGTCCCCTATCTCATTCCATCGCCCCCTCGAATTTCTGTCATGGTACTCAGTCAGCTTACGGCGCTTTGCCTCAACGATTTCGTGCATGTCTGGGAGGATTAATGAGAGCCTTGTTTTTAAAATTCTTTTCATCAACAGTTGTACGAGATCTGTATGCCAGCAGCAGTCGCGACAGGCGACCCTGCAGCGTGGGACCTTGGATTTTAAGTATGCCTTGTTTAATGATTTGCACTGCTCTCTCCGCCTGGCCGTTGGAGGCCGGTTTGAACGGTACCGTCTTGACGTGATTTATGCCGTGGTCAATTATAAAGTCTTGGAATTCTGCGCTGGTGAAGCACGGACCATTGTCACTGACCAATATGTCAGGGATTCCATGCATTGCAAACATGGTTGAGAGGCTCTCCACAGTGGTGGAGGTTGTGCTCGAGTTTAAAATGGTGCATTCGATCCACTTTGAAAATGCATCTACAACTACGAGGAACATTTTGCCCATGAATGGGCTCGCATAGTCTACGTGCACCCGCGACCATGGTTTGGTAGGCCAGGGCCAGGAGCTCAGTGGAGCCTCCCTGGGGCATTGCTGAGTTGGGCACAAATGGTGCACCTTTGGACGCAAAGCTCCAGGTCTGCGTCAATACCAGGCCACCAGACGTGGGATCTGGCTATGGCCTTCATGAGAACGATCCCCGGGTGCTCGCGATGGAACTCCCGGACAAATGCCTCTCTGCCTCGCAGAGGCATGACTACTCGGCTGCCCCACATCAGGCAGTCTGCTTGTAGTGATAGCTCATGCATGCGCCTGTGAAAGGGTTTTAATTCCTCTGGGCAGGCATCGTGAGCCTCTGCCCAGTCACCGGTTAGGACACATCTTTTTATTAAGGATAATGTGGGGTCACTGGCCGTCCAGACTCTGATTTGGTGAGCCGTCATGGGCGAACCTGTGGACTCAAAGGCATTGATTGCCATGACTATCTCACAGTCCTGTTCGTCAGACCCTTCCGTGGTCGCCAGGGGTAGCCTGCTGAGCGCGTCGGCACAGTTGTCTGTGCCTGGTCTGTGCCTTATGGTATAGTCGTCGGACACCAGCATGAGTGCCCACCGTTGAATTTGCGCCGGGGCATTGGCGTTTATTGCCTTGCTCTCAGATAGGAGGGACGTGAGGGGCTTGTGGTCGGTTTCTAACGCGAACTTGGCCCCGAAAAGGTATTGGTGCATCTTTTTGACACCGTACACGTACGCGAGCGCCTCCTTCTCTCCCATTCCGTACCCGCGCTCCGCCCACGAAAGTGACCTGGAGGCATAAGCTATGGGTTGTAATTTGCCCGCACTATTGACATGTTGCAAAATGCACCCGACCCCATACGCTGACGCATCGCATGTGAGAACTAGCTTTTTACCTGGGTCAAAGAAAGTCAAAACTCTGTTGGAACACAGAAGGTTGCGTGCCTTATTGAAGGCGCGTTCCTGGGCGTCCCCCAAAACCAATCGCACCCCTTTCTGAGTAGCACGTGGAGAGGCTCCAGCAGCGTGCTTAAGTTCTGCATAAAGTTCCCAAAGTAATTGAGTAGCCCAAGAAAGGCGCGCAGTTCTGAGACATTCCGGGGCCTAGGTGCCAGGCGAATTGCTTCTGTTTTGGACTCTGTTAGGCGGATTCCATCAGCGGCAATCCTTCTGCCCAAAAATTCAACCTCGGGTGCGAGAAACATGCACTTGGATTTCTTGACTCGTAGGCCTACCCGATCCAACCGCTTTAGTACTTCCTCCAAATTACGGAGATGGGAGTCGGTGTCCCTGCCCGTGATAAGTATGTCGTCTTGAAATACAACCGTCCCCGGGATGGACTTGAGCAGACTCTCCATGTTGCGCTGGAATATGGCAGCTGCCGACCTGATGCCGATTGGCATCGATTGTACATGAAAAGGCCTCGATGTGTGTTGATGGTGGTGAGTAGCTTGGATTCCTCGGTCAATTCTTGCGTCATTTATGCAGATGTGAGGTCTAATTTTGAGAAAAGTTTACCTCCAGCCAATGTGGCAAATAAGTCCTCCGCTCTGGGCAGCGGGTACTGGTCCTGTAAGGAGACTCTGTTTATGGTAGATTTGTAGTCCCCACAGATTCGTACGGATCCATCAGGCTTCATGACTGGGACGATGGGACTTGCCCAGTCGCTAAATTCCACAGGTGATATAATGCCTTCCCGCAGAAGCCTGTCTAGTTCGTGTTCAATCTTTTCCCTCATCACATAGGGTTTAGCTCTGGCCTTGTGATGGACCAGTCTAGCATTGTGTGATGTAGATTTTGACTTTGGTCACTTTGAAAGTGCCCACACCTGGTTGAAAGAGATGTTTAAATCGTTTAATAACTGTTGAGCAGGAGGTCCGTTCCTCTAATGACATGGCATGGACATCATCCCATTTCCAGTTTAGTTTTGCCAGCCAGCTTCTCCCCAGCAGTGCTGGGGGGTCTCCGGGGACAATCCACAGGGGCAGTCGGTTCATTGTCCCTTTGTGTGTGACAGAGAGCATGGCGTTGTTGAGGACTGGTACGATTTCTTTGGTATAGGTCCTTAGTGTGGTGTCGACCCTTGTGTGAGTTTTGGTCTGTCTCTTTTATGCTGCCACAGTTGTTCAAATTGTTGAGCGCCCATGAGAGATTGACTCGCTCCCGTATCCAGCTCCATGTTGACAGATATCCCATTGAGTAGGACCCTCATCATTATAGGAGGCGTCCTGTTGTAGGAGCAGCGGCCATTGATCGTGTTGACCCGCTGTACACCGGTGTCCCGGGTACTGTCCCCACCATATTCTGGTCCGCTTTCCGACCCATCCGATTCGTATACTAGCCGAGCAGCCGTTTTTTTGCACATGCGGGCCAAATGCCCTGTATATTCACAATTTCTGCAAACAGCCTGCTGAAATCCCCTTGCCGAGTGCCCATCCCCACACCTCCAGCACAGACCTGTTCCATTGTTCAAAGAGTTTCCAAAGAATGAGCTGCATCTGGCTGATCTCTCTTGAGCTTCTCTCAGTTTGTAGTTGATTGCTCGCATTGTGGGTTGATGAGGTGTGAACGGCCGTTCCTGTGGCCTTTGATGGCTTCTGCCTGCTGTCGAGAACCTGTTCTCCCGGTTTTGTCTGTGTGTGGGGGTAGCAGCTTGTTTAGTGCTGTGAAATTCATGTTGCAATATTTCGTTAGTTGTCGTACCTGCATTGTAAATCAACTTCGTTTCTTCTTCCCCTACCACAGCAGTCTGTGCAACCAGTGCTGCTGCCTCTTGTCCACCTTTAGTTCCATTAGTTTGCCTAGTACTTTATCTCTAGTGATAAGTGATTGTTTTAAGTTCCCCCCTCCCTATAGCCCCTTGATTATCAGTTATTGGGATGTTTTTAGTGTCTTCTACTGTGAAGATCAATACAGAATATTTGTTCAGTCTTCGCCATTTCCCTGTTACCCATTATTAATTCCCCAGTCTCATCCTATAAGGGACCAACGTTTACTTTAGCTACTTGCTTCCTTTTTATATACCTATAGAACTCTTACTGTCTGTTTTTATATTTCTTGCTAGTTTACTCTCGTATGCTATCTTCTCTGCCTTGATCATTTTTTTAGTCTTCCTTTGCTGGTTTCTAAAAATGTCCCAATCCTCTGGCCGTCCACTGTTCTTCGCTACATTGTATGCCTTTGTTTTCAATTTGATACCATCCTTTACTTCCTTCGTTAGCCAGGGATGGTTCATCCTTCTTTTAGAGTCTTTCTCTCTCTGGAATATATCTTTTCTGAGTGTTATGAAATATCTCCTTAAATGTTTGCCACTGCTTTTCTACAGTCTCACCCTTTAATATATTTTCCCAGTCCACTTTAACCAACTCTGTCTTCATACTTTTGTAATTACGTTTAAAGTTCAGGACACTAGTTTGAGACCGAGGTTTCTCGCCCTCAAATTGAAATTCTACCATGCTATGATCACTCTTCCCAAGAGGATCTTCACTACGCGATCACTGATTAATCCAGACTCGTTACACATTACCAGATCTAGAATAGTCTGCTCCCTGGTTGGTTCCACAATGTATTGTTCCGAGAAAGCATCCCGCATACACTATGAACTCTTCCTGAAGGCTACCTTTGCCAATTTGATTTGTCCAATCAATATCAAGAATAAAATCACCCATGATTATTGCCATACCTTTCTTACAAGCCTCCATTTTTTCTTAATTTATACTCTGTCCGACAGTGTGGCTACTGTTTGGGGGCCTGTAGACCACTCTCACCAGTAACTTCTTTCCATTATTACGTTTTATCTCTACCCAAACTGATTCTATATCTTGATCTTCTGAACCAATATCATTTCTCACTACTGCCTTGTCGAATCCTGAAGCATCTATTCTAACGCCCCACTTTTTATACCTTTATCCTACTTTAGCTATGTGAGGATCTACATGTTTAAAAGTATTAGCTGCAACCACTTCAGTTTTAACAAGAATAATTCCCCATATCTTGACTCCGTCCCAAAATTTCCAGATCTATGGCAGGTGCCTTTTTGGGCTAACAGAGTTTAGTGGCCTTTCCTTATCAGCTAAAACACTTACCGACTGGAATCTCTTATGAACTGAAGATTGCTAACAGAAACTCACTTAAAAGCTAAAGTTAATATAAAGAGTTTAACCGTTTCCTTACACCGCGGTGTGGCCACTTCGAACGCAGTCCAATCAACACACAACTCAAGGTACAGGGTGGATAATGATGCAGCTTCCACCTTCACACACAAGTCCTGTTTTTGTGAAGCCCTAAAAACTGTGGCCTTGCATGCAGTGAGCGTGGCTTAAGAAATTGGGCACCTGACCTTGCATGACTGAATTGCAGGGAGTCCAACTTTACAAAGGGTCATTGCCGGGCGTGACCTGAGCTCATACTACTGTCATGGATTACGCAAAAACACTCATAAATGGTCCAGCACCAAATTTCATTTGTTTTATTTCAAAATATATACTTTATTCATATAAAAATTTGCACGATACATTGGAAGGCAGTTCAGTACATTTGGATGCGGTCAGCAATTCCATACAATACACTTGGATGCTGACGGCAGTTCCGTTCAATTCATTTGCTTGCTTTACATTTCAGGGTACAATTCTGTACAATCCGAGATACATTGTAATACAGTCATCAAATTACGTTACATGTGGCACTATACAGTACACGGAACGGGTGAGGGTACAGTTACATTTCTTTACAACATACATTACTAAACAGTTGCTGAACTTGCATTATACATGGCACTGCATAGGTGTTTTCAGATCACGGTGCTCTATGTATACAAAGGTTTACAAACACAGCCCGAGGGGAGTTTTATACTGATTCCAGCCCCTGGGTTTACTGTGGCGGAAGGGCCTTAAACTGTGGCTCTTCCCCATCGTGCCTTTGCGGCGACTGCACCAATTTTTAGTGCATCCCTCAGCACGTACTCCTGGATCTTGGATTGCGCCAGTCTGCAACACGCAGACGTGGATATCTCCTTGCTCTGGAAGACCAGCAAATTTTGGCAAGACCAAAGTGCATCTTTCACCGAGTTGATGGCCCTCCAGCAGCAGATGTCGTCTGTCTACCCGGTGTGTGTCCCTGGGAACAGTCTGTAGAGCACAGAGTCCTGTGTTACGGAGCTGCTCGGGATGAACCTCGACAACAACCACTGTATCTCTTTCCAGACCTGCCTTGCAAAGGGGCAATCCCAAAGGAGATGGATGACAGTCTCGTCTGCACCACAGCCAACTCGGGGGCAGAGTGCCATGTCTCTGAAACCCCGGCTGTGCATGAAGGATCTGACGGGTAGGGCCCTTCTCACCGCCAACCAAGCTACGTCTTGGTGCTTATGTGAAAGTTCTAGCGATGAGACATTCTGCCAAACGAGTTCGACAGTTTGCTCGGGGAACCGTCCGACAGGATCCATCATCGCCTTCTTTTGTAGGGCGTCCAGGACCTTGCATGCCGACCACTGCTTTATGGCCTTGTGGTCAAAAGTGTTTTTCTTGAAAAACTTTTCCACGAAGGACAGGTGCTGAGGCATGGTCCAACTGCTCAGAGCATTCCACGGCAGCCTGGCCAGACCCATCCTTCGCAACACCGGGGACAGATAGAATCTCAACACATACTGACACTTGGTGTTTGCGTACGAAGGGTCTATGCACAGCTTGATGCAGCCACACACAAAGGTGGCCATCAGGATGAGGGCCACGTTCGGAACGTCCTTTCCCCCCTTGTCCAGAGATTTGTACATCGTGTCTCTGCGGTCGCGGTCCATTTTCGATCTCCAGACCAAGTGGAAGACGGCTTGGGTGACTACCACGGCACAGGAGCGGGGTATGGGCCAGACCTGCGCCACGTACAATAGCGAGAGCACCTCACTCCTGATGATCAGGTTCTTTCCAGCAATGGAGAGTGAGCGCAGCTTCCACCATCCCAGTTTACGTTTCGCTTTAGCGATACGCTCCTTCCAGTTTTTGATGCACGCCCCGAACAATATTCCCAAAACTTCAGATAAACTGACTTCACGGTGAAGGGAATAAAGGATCGGTCGGACCAGCTTCCAAAGAACATGGCCTCACTTTTGCTGCGATTTACCTTCACTCCCGAGGCCAGTTCAAACTGGTCGCAGATTGTGAGCAACCTGCGGACCGACTGCGAATCCGAGCAAAAGCCGGTAACTTGTACAGGGAGATCTTGACCCGAGCGCCTCTGCTGCCTGGGATTGTCACCCCCCCCTAATGCCCGCATCCTTCCTGATGGACTCGGCCAAGGGCTCGATACAGCACACAAAGACAGGAGAGGGGACACAGCCTTGCCTGACTCCAGACCTGATCGGAAAGCTTTCAGTTTCCCACCCATTGATTAGAACTGTGCTACTAACGTCTGTGTAGAGCAGTTGGATCCAATTGCGGATACCCTCCCCAAACCCCATCTTGGAGAGCACATCCATCAGGTGCGTGTGCGATATCCTGTCAAAGGCCTTCTCCTGGTCCAAGCTGATTAAACAGGTGTCCACCCTCCTGTCCCACACGTAGGCAATCGTATCCCTGAGTAGCGCGAGGCTATCAGAGATCTTCCTGCCGGGGACAGCGCAGATCTGGGCCAGGTGGATCACCAGCTCCAGAGCAGACTTGACCCCGTTTGCGATGACCTTAGACAGGATCTTGTAGTCCACATTGAGCAGCGAAATGGGCCGCCAGTTTTTGATTTCCTCCCTCTTCCCCTTCTGCTTGTAGATGAGGGTGATGATGCCTTTCCTCATTGATTCTGACATACTGCCGGCCAGAAGCATACCCCTGTACACTTCCAGCAGGTCTGGGCCCATCCAGTCCCAAACATTTGGGTAAAGCTCTGCCAACACTGACCTTACCCACAAAAAGTAGGTAAGTCCCAGGACCAGGCCTGCACAAGTAGGCCTCAAAGTAATGGAGGCTTTCAAGGTTTTTTGTTTGCATTTTTTCCTTCCCCTCCTGCTGCTTTGGTTGGTGTTGCTGAGCAGTCTCCCACTTTGAGCTTCTTCCTCTATCAATATTTTTCTTCATCAGTCTTGGTTTCTGCTGGCTTTCGAATTGCATACAAAGAGCCAAGGGTGAATATTTCTTCAGGAATTCCAAACATGTTGCAAAATTGAAGAGCAGCTCCTGAGGGTCCAACAAATGCAGCTGCAATGACCCCCGAGATGTTTTGCCCACAACCATCAATCAGCTGGCATCTGGCCTCTTCGAAATAGTGCCGTGGCATCTTCTACATCCACCTAACAGGGCGGACAAGGCCTTGATTTAATGTGTTATCTAAAAGACAGCATCTCTAACAGTGCAGCATCCGTTGAAGTGTCAATGATGTCCTTGTACCCAACACACTGAATTCAAAAATCCTCATTTATAAATCCTTCCATCTTTCAGATGAGACGCTAAACCGACTGCCCGTCTGCCCTCTCAGGTGGACGTAAAAGATCCCATGGCACTATTTCTAGAAGAGCAGGGAAGTTATCCCCGGTGTCTTGGCCAATATTTATCCCTCAATCAACATCACAAAAACAGATTATCTGGTCATTATCACATTGCTGTTTGTGGGAGCTTGCTGTGTGAAAATTGACTACTGTTACAACAGTGACTACACTCCAAAAGTACTTAATTGGCTGTAAAGCACTTTGAGACGTCCTGAGGTTGTGAAAGGCACTCTATAAATCCAGCTCTTTTTTCATTTTGTTCCATTTAGTAGGTGGATGGCAAACTAAGCTGTCAGCACCATCTATTGGCCTCAGCTAGACACTACACAGTAGATTGGGTGTGAAAATAGCATTTTGTGGATAAGGATGGATGAGGTCTTAAACATAGGGAGGAGAAAGTATTTTGTATTCTCCCTCTCTCTGATCTTCTTGTTCTCATATCAGGGCTCCTTTGTTTTTCAGTTGTCCTTCAAAAAAATGGGCCACAAATGAGCAGATCAGACTGGAACTCAAAAGGCTGTAGACAGGCCCTGCTCCCAGACAGGTTCGTCCTAAAAAAGAGAAATCTTCAACAAAAGCCATAATTCCTCTGACCTACGGCGTGTGTGTTAGCTTAGGTAAACTTTAGAAGCAATGGGCTGGATTTTCAGCTTTGATGATTTCGGGACGGTAATGGCAGCCGGGCGGAAAAGTTTGCGCTCGGTAACAGTTTGCGCTTCAGTCATCAAAATTGGACAGCTGGGCCCCGAGTGTGGGGCGCTGCGCTAAAGGAGGCGTGACACACCTCTCTGAGGCGTTAGCATACAAAACTCCCGAGCTAAAGAGCCGGGCCTGGAGCGTTCTGAGAGATGCCTGGGGAGAAAAAACCTAAAAACACCACAAAAACATTCGCGATAGCCCATACCACCACAACATAAATTGCAAAAATATAATGAAAAGAAAAAACAATCGCACTTACCTTAGGACAGCATTACTCACCTCTCTGCAGTCGGTATCTGTTCCCCGCCCCGTTTCCCAGGCACCACTGCAGGGCGCACTGCGGGTACAGGTCGGGCGGGAGTCAAAAACCGTGCCGGTGTCGCAATCAGGGGCGTTGCACACCGGCGCAGCTCTTCCGGGCGGTAATGCTCTGAGCCGCCGCAAAATCGGCCCCGAAACCCCCCGCGGTGCGCTGGAGGCTGACTGCCCGCCCAAACGACCTCACCGCCACCATTACCACCGCTCCGGGACGAAAAACATAGTGCAAAGGACCGGAAAATCTGCCCCAAAGAATTTTATAGTACAAAGGAGGGAGGCCAGTCCTGTTGAAGCTGGCTGTTTGCAAGAACAAACCCTTTGTTGTAGTTAATGGATGTGGTTCAGACTGGAGGCACATTACTCTCGGTGTCTCCCAGAGATCAGTCCTGGGCCCACTACTCTTCACTGTCCTGTGTCCGCTGTGGCTCAATGGGCAGCACACTCACCTCTGTCAGAAGGTTGTAGGTTTAAGTCCCACTCCAGGAACTTGAGCACATAAATCTAGGCTAACACTTCAGTGCAGTGCTGAGGGAGTGCTGCTAAATTTTAAGGTTGTAATATAGTTGCACCTAGTGGACTACTGCTCCACCTCCAGGACATAGTCGGCGTATTTGCTGAGGCGTACAAAAGCATGGGCCTTATGCTAAACATCCGTAAGACAAAGGCCCTCCACCAGTCTGTCCTCGCCGCACAGCACTGCCCCCCAGTCATCAAAATCCATGGCGCGACCCTCGACAACGTGGACCATTTCCCATACCTCGGGAGCCTCTTATCAACAAGAGCAGACATTGATGACGAGATTCAACACCGCCTCCAGTGTGCCAGTACAGCCATCGGCCGCCTGAGGAAGAGTGTTCGAAGACCAGGCTCTCAAAGCTGCCACCAAGCACATGGTCTACAGGGCTGTAGTAATACCGCCCTCCTGTATGGCTCAGAGACATGGACCATGTACAGTAGACACCTCAAGTTGCTGGAGAAATACCACCAACAATGTCTCCGCAAAATCCCCTGGGAAGACAGCCACACCAACATTAGTGTCCAAACCAAACCAATATCCCCAGCATTGAAGCACTGACCACACTTGATCAGTTCCGCTGGGCATCCCACATATTTTGTATGCCAGACACGAGACTCCCAAAGCAAGCGCTCTACTCGGAACTCCTTCACGGCAAACGAGCCAAAATTGCACAGAGGAAACGTTACAAGGACACCCTCAAAGCCTCCCTGATAAAGTGCAACACCCCCAATGACACCTGGGAGTCCCTGGCCCAAGACCGCCCTAACTGGAGGAAGTGCATCCAGGAGGGCACTGAGCACCTCGAGTCTCATCGCCAAGAGCATGCAGAAATCAAGCGCAGGCAGCGGAAAGAGTGTGCGGCAAACCTGTCCCACACCCACTTACCCTCAACGACTGTCCCACCTGTGACTGGGACTGTGGTTCTCGTATTGGACTGTTCAGCCATCTAAGGACTCATTTTAAGAGTGGAAGCAAGTTTTCCTCCATTGCGAGGGACTGCCTATGATGATGACTGCTCCACCTAATGGACTACTATGGTAATGCAACTGCTGATGTATAATAATAAAAGGGCCATGTGACCAGGTAACCTGACAAGTTCCAGTCGAGCCATCTTGTATGTGTGTGTTTGTGATGTCGTAAAGAATATATCACAAAGGTAATTGTCAAAAGAACCAGAGGGGAGATGAGGAGAAAATGTTCCACGCACCGAGTGCTTATGATCGGGAATGCACTGCCTGAAAGGGTGATGGAAACAGCTTCAATAGTAACTTTCAAAAGGGAATTGGAATAAATACTTGAAGCAGAAAAATTTGCAAGGCAATGGGGAAAGTGTAGGGGACTGGGACTAATTGGACAGCTCTTTCAATGAGGCACGATAAGCTTTTTGTGTTGTATCATTCTATGTTTCTATGGTTTTGGTGGCAGATGAGGACGACATGGCTACTGGTGTGTAAGAGGGTGTCTAATCATGATGTGTCATGCATCACACTTGTGTGGGTCAGACTTGATGCACCGGATAATCTTTTCCTATTGAGCAGATTGGGCCTATATTTTCTGAAGGTTAAAAGAATGAGGCAATCTCATTGAAACATATTTTAAGGGGGCTTGACAGGGTAGATGCTAAGAGGTTGTTTCCCCTGGCTGGAGAATCTAGAATGAGAGGGCATAGTCTCAGGATAAGGGGTCAACTATTTAACATTGAGATGAGGAGGAATTTCTTCTCTGAGGGCTGTGAATCCTTGGAATTTGCTACCCCAAAAGGACTGTGGATGCTGAATCGTTACTTGTATTCAAGGCCGAGATAGATAGATTTTTGGACTCTAGGGGAAATCAAGGGATATGAGGATCGGGTGGGCAAGGGGAGTTGAGGTCGAAGATTAGTTATGATCTTACATAGGATTACATCGGATATACGGCACAGAAACAGGCCATTCGACCCAACCAGTCCATGCCAGTGTTTATGCTGCATCCGAGCCTCCTCCCATCATTCATCTAAATCTTTTAGCATTATCCTCTATTTCCTTCTCCCTCATATGCTTGTCTAGCCTCCCCTTAAATGCATCTATATTATTCGCCTCAACTACTCAGTGGTAGTGAGTTCCACATTCTCACCACTCTCTTGGTAAAGAAGTTTCTTCCGAATTCCATATTGGATTTATTGGTGACTGTCTTATATTGATGGCCTCTAGTTATGCTCTTCCCCACAAGTGGAAACATTCTCTCTGTATCCACTATATCAAAACCTTTCACAATTTTAAAGAACTTTGTTAGGTTACCCATCAGTCTTCTTTTTTCAAGAGAAAAGAGACCCAGCCTGTACATTCTTTCCTGATATGTATACCCTCGCATTTCTGGTATCATCCTTGTAAATCTTCTCTGCACCCTCTCCAGTATCTATATCCAACAACAACTTGTATTTATATAGTGCCTTTAACATAGTAAAAGGCGCTTCTTTCTATCCTTTTTATAATTGGCGACCAGAACTGAACGCAGTACTCTTAAGTGTGGTCGAACCAAGGATCGATACAGGCTTAACAAAACGTCCTTACTTTTCAATCCTATACTGCTAGAAATAAACCCTAGTGCTCAGTTTGCTTTTTTTAATGGCCTTGCTAACCTGTGTCATAACTTTTAATGATTTGTGTATTTGTACGCCGAGATCCCTTTGTTCCTCTACCCCACCCAGACTCACCCTCCAAGTAATAAGTGACCTCCCTATTCTTCCTACCAAAATGTAATACCTCAGATTTTATCTGTGTTGAACTTTATTTGCCAATTATATGCCCATTTTGCAAGTTTATTAATATCCTCTTGTAATTTGTTGCAGTCCTTCTGTATTGACTACTCACCCCCCAGCCAATTTGGTGTCACCTGTGAGTTTAGAAATTGTGTTTTTGATTCCAAAGTCTAAATCGTTAATGTAAATTGTGAACAGTAGTGGTCCCAGCACTGATCCCTGTGGAACACCACTACCCATCTTCTGCCACTGCGAATAGCTACCCTTTACTCCTACTCTCTGCTTTCTGTCTTGAAGCCATCTAGAAATCCATTCTAGTACTTGTCCCCAACTCCACATTCTCTGACCTTGTTCATCAGTCTATTATGCGGCAGGTCAGGGCCATAAAAGGAGTGGCGAGCAGCGTAGCGGCCCCGACCTGCATGAGAACACCAGCGGCAGGTCGGGGCCAAAAAGGAGCTGGGAGCAGCGTGGAGGCGTACTACACCAGGGAGCAGCGCGAGCTGCGACGGCAGCGAAGAGTGACGTCATCAAGGTCCAGGTCGGTGATTGGAGCGTGGGCAGATACAGCAGGAGTGGCGAGGTCGGGGCGAAGGAGCAACAAGCGAAATGAGGAGCAATGTGATCGGGGCCCAGAGGAGGAGTGAGTTCAGGGCCAGGGCCAGCACGGGCCAGCCCAGACTGAGATATGTGTGCGCACTAGATCCGTGCAGCAGAGCAGGTCTGCATTGGTCTTGGTTAACCCTTGCCACTGGACCAAGACCTAGCTCTGTCAAGCCCATGTGCAACAGCCACCACACGTTAAAAAAAAATCCACATACAGACATCTTCCACCCTTAAATATTTAGTTCAGGATCTGGAATTTTTAGGTCCTTTATTGGAACACCTGTGAACTTATCCTTTTTGGCATGGAAGCAAGTCATCCTCATTTCGAGGGACTGCTTATGATAGGGTACCTTATCGAAGGCCTTTTGAAAATCTAGACAAATTCCATCGACTGCATTACCATTGTCTGCTCTGTTATCTCTTCAAAAAATTCAGTAAGGTTGTTCAAGCAAGACTTTCCCTTTTGTTGACTGTACATTATTATATTTTTTGTTTCTAGATGTTCTTTTATTTTCTCCTTTTGTAGGGATGTAAGTAGTTTCTCTTAGGTGTTTGAGGCACCCCAATGTTACACTAGTTCTAGACCTGGGAGTGATTACTGAACTAAACAGATGAATGAGTCACGGACAAATACCTCGGTCTCAACCGGCAATGCTTTATTAAAGCTAAACACACACCTGCACCCAGTAAAACCACACACACCCTGGTGTGTAAAGCAAACAAATGCAGTCCAATACACAGCGTGGCCTGTCTAACAGACCCCTAACGCGAAGTACCCACGTATAAAACACTCCCCCTGTAAACCCCTAAGAATTTGGTTGGGAGAACGCACGATAACTCCCTCACACCGTGGCTGTGATCTTAAAAAGATGTGTGTGTAGAAATGCTCACCGATTTCACTGGCTTACTCACTGCTTCTGCCGATGAAAAAATGTCTCTTCTGGTTTCTTCTCTCCGTCTCAATACGGAGGGTTGGATTCTTGTAGGGGCGAAGCAAGGCAAGAGAGCTGTGTCCACATGGCATGCTTTTATATCCTAAGTTTGTTTGCCTTTTCAGGCTGAATAAAGTTTGTTTCGAAGCTTCCTGTTGGTGTGTCTTCTGCTTTTACCCAATAAAGTTTCTTGTTTTCGAGGCTTCCTGTGTTCGAGTCCAGTGATGGGTTTTCGCTTCCAGGCAGTCTGGGCTTAATGGCTCTCCATTGTTCTGGTAACTCATCCAGGTAATCACTGATTGACAAGGTCACCGTGCCCAACAATGGACTCCATTAGCCCATCTCCTGCCTTATGTTGGCCATTGTCATTCCAGACTCCCTGCCAGTCATTCTAAGTCCAACATGGAGCCGCACCTGGGCCCCTCCCACAAACAACTTCCAGCTTTCTTGCGACGGTGAGAAAAATATTAAATGCAATGTCCAATAAATCTTTTGGGGTTCGATCTTCCAGTCCTTACAGTAGCCCCTATGATATTTCAAGAGTCTTCAAGAACATAGCAACGTCCGCTAGTGAGCAAGCATCGTGGTTCCCAACCAATCCTATCTTCTTTTACTTTTAAAACACCCCAAATATAAGTCTCCGAAATACAACTGTGCATCGCACTGTTACCACGTAGATACATTCAAGGTTCATTAACTATGGCCTCCCATCGACTCCGGAGCGCCTAACTTCTCTTTTTACAAGAAATACACAACAGGTATATCACAATCAAAAACTGTACAATGACGAGAGCATGTGAGCATAACCGGATCCAGGGTAATCCGATGTTGGGGAAGTCCAGAACCAGGGGACATAGTCTAAGGATAAGGGCTAAGCCATTTAGGACTGAGACGAGGAGAAACTTCTTCAGTCAATTGTTAACCTGTGGAATTCACTACCGCAGTGTTGTTGATGCCAGTTCATTGGATATATTCAAGAGAGTTAGATATGGCCCTTACCACTAAAGGGATCAAGGGGTATGGAGAGAAAGCAGGAAAGAGGTACTGAGGTGAACGATCAGCCATCTTATTGAATGGTGGTGAAGGCTCGAAGGGTCGAATGGCCTACTTCGGCACCTATTTTCTATGTTTCCTTCTATCCCTAGCACTTTCAAGGTAGCCAGCCCTGTGAAGTGACCCCCCTATCGGACTCCACGATCTGTGGCAGTCCCCACCTAGAGAACACTTCCCTCACCAAGATCTTTGCCGTCACCAATGCTGTGGCGGATCGGCAAGGGAAGGCTTCAACCCACTTCGAGAAAACGTCCACTAGGACCAAACAGTACCTTTAACCCCCCTTTGCGGTGGGCAATGGCCCGATGGAATCAACCTGTACCGATTGCCATGGTCCCTCTACCCTTCTCTTGTGTCCCATGGGAACCTTTGTTTTCTGGGATTGGGGTTGTTCGCTGCGCACACCAATAGTCTGCGCAAAAATCGCGGACATCCTCCCTCAGACCCTGCTGTTCTATCCTCTGCCAGGTAGTCTCCGGCCCTGGGTGTCCTGCTCCTGGGCCCCCGTGGGCTATCTGGAGGAATTCCCTCTGGTGCTGTTCTGGAACTGCCCACTGATCGTCACCCTGAAAAGCATTCCCTTCTTTAAAGTAATGCCCGCTACCCGGAATGGGCCTTCTATCATTTCTCCCCTAGCCAGCTGCTCCAGGACAACCTTGAGGACGGGATCCTGTGCCTGGACTTTCCTCAAGTCCAGGGCCAATGCGGCCCCTACACTCCCTTGTATCCCCCCTTTGTCCCGGATCGCTGCTACTGGGCTGGACCTGTATGGGTCCCAAAACTCTCCGGTTTGGCTCCCTCCTTGGCTAACTCATCAGTCTTTTGGTTGCCTTCCCCTCTGGGCTCTGTCTTGGAATGGGCCTTTACTTTATGAATGTCACCTTACTTAAGGAAGGATATACTAGCTTTGGAGGGGGTACAGAGACGATTCCGGAGATGAGGGGGTTACCTTATGATGATAGATTGAGTAGACTGAGTCTTTACTCGTTGGAGTTCAGAAGGATGAGGGGTGATCTTATAGAAACATTTAAAATAATGAAAGGGATAGACAAGATAGAGGCAGAGAGGTTGTTTCCACTGGTCGGGGAGACTAGAACTAGGGGGCACAGCCTCAAAATACGGGGGAGCCAATTTAAAACCAAGTTGAGAAGGAATTTCTTCTCCCAGAGGGTTGTGAATCTGTGGAATTTTCTGCCCAGGGAAGCAGTTGAGGCTAGCTCATTGAATATATTTAAATCACAGATAGATAGATTTTTAACCAATAAGGGAATTAAGGGTTATGGGGAGTGGGCGGGAAAGTGGAGCTGAGTCCACGGCCAGATCAGCCATGATCAGGAGCAGGTTATAATCAACCCCTCCGATAATATTGTCAATGCAATCTTTGACAATATTGCTGGTTTCATCTGCATTGAAGGCAACTTCGTCTGTGGACTGGTACTCGTCCGGAGCAGGCTCAAGGGGCTAGATGGCCTACTCCTGTTCCTAATTCTTATGTTCTTATGGCTTCCCTGGGTTCCCGTGGCCTTTAAGATCCTTTGTAACTGTGGTTTGGTTGCTAAGGGCTTCCCTCCTGTGGAAATGAAACCGCGAAGAGACCAGATGGCCAAGTATTCGGTGCACGAATTGCATGTAAACATGGAATCCAAGCAGATGGTGTATGGGGTCGGGAACTCGTTGGCGTGGGTAACGACGTACACCACTACCGACAGTCCGGCGTGCTGAGCGCTCAGGGCCCTTGCAATTTCTGTCATCGGGTCATAAATTCCACATCGTGAAACGTTCCCCTGCTATCACCGAACTGGATCCGTCGACATATATTTTGCGACCCGGCCCGAAATCCTATGTCTACATCCCATACACCCTCTACCGAACACTTATGGGCCACCCCTGCATAGATCATGTTAGCTGCCAGCTTGGGCTCACACAGGCCTTGCACTCTCAGATTCATCTGAGAGAGCAATAAAGTCCAGCGAGCAATGCGAGCACTGCTCACTGTACCGTCCTTTATCCTCCCATCTAATAACATCTGAGTGGGGGTATGGTGATCTGGGATGACCCCGTGAAGAGCTGGGAGTGCTTCACGGCCCAATGCGTGGCAAGGAGATGCCTCTCGCAATTGGAGTACCCCCGTTCTACATCTGTGAGGAATCTTGAGGAGTAAGCCACGGGTCTCAGTTTGCCGTGCCGCTCCTGGAGCGGCACCGCGCTCAAACTGTCTCTGCTGGCTGCTACTTCTAAAAAGTCCTCCCCACCATTAATCGCCCCTAGTGCGGGTGCCGTCTGCGGGTCTCCCTTGAGACGATTGAACTCATCCCACTCCCATCGGACTCCCTTGCGGAGGAGCCGAAGTAGAGGGGCTGCCGTGGCGGCATAATCCTCAATAAAATCCCTACAGTACCCCATGAGCCCCAGGAAGGATGTCACTTCCGTCACGGTCGTAGGGGTTGCTAACTCCTGTACTGCCTTCCGTTTGGCCTCGTCTATAGCCCTTTCCCTAGCGCTTAAGATCAGCCCGAGGAATTTGATTTCCCTCTGACCGATCTGAGCTTTCTTGGGATTAACCTTGAACCCGGTGTCCTTCAACAGTTCCAGCAGCTTGGCCAGCAGCTGACCATGTTCCTCATCCTCGTCGGAGAACAGAAGCAAATCGTCCACATACTGAACCAACTACTGGGGCCTGCTGAAACCCTTCAATACTGGTGAAAAATAGAGGGGCTGTTGTGGAAACCCTAGGGAAGGCACGTCCAGGTATACTGTTGCCCTTTAAATGTGAATGCGAACTTGTACTAGTCCTCTTTTGAGGGGAATAGACCAGAACCCGTTCGACATATCCAGCACCGTGAATGTGGTCGCGGATGCTGGAATGCTCCCTATTGGGTCAGCTATGGCCACAACAGTGGGCGCGCAAGCTGGGATGTTCTTGTTGAGCACCCGATAGTCCACGGTGGCCCTCCACGACTTGGAGACGGCACTGGGGTCCCTGGTAGCCCAGGAGGTGTTGAGGCCCATAGCCATACACGTGAACTCTCCACTTTGGTCGGTTCCGAACCGGCCAAAGTGGAGAGTTCAATTGTGTGGCTATGGGCCTTAACACCTCCTGAGCTACCAGGGATCCCAGTGCCGTCTCCAAGTCAGCCCCTGCCTCCCTTGGGAAATTATACTGTTTCTGCGGTTGGGACATGGAGTCTCCTTGTATCCTGACTTCTACCCCCATCACTCTACCGCAGTTGTGTTTGTGTGTGGCGAACGATGCGAGATTGTCCCGCGCGCAAGCCTGGCACTCGGCCGGGGCATTATTGACCAATTGCTCTAGGTTGTAACAACCCTTCGACTTCATCATACACACTGTGCCTTTACCCTCCCCCTTCCTTGGGATCACTACAACTTCTTCCTCCTTATTGGAACCCACTGCTCCCCAAAGGCAGTGATTCCTTAAATCCACTATGATTCTGTGGGCTAACATAAAGTCGGCCCCTAGGACTCCTGACCCGGCTGCTCCAGTTTCAGCAGAACGCACTTCCATTTTGCGTGGAGTGATCCTAACTCGATGGCTAGCAGCCTGGAGATCAACCCCACCTGTTCGTTCCCTGTGAATCCCACTAGACTGTGTGGAACCTTGCTAGACAAAGGTGAGGTAGTCGGATCATTTGCGTGAATCACCATGCTGGAAGCCCAGATGTCCAACAAAACCTCCCCACTACCTTCTCCACCCCCATCTTCACGCATGGTCTACTCCACTCATCGTACATGAGCGAACACAGGTACACAGGCTGGTTGCGCGCTAGTCAGGGTGGTGGGATTACCGGAGCGGTCGGGATTTCCCTGCTCACGGCAGAGTCTACCCTTCCCTGCTCTGGCACAAAAGCTGTCTGAAGGGCGGCCACCAGAACATCAAATTGTTGTGAGGTTGGTCCCTTCGCCTCAACAGGTTTCATCTTAGGCACTGGAGGATCCCCTTTGCCTTGCCCCCTCCGCCAGTCTCTCCTTCAGTATCCCGTCTTCCCACACCCGAAACATGTCCTCGCCCTCTCTGAGCTGCTTCCTTCCTGGCGCCATTCCCTTTTTCTACCCTCACTGGCCTTTAACTCGTGAACCGTCCCTTCAACTGGTTTGACCACCTCCTCCTCCACGGTGGCCGTAAGTGCCAGACTCACGTGATGGAGCACATTAGCCTCCGTGTTCTGGAGATTCTCAGGGTCAAACCAGTTCTCGGACCTTACCCTAATCCGGGCAAACACCAGGGTCCTGAGCCAATGGTTCCTTGGCTCCCCCTGCAACTGCGCTCGGTCCAGCACTCCATTACAGGCTTTATTATAGACCAGCCAGAGCCGATCTGCAAAAGCCTGGTGTGCTTCTCCAGCCAGTTGCAGCATCCTTTCCACCCTGGAGAATGGACTGCCTTGGGTGTGACCCATTGCTCTTAAGATTTCTTCCTTTAAGCCCTCTATGGTTCCCTGCTCCCTCTTGCTTTCGGCAGCTAGGGCCTGATACATCATCTCCTCCAGGGAAAATACCAGCTTGTGAACCTCCGCTTCGTAACACTCATTAATCCCTCCTACCTGTTCCAACTCCGTGAACTGGACCGATAGGTCTCCTTCATTGGTAAGCTTGGACATCCCTAAAATCATATTTTGCAGCTGTGGGGTTGTGAATGGGACCACAAAATCGCTTTGCAGCGCCCCCTGACCTTGGCCGTTTATGGGTGCACCGTACTTCTGCTGCCGTATGAGCCATATCGGTCCCTTTGGCGCTTCAAGCAGTGATCGGACGTCCTTACCCTGCTCCCAATCCTCGCTATCTTCTTCCTCTTCCCAGTCCACCCGAGCTTCCCCCGGGGCCATCAAGCAAACCATGCCTTTGGCTTCGGCAAGAGCTTGAGTCAAGCTTTGGATTTTTTCTCGGCAGGGCCCGTGATTCCCACTCTCAAACCCCTACTGCTAGCTACCCTGTAAGCTATCTTAATATCCTTCAGTTACCCCTCCAACCCGTTTACTTTGCTCGCTAAACGAGCAGTCTCCTCCTGTGCGACCTGCTCATTGAGCTTGGCCTTTGTAACCTGACACGGCAGGTACTCCCTTTTGTTACGGGAGTGTGCCTCTCCTGCTTTTCTTTGCTCAACTCATCTAAATGCCTCGTTCATACCACAGCCCTTGCGGCTGACTGCTCCTCTGACTCTGAGCTCTGCCTTATGCCTACCGAGCTGCTCCCTGAGCAGTTGAACTTGCTTCTGCAGACACAGGAGCCAGATGGCCTTTTCTTTTGCCTTTCTATGCCCCTTGCTCCCCATCCACTCAGCGGCCTTGTCCTCTGGACTCTCCGCCCGTAAAAGGTCTGGTACCTATTGTTGTGTTACGTTAACTTTCCCAAAGATATATGAGGAAATTCTAGTCCCCATTGCTGATCTCTTGGCCTTAATATCTTCCATAACTCTCTGTTTAGCTCTGGGTGAGGTGGGGTTGTGTGCAGGAGAACATACACAGCACACAGGGTCACCGTTCTGGACCTATCTGAAGAGCAGTGCAGGATTTTAGCAAAGCTTTTGATAAGGTCCCACATGACAGACTGGTCACAAAAGTTGAAGCCCAATAGATCCAGGGCAAAGTGGCAAGTTGGATCCAAAATTGGCTCAGAGGCAGGAAGCAAAGGGTAATGATTGATGGGTGTTTTTGTGACTGGAAGGCTGTATCTAATGGGATTCTGCAGGGCTCAGTGCTGGGCCCCTTGCTTTTTGTGGTATATATCAATGACTTGGACTTGAATGTTGGGGTTAAGACTAAGAAGTTTGCAGATGACACTAAAATAGGCTGTGTGGTTGATAATGAAGAAGAAAGCTGTGGACTGTAGGATGATATCAATGTACTGGTCAGGTGGGCGGAACAGTGGCAAATTGAATTCTATCCGGATAAGTGTGAGGTAATGCATTTGGAAAGGTCTAACAAGGCAAGGGAATATACATTAAATGGTACACTGAAAAGTGTAGAGGAACAAAGGCACCTTGGAGTTCAGGTCCACAGATCCCTAAAGGTAGCAGGCCAGGTAGATAAGGTGGTTTAGAAGGCATGTGGAATACTTGCCTTTATTAGTCGAAGCATAGAATACCAGAGCAAGGAGGTTATGTTTTAACTGTATAAAACAATGGTTCAGCCGCAGCTGGAGTACTGTGTGCAGTTCTGGTCACCACATTGCAGGAAAGATGTGATTGCACAGGAAAGGGTGCAGTGGAGATTTACAAGAATGTTGCCTGGACTGGAGAATTTTGGCTATGAGGAAAGATTGGAGATGCTGGATCTGTTTTCTTTGGAACAGAGGCGGCGGAGGGGAGACCTAATTGAGATGTATAAAATTATGAGGGGCCTGGATAGAGTGGATAGGATGGACCTGTTTCCCTTGGCAGAAGGGTCAACAACCAGGGGTCACTGATTGAAAGTAATTGGGAGGAGGTTTAAGAGAGGACTTGAGGGGAAATTTCTTTACTCAGGGGGTAGTGGGGGGTCTGGAACCCTCGCCACATTTAAAAAATACTTGGATGTAGTGCCGTAACTTACAGGGCTACGGACCAAGAGCTGGAAAGAGGGATTAGGCTAGATAGCTCTTGGTCAGCCAGCGCGGACACGATGGGCCGAAATGGCCTCCTTCTGTGCTATAAATTTCTATGATTCCATGAGGAGGCTGTGCTCCAACAGTCAGGCTGTCGCAGACCTCTGCAGCCTCCTGGAACAGGACCTGCTGTTATGTCAAGTGACCCCCAAAGTCTCCACAGCCCTGCACTTTTATGCCACTGGATTCTTTCAGTTTGCTACAGGGGGCTGTATCAGCCAGGCTGCAAATCACAGCTGCATTAAGCAGGAGACCAATGTATTCCTACCTGGGTCGAGCAGTACATTATCTTCTGTGCGAGATACCCAGGGAGCTGCCACAATGCTTTTATACTCACTCTACCATCCTCCACTATTCGATCCTGGAAGGATCATGGCAGGGTGGTTGCTGGGGGACAAGGGATACCCTCTACAGACGTGGCTGGTGACATCCTTGCGCAACCGCATCATGGCCGAAGCCAGGGCACAACCAGGATCCTTATAGTGCACAAAACAGAAATGGTGAAGCGGAGGTCTTTTGCGCCAACATGGGAGGGCAGACAGAGCCTTGGTTTAATGTCTCATTTGAAAGACAGTACCGCAAACAGCGCAGCATTCCCTCAGTATTGTACTAGAGTGTCAGCCTAGATTTTGTGCTCAAGTTTTGGAGTGGGACTTGACCTTCTGACACAGAAGCGTGTGTGTTACCAACTGAGCCACGGCTTCAGAACCAAGTTTTTAAAAGAGAGGCAGAGACTTTTAACTAAATTGGTAAATGAAGCTGGTCAGACACAAAAAGCAGCTTTATAAGTATAATCAGTGAAATAAGTAAATGTTTAGCAATAGAACATTTTGGAAACACTCAGCAGATCAGGCAGCATCTGTCAAGAAAGAAACAAGAGTCAACGTTTCAGGTTGACGATCTTTCATCAGAACTGGAAAAAGTTAGAGATGTAACAGGTTTTAAGCAAGTACACAGGCAGGGAAAGGGGCACGGGGAGGAAACAGTAACAACTTGTATTTATATAGCGCCTTTAACAGTGAAACGTCCCAAGGTGCTTCACATGAGTATTATGAGACAAAAAATTTGACACCGAGCCACACAAGGAGAAATTAGCGCAGGTGACCAAAAGCTTGGTCAAAGAGGTAGGTTTTAAGGAGCGTCTTAGAGGAGGAGAGGTAGACAGGCGGAGAGGTTTAGGCAGGGAATTCCAGAGCTTAGGGACCTAGGCAACAGAATGGTTGTGACTATAATCAGGGATGCTCAGGAGGGCAGAATTAGAGCAGCGCAGACATCTCGGGGGGGGGGGGGGGGGGGGGGGGGGGGGGCAGTTGTGGGGCTGAAGGAGATTATAGAGATAGGGAGGGGCGAGGCCATGGAGAGATTTGAAAACAAGGATGAGAATTTTGAAATCAAGCCGTTGCTTAACCGGGAGTCAATGTAGGTCAGCGAGCACAGGGTGAGCGGGACATGGTGCAAGTTAGGACAGCTGAGTTTTGAATCACCTCCAGTTTACATAGGGTAGAATATGGGAGGCCAGCCAGGAGTGCGTTGGAATAGTCAAGTCTAGAGGTAACAAAGGCATGGATGAGGGCTTCAGCAGCAGATGAGCTGAGGCAAAGGCGGAGACGGGCAATGTTTCGGAGGTGGAAATAGACGGTCTTAGTTATGCTGCGGATATGTGGTCGAAAGCTCAGCTCAGGGTTGAATATGACACCAAGGTTGCGAACAGTCTGTTTCAGCCTCAGATAGGAGTTGGGGAGAGGGATAGAGTCAGTGGCTAGGGAATGGAGCTTGTGGCGGGGATCGAAAACTATAGCTTTGGTCTTCCCAATATTCAATTGGAGAAATTTTCTGCTCATCCAGAACTGAATGTTGAAAAAGCAGGCTAACAATTTAAGAGACCGAGGGGGGAATCGAGAGAAGTGGTATTGAGGGAGCGCTGGGTGTCATCAGTGTACATGTGGAAACTGATGCTGTGTCTTTGGATGATGTCGCTAAGGGGCAGCATGTAGATGAAAAATAGGAGGGGGCCAAGGATAGATCCTTGGGAGACACCAGAGGTAACGATGCGGGAATGGGAAGAGAAACCATTGCAGGTGATTGTCAGGCTACAATTAGATAGATAAGAATGGAACCAGGCGAGTGCAGTCCCACCCAGCTGGATGACAGTGGAGAGACATTGGAGAAGGATAGAGTGGGCAACCATGTCAAAGGCTGCAGACAAGTCAAGGAACACAAGAATGGATAGTTTGCCTTTGTCACAATCACAAAGGGTGTCATTTGTGACTTTGACGAGAGCCATTTCGGCACTGTGGCAGGCGTGGAAACCGGATTGGGGGGGAATTCAAACATGGAATTGTGGGAATGATGGGCACGGATTTGGGAGGCAACAACACGTTCAAGGACTTTGGAGAGGGAAGGGAGGTTGAAGATGGTGCGGTAGTTTTCAAGGATGGAGGGGTCGAGGGTTGTTTTTTTGAGGAGGGGTGATGATGGCAGATTTAACAGAGAACCATTAGCAATGTCAGCTAACATGGGAGCAAGAAAAGGAAGTTGGGTGGTCAGCAATTTGGTGGGAATAGTGTCGAGGGAGCAGCAAGTAGGTCACATGGGCAGGATAAGCTCGGAAAGGTTGAGAGACGAGATTGGAAAGAAGCTGGAGAAACATGTGAGGTCAGGGCTAGGGCAGGGGGGAACCTTAGAGGAAGTTTGGCCTGGTGGGCTAGGGGAGGGAAGGGAAGAGGCAGAGGCGGCCGAATAGATGGTCTCAGTCTTAGAGAGAAAGAAGTCCATGAGCTTCTCACACTTATTGTCGGAGGCTAGGGTGGAGACTGGGGAGAGGGGTTTAAAAAGACGGTTAGCAGTGGAGAATGGAAGCCGGAGTTTATCTTTACATTCCAGAATGATTCTGGAGTAGTGACCAATTTTGGCAGACGAGAGCAAGAACTCGATAATACTTTATATGGTCCAGTCAGATCTGGCGGTGAATGGCCAAACCAGTTGTCTGCCGTATCCGTTCAAGTCTGCGTCCTTGGACTTAAGGGAGCGAAGATCAGGGCCAAACCAGCGGGAATGGCCAGGGTGAGAGAGAGTAATTGTTTTAATAGGGACTAGGGCATCAAAGGTGGTGGTGAGGGTGTGATTGAGCAGATCAGTAGCTGCAGAAATGTCATGGTGAATGGAGGGTCAAAGACTGGACAGTTGCGCGTTCATAAGTGCAGTTTTAAGAGAGTTGAGAGTTTTTTTTCCCGGGGTGGACACAGGAGGTACGGTTGTCGGTGGAAGGGGGATGTGGATAGAGAGCGATACAAGGAATTGGTCAGAGATGACACGATGGGAGTAGCAAGGCCACGAGAGATGGCAAGGTCGAGGGGGTGGCCGTGAATGTGGGTTGGGGAGTTTACATGGAGGGAGAGATTAACGGAGGCTAGTGAATTCAGAGGAGAGAGAGCGTGATGAATTGAGATGGAGGTTGAAATCAGAGAGGATGAGAAGTCATTTGGTGCAGAGGCTGAGAGAGCAAGTAGTGAAGAACAAAAGGGAAGATCTGTGCTAGGATGGAAGGCAGGAGAGATTGAATGACAAATCAGATGATGGTACAAGGTCAAAGGGGGTGATAATAGGACAAGAAAAGAAACAAAAGATGGGTTTAGAGGTGTAAATGGCAATAGCAGAATCATTACCAACAGCTGCTGCCCGAAAAAATAGCAGTGGTTATGATCTGAAATTGCTGAACTCAATGTGGAGGCTGGAAGGCTGGAAAGTGCCTAATTGAAAGATATGGAGCGGTTCCTCGAGCTTCATTAAAATGGTGTGAGGTCAGAGTGGGAGCAGGCGGAGAATTAAAACGACAGGCGACTGGAAGCTCAGTAATTTTTTATGTTATTTTAAACCTGCTGTCGGAAGATTAAGGTAAAAAAAAAATTGGTGAAGCAAAGAATTTTCAAGAAGCACCTTGACCAACGTGTCTTCTCCTTGCCAAGATATTTACGTGACTCACAATTAATAAATTCGTAACACAATTAGAAAATTTGCATATTAGCAATAAGGTGAAAGAAATTTAAATTGAAGTGGGACAAACTTGAATATTAGCTGTCAACTATCAAGTGTGACACAGAAATTTGTCACAACTTAAGTGACAAATATTGAAAGTATGGTGCATAAGAAGTACGTGTATACGTACTGTTTTTAAAGCACTATCAGTAGATTTCCCTTGACATCGTTCATGGAAAATCCATGCACTGGGCATGTTCTATATAATACATTCAAGACTGACACAAACTCTAGAATCAGTGGACACAGGCTCAAACTTAAAAAGAGGGAAAGTATACAGACAGTTCAGATTTAACTGCTTTATACAGAGGAATTTGTGGAATGGAAAGTCCAGGGAGATGGATAGTGTGGAAAAATTGACGGGAGAATTGGATAATTATTTCAAGAAGGGCAATTGAGGGGGATTTGTTTTGGAGGCTAGCCAGGTGGATTGCAGTCTGTTCTGGTCCTGACTCGATGGAAATGAAAAGCGAGAGATGTATCAATGTCGCCTGTTTCACACTAGTGCCGAAAGTCAAAAATAACCCTCAAAATCTTTCTTTTACATAGAAACATAGAAAATAGGTGCAGGAGTAGGCCATTCGGCCCTTCGAGCCGCACCACCATTCAATATGATCATGGCTGATCATTCAACCTCAGTACCCCACCCCAGCCTTCTCTCCATATCCCCTGATCCCTTTAGCCGTAAGGGCCACATCTAACTCCCTTTTGAATATGTCCAACAAACTGGACTCAACAACTTTCTGTGGCAGAGAATTCCACAGATTCACAACTCCCTGGGTGAAAAGGTTTCTCCTTATCTCAGTCCTAAATGGCCTACCCTTTATCCTTAGACTGTGTCCCCTGGTTCTGGACTTCCCCAACATCGGGAACATTCTTCCTGCATCTAACCTGTCCAGTCCCGTCACAATTTTATACATTTCTATGAGATCCCCTCTAATTCTTCTAAATTCCAATGAGTATAAGCCTAGCCGATCCAGTCTTTCCTCATATGTCAGGCCTGCCATTCCGGGAATCAGTCTGGTGAACCTTCGCTGCACTCCCTCAATAGCAAGCACGTCCTTCCTCAGATTAGCTTGCAGGTTTGGGGATTTTATTCCATTAAAGGATTGGTAATGGAATTTTAATCATAGTGTTCCATGTCTATTGGTCAGAATGCAAGGATAGTTCCAGAAGCCACTTGGAATCGGTGGTAAATGGCATAAAGTTGTAAAGGGTTAGTGTGAGTTAAGCAAAGCCACCTAATTAAGAAATCACAGTGGTTACATCCAACACATGCTGCAAAGCCATCAAGTGGCGTTGGTGTGGAAATGCAAGCTATTTCTCAACGACACTACACAGCAAGAGCTCTGTGACATTTAACATTGTGCAGGGCTGTCACAGTACCATCTGCAGTCATAACAGGTATTGCAGATAAATGTAAGCACTTTTATAATACATTTTCTCAATGAGATTGTTGACATAGGAGTTTCCAAAGCATTTCAAAATGTATTGTGATGACCCTTTATAAAGCACTGGTTGGGCCCCAGCTGGAATATTGTGTCCAATTCTGCGTGCCACACTTTAGGAAGGATGCCAAGGCCTTAGAGAGGACGCAGAGGAGGAGATTTACTGGAATGATACCAGGGATGGAGGGCTTCGGTTATGTGAAGAGACTGGAGTATCTGGGATTGTTCTCCGTAGAGCAGATAAGGTTAAGGGGAGATTTAAAGTTATAAAGGATTTTGATAAGAGTAAATAATGAGAAACTGTTTCCACTGGCAGGACGGTTGATAACCAGAGGACACAGATTGAAGATCATTGGCAAAAAGGGGAGACGAGGAGACCATTTTTTCATAAACACAGCGACTTGTTATGCTCTGGAATGCATTGCCTGAATGGATGGTGGAAGCACTTCTGAGCTCCATCAGCTTGCTATGCTCTGGAGAATTGAACTAAATTCATGCCATCACTTTTAAATCCCTCCATGGCTCTCCACACCACCCCCCACCCCACCTTTCTTAGTGATCTCCTCCCTCCTCGTGTCCCTGCACACTTCCCTCGGCTATTCTAACACATCGGGCCACTTCTTGTTCCTCATCCCATTTACAGCCTTTATACCTGGTATCTAGACTTCCCTTGCCAGCTCCTCGCAGGTTGCTATCTCCCTCCCTATCTTCAGAAACCTCTTCAAACCCTTTTCTTTGATTGTGCGCTTGACCCTCTGCCAACCCTTCGCTTCCCCTCCTCATGCAAAGCGCTTTGACCTATCTTCCTGCACAAGAGGAGCGCTATAAATTTGCAAGTTGTTGTTGTCGTGGCCATTGAATAACTGGTCATTTATGACTTTGCCTCATACACTTTAACAGATTGTAAATGATATGGGGGTTGGCTTCTGCTAGATTAATTTTGTCCTGCTTTCCTTTGGGCTGCTAAAGTTGTACGACAGGTACCAGTCTCAGACATGGTGCCACAACGCACAAGTTGTGCTGCGGACTTCTACACTCTGCCAGTATCAACACAGTCCAACATCTCCTGTCCGATCACATGTATGGCCCTGGTTCCCCTTTGGCTCACTTCCCACACTCACCATTTGACCATTGGCTTCCGAGACGACCAATGTGCAGGAATGATCCTATCACTGATAATCTTGCCACCAGTACATCGCTCCAATGAGGTCTCTGGGTCCCCACTCTGAATATGCATCTCACAATTTCCCAGCCTGTGTTTCCTGCCAGAGCTTCATTATGAATGCTCAACACAGATGGATTAGGCTTTTGATATCCCGCCCATTTTCAGAGTTTTGTGCAGATATTCAGCCGTTCAAAGTGGATATTAAAAGCAAGCAGTATTCGCACACGTGGGGAATGGAGCTCCGAGAGGGAGAGTCATTGCTTACACTGGCAGCTTTTCATTAATACAAGGCTTGCTTTCAATGTCCCACAGGTTTTCTTGCTTGCAGACAATAAAAGAAGGAATGCCAGGAAGATCAGTTGGCACCAGAGGTGGACTCTTCTCATACACCATTATTCACCAACTGTATATGGACCCTGATACACCGACGCAATACAGGTTGTACCTCTCCAGTCCGGGACACTCTCATCCGGAAACATCCATAGTTCGGCATCAGTTTGGCCTGAATGGCAGGTTATTTTTTTTTTAAGTTTTCATCGGCTGCCATCGGTATGTTTGCCGATCAGCTAGGAGTGGCTGTCAGTCAGTGAGTGTGTGCGCGGGTACTGAGGGAGCCGCCCACAGGGTACCAGCATGCACTCAGACACAGAAGCCCAGGCACTGTCCACCGGTACTGGTAAGCGAGACCTCCCATGGTTCGGGAAATTCTCTGTTCCAGCACTGGTCAGGTCCCGAAGGTGGTGGACTGGAGAGGTACAACCTGTAATGGTCTAGGGTAACTTGCCTTCACATCAGCAGGGAAGCAGCTGCTAAGTTCTGCCGTGAAGACACCTGAAGCCAATCTTCACAAGGACACTGCTGGCGTCATTCAAGGTTACCGACCCACTCACTAGTTGTGTCTCAACCTCCTCCCAGGCAAGCATTGGGATTATCCGCAGTGTGGGCCAATTTACTGCCCATGGCTGTGACAAAGTGATTGGTGCGCTGTTCCACAGGGACAGCTCTTTCATCTCCTTTTCCCATTCCCACCAAACTTCTAACCACCCAGCTTCCCTTCGTGGCCCCCATGTGAGCTGATATTGTTAACAGTTCTCTCTCCTCGGGTACCGTCCCCTCGCTCTCATATCTGCCATCATCACCCCCTCAAAAAATCCACCCTGGACCAATCTGTGCTTGCAAACTACCGCCCCATTTCCAACTTCTCTTTCCTTTCCAAAGTCCCTTGACCGTGCTGTCGCCTCCCAAATCTGTGCCCATCTTTCCCAGAACTCCGTTTGAATCCCTCTAATCATGTTTCCGCCCCTGCCATAGTACTGAAATGGCCCTCATCAAAGTCACAAATGACATCCTTTGTCACTGTGCCCATGGTAAATATTTCCTCTTCATCCTTCTCGCCCTGTCTGCAACCTTTGACATGGTTGACCACACCATCCTCGTCCAACCCCTCTCCTCTGTTGTCCAGCTGGGTGGTACTGCACTTGCCTGGTTCCATTCTTATCTATCAAGTCGTAGCCAGAGAATCGTCTGCAATGGCTTCTCTTCCTGCTCCCACACCATTACCTCTGGAGTCCCCCAGGATCTAGCCTTAGCCTCCTCCTATTCCTCATTTACATGCTGCCCCTCGGCGATAACATCCAAAAACACATCAGGTTCCACATGTTGACTGACGATATCCAGCTCTGCCTCATCACAACCTATCTAGACTCCTCTACGGTCTCTAAATTTTCAGACTGCTTGTCCAACATCCATTACTGGATGAGCAGAAATTTTCTCCAACTAAATTTTGGGAAGACTGAAGATTACCTCTAGACTTGTCTATTCCAATGCACTCCTGGCCGGATTCTCATCTTTCACCCTCCATAACTCTGCTATCCATACCCTAACTTGCACCAAGTCCTATTCACCCACCATCCCTGTGCAAAAATCCCAGTCCGGCAACGCCTCAATTTTTAAATTCTTATCCTAGTTTTCAAATCCCTCCAGGGCTTCTACCTTCCCTAGCTCTGTAATCTTTTCCAGCCCTACAATGCTCAGAGATCTCTGTGCGCCTCCAAATTATGGCCACTTGTGCATCCCGTATTGTAAGCCACTGTTAGCGGCCATGCCTTCAGCAGCCAAGGTCCTAAGCTCTGGAACTCCCTCCCTAAATCTTTCTGCCTCTTTCCTCCTTTAAGACACTTATTAAAACCTACCTCTTCTGCCCCCTTATCTCCTTATGTGACTCGGTGTCAAATTTTGTTAGATAACGATCCTGTGAAGTACCTTGGAACGATTTACTGCGTTAAAGGGGCTATATAAATGCAAGCTGTTGTTGTTCCCACTGAATAGCAATAGCAGCATCATACAAACAAAGGCAGTGGGGGGGGGGGGGGTCACTGCTACTGTCATGCAGGAGGCACACATTGATACTAACTGAAAATACAGCAGTTAGAGTGCACAGACAGGATCTACTGTGTAAGGCACCATTAAGATTCCAGTTATGACAACAAATCTAAATGTAACTTGCAAACCTGCATGTGTGGTCTATCACTTTATGGCCATTAAAAAAAACTTGCATTTATACAGCGCCTTTCACAAACTCAGGATATCACAAAGCACACTACAGCCAATTAAGTATTTTTGAAGTTTAGTCACTGTTGTAATGTAGGAAATGCAGCAGACAATTTGGGCACAGCAAGGTCCCACAAACAGCAATGTGATCATGACCAGATCAGCTGTTTTAGTGATACTGGTTGAGGGATTGACTCAGAAGCGAAGTGCTACCATCGAGCCACAGCCATGAATGCTAAACAATCAAACATCTTTGGAGCAGTAAAAGAATAACCAGTTCTGAGAAAATATTTTGTCATGCATACTTGGGACAGGCACTTGCTACAGGAATCTGCTGGGTAACATCAGTTTGACTCTGTTCCTCATCTCTGCTGCCATCTTCCATATTTCCAACCAGTTGTCTGGCATCTCAAAGACCAAATGCCTATTATCAGCTATCTCTGGGGAGAATACTCAAGTGTCAACCAGGAAAACACCTCTGACACAATATGTGCGCCAGCACCATCCTCAAACATGCTGTATGCTTTTAGGAACCCTACATTGGTTGAAAAACAGTGCGAATCCTTAAACATCCGCCCTTCGGTTCCTACAGAATGGGAGCATAGTTCAGACAATTCGTTGATTTGAATTTCAACAGGTTTTTACATTTCTTGACTTCGTGCCATATTGCAAAACTGGCGACAGCAAGCTGGCAGCCTGGTTACATCTCTTGCGATTTCTATTCCCGTTGAAGTCATGGAAATAAAAATCTAAAGATGTAAAAAAGAGGCTGCCGACATGCTAACACCCATTTTACACTGTCACACAAAGTCAAGATCTACTCCAATAGGTCATGAGAGGAAACCTTAAATATGACTTTTGCTGCAGTTTGCTCACCACTGCCTTCTTAACTTACCAGATGTTGCTTTTTAAAGAAATGTCACTGTCTTACAAATTTCAGAGTTAAAACAGATTCTGCTTTTCAAGGTGAAATGCAAATAAATGAATAAAAGTAATGAGAGATCCTGAACACAGTGCAAAATGTTTTAAGCTCACTTTGGCCACAACTTTGTGATTTCTCACTACATAGTATTTACAACACAGAAACTGACCATTCGACTCAGCTGGCTTATGCTCCACATGAGCCTCCTCCCACCCATCTTCATCCAACTCCATATGCATATCCTTCTATTCCTTTCTCCCTCACATGCCTATCCAGCTTCCCCTTAAATGCATCAATGCTATTTGTCTCAATCTCACCATGTGGTAGCGAGTTCCGCATTCTAACCACTCTCTGGGAAAATAGGTTTGTCCTGAATTCCTTACTGGATTTATTTATGGCTATCTTACATTTATGGATCCTGGTTTTGCATTCCCCAACAAGTGGAAACATCTTCTCTACATCTACCCTATCAAACCCCTTCATAATTTTAAATACCTTTATCAGGTCATCGGTCAGCCTTCTCGTTTCTAGAGAGAAGAGCCCCAGCCTATTCAATCTTTCTTCATCAATTCTGGTAACGTGTCAATTTTTAGTGTAGATAAAATTGTGTACTCACTTTCCTTGTTTGCGTAACTCTTATGCAACTGCACAGCTTTGTTTCCATCTCATTTATTCCTAGGATAGATAAGGACAGCATGTTCTTTTCTCCCATATGCCCCAAATACGTCCCAGTGAGTCATTGTGACGTGCCATTTTTATGTCCTGCACTAGTAAAATAACAAGAGCTACAACATTTTAAAGCCTCCTACTTCCGTTTGAAATAAACATCTCCCATCTGTTCCAGTTCGCCAGTTGTTACTTTAGTTGCCCTTCGTAATCCATCGTGTCAAAAACAGTTTGCTCAGTATTAGGGAAGCAGAAAATCCCATCTCCCTTGTGCACGACTCCCAAAGCTAGCCCACGGCATGAGGAGAGCTTGCATGGAATTCTTAAGCGCGTGTCGAACTTAAAGTCAAGGTGGGAATGGGAATGCACAGTGTGTCAGGTGGATGCTGGGCTGTGCACCATTCCCATGCTGGCCACTCCCGTCTCGGAAATTCTACCCTAACATCTCATCTTTTTCCTCAACACGCTAAAGCTGTTCTGCCTATATTTGTGTATATTTCTTTCAACCGCTTTCCACTTCATTTTACAAAAATTGCCAACCAGCTGGTCCATTGAATCGCAACCCATTTTGTTCTGATGCTTTTTCATTGCCTTTGTCGAGCTGCTTTAGACCCCGTCCTACAAGAACGACTTGCATTTATAGAGCACCTTTAATGTAGAAAAACATCCCAAGATGCTTCACAAGAGGAAAAAAAAGTGGATGCCCAGCCAAAGGAGATATTAGGAGGGATGACCAAAAGCTTGGTCAGAAAGATCGTTCATCCTCTGAACTCGATTCACTGTTCCAATAAGCTGTTTTACTCCCCATTTACCTTTTGATTTCTTTTTTTAATATGCCTAATGATCTTTGTGTATCACACACACCAGATATACAGTTCTTCCCCAGCATCGAAGCATTGACCACGCTTGATCAGCTCCGATGGACGGGCCACATCGTCCGCATTCCCGAAACTAGACTCCCGAAGCAAGCATTCTACTCAGAGCTCCGACACGGCAAGCGAGTCTCAGGTGGGCAGAGGAAATGCTTCAAGGACACCCTCAAAGCCTCCTTGAAAAAGTGCAACATTCCCACGACACCTGGGAATCCCTGGCCCAAAATCACTCAAAGTGGAGGAAGAGCATCCGGGAAGGCGCCGAATACAGAGTCTCTTTGCTGGGAGCACACGGAAGCCAAACGCAAACAGCGGAAGGAGCGCACGACAACCCAAACACCCCACCCACCCGTCCCTCCAACCACCATCTGCCCCATCTGTGACAGAGACTGTAGGTCCCGCATCGGACTCATCAGTCATGAGAGCTCATATTAGTGTGGAATCAAGTCACCCTCGACTCCTAAGGACTGTCTAAGCAAAGATACACTTCTTTCAAACTTTTTTTATCTGCACTTTTCACGGTATATGCCCACAGTTTGCTTCTTTGTAACACCAGTCAGAATTGATGTCTCTTGACTTACCTGTTGCTTTCCTCCCTTCCCTCTTAATTTTTTTTAGTCCTAATAAAGGGCTTACTTATCTTTGCAACGAAGGTTCACCAGACTGATTCCTGGGATGGGGGGGATTGTCCTTTGAGGAGAGATTGAGTAGACTAGGTCTATATTCTCTAGAGTTTAGAAGAATGAGAGGTAATCTCATTGAAACATGCAACATTCTTTCAGGGCTTGACAGGGTAGATGCAGGGAGGATGTTTCCACTGGCTGGGGAGTCTAGAACCAGGGGTCAGTCTCAGAATAAGGGGTCAGCCATTTAGGACTGAGATGAGGAGATATTTCTTCACTCAGAGGGCGGTGAATCTTTGGAATTCTCTACCCCAGAGGGCTGTGGATGCTCAGTTGTTGAGTATATTTAAGTCAGAGATCGATAGATTTTTGAATATTAAGGGAATCAAGGGAAATGGGGATAGTGCAGGAAAGTGGAGTTGAGGTGGAAGATCAGCCATGATCTTATTAAATGGCAAAGCAGGCTCGAGGGGGCGAATGGCCTACTCCTGCTCCTAATTCTTATGTTCTTACTTATTGTTTAGTTATAAGATCTTTCCTGAAGTTTTAACCTGCCTTCTCTCTTTTCAAATGCGTTTGTTTCCATCACATTTCAGCATTTTAAAATTATTTTTTTAAATCCATTCCCTGGAGACCTCTTCCACTGAGGTAACTTTGGGCCCTGGATTTTTAAGAACTGCTTTCCGCCTCAGGGACGACAATGGCTTCCTCAGCAGAAGAGGCATTATTGTCTTGGGGCGTACACTGTTCATCTATAAAAATACAACTAATAAACTTATGACTTTGGAAAGATTGTTTTCTGTGATCTGCTTTTCTTTCTTAAAAGGCTATTGCATTTGATTTTATATTAAAATTGTGAACTCAATTCCATTCTGGCTGATTTTCAAGCCTCAATACATTTTTGAACGCTTTCATTATTCAAAGACAAGCTCCTATTTTCCCTCAACATTATCACGAAACAGAAAAAGGTAAGGATTTGCATTTATATAAGTGCCGTTCACGACCTTAGGATGTCCCAAAGTGCTTTACAGCTAATGAATCACTTTTGAAGTGTAGGAAACATTCTTTAATAATCCTATCTACTGCACTTCAGGGTGAGTAATATCACCATAAACGTCTATTTCTTTGCAGCTCAAATAGTTTATTGCCAAGCTATTTTTAACCCTCGCTAACTGGGAGGATTTTTAAATCTGTATCTAGACTCGGCTCGAGCCGCAAACCAAATGGTTCTCAACTTCCTGGACGTTGTCTGGTGACTTCATGGAATCATTAAATGTTATAGCAAAGAAACAGGCCATTTAATCCATCGAGACTGGCCTGGTGTTTTTCTCTGCTTGAACCACCTAGTCTAATTCCTTTCTCCTATTTGCTCCCTGTATGCTTTAAGATTCCTCTTTAAGCACTTTAATTGGCTGCAAAGCACTTTGAGATGTCTGAGGTCATGAAAGGCGCTATAGAAATGCAAGATTTTCTTTTCTTTTTAAACAAAGCACAAACACAGTGGTTAAAATGGATGAAAAAAATGAAGGAAGGTGGGAATCGTAAAGAGTACGGCCTTGTCACTGTTGGTAACTCCAGCGTTTCTGAAAGCCTCTTGCTAGTAGACTGAAGCCCTATTGGCAGACTGTGGGAATACAAAGTATGATGGGAGGAGACTCGAGTGACGCACAATGTTCTCTCTAAACTGCGCTCGAGTACGGGCGAGCAGTAATCTGCAAGGCCCCACGCAGGCCGCTCACAAGCTTTTACAATGGAAACACTGAGCATGCGCAGACATTTAAAGGACTTTGTATTGAAAAAAAAGTCCGCGCAGAACAAAGGGAACATTGGTGGAATGTAAACACCGGCATAGACTGGTTGAGCCGAATAGCCTATTTCTGTGCAGTAAATTCTATGTAAGCATCTACTTCCTTTTGAAAATACTTATTGACTAACTGATTCAACAATGGTCTGTGACAGAGAATGTCACATTTAAACCATCATCTGTGTAAAGATTTTTTGAAAACTTTCCCTTTAATTTCCTATCTCTGCAATCTCCTCCAGCCCCACAATCCCACCCGTCCCTCCCAGAGATGTCTGTGTTCCTCAAATTCTGCCCTCTTGAGCATACCTGATTATAATCGCTCAACCATTAGTGGTCGTGCCTTCTGTTGCCTAGGGCCCAAGCTCTGGAACTCCCTCCCTAAACTCTCCGCCTCTCTACCTCGCTTTCCTCCTTCAAGATGCTCCTTAAAACCTACCTCTTTCCTCTGCTAATTTCTACTTATGCGGCTCGATGTCAAATTTTTAATCTCAATACTCCTGTGAAGCACCTTGGGATGTTTCACTACGTTAAAGGTGCTATATAAATACAAGTTGTTAATTAATTTATAATTTTCCTAAATTTGTTCCCCTTCATTACCACCTTGCCAACAAATGGAAACAATCTAGCATGATATAACCCTTTGTTAGTATTCAGAAATTGCTACATGTTGTAGTCATTAACTCTAGCATTGCCAACTCTGGTTGCACGTATTCCTGGAGGTTTTACCACATGACCTCCCACATCCAACTGCCCCCCGCCCAGTTAAACAACCTCTTCCCCCTTCCCCCCCCCCACAACTTCAATAATATTTATAACTAATAAACAAAAGTATTCAAGGAAAAATGTATGAAACAATTATTTTCAATGCCTCTATAATTGTTCTCCAAGTTGCTTGCAGCAGTGTCCGGGAGTTAAATCTTTAATTCCTGGAGACTCCTGCCTAGCTCAGCCTCCTTATCTGATTAACTAATAGATCAGGCAATGTGGTCTGCTTTCCTCTAGACAACCTGACTCCAGTATCAGTTTAAGGCCTTGCTCAGGGAAGACAGCTTCCACCTAACCCGAAGTAAGATCACCTCAATGCTGGAAACCCAAAATAAAAACAGAAAAATGCTGGAAGCACTCAGGCAGCATCTGTGGAGGGAGAAACAAAGTTAACGTTTCAGGTTGTTGGCTTTGCATCAGAACTGAGCTTATAAGGAGGAACAGAGCCAGGAAAAGGGAGCAGGGAGAAAAAAGGACGTGTTTATTTGTACTGCCAAAATGGCCAACATAAGAAATAGGAACAGGAGTAGGCCATACGGCCCCTCGAGCCTGCTCCGCCATTCAATAAGATCATGGCTGATCTGATCATGGACTCAGCTCCACTTCCCCGCCTGCTCTCCATAACCCCTTATCGTTTAAGAAACTGTCTATTCCGGTCTTAAATTTATTCAATGTCCCAACTTCCACAGCTCTCTGAGGCAGCAAATTCCACAGATTTACAACCCTCAGAGAAGAAATTCCTCCTCATCTCGGTTTTAAATGGGCGGCCCCTTATTCTAAGATCATGCCCTCTAGTTCTAGTCTCCCCCATCAGTGGGAACATCCTCTCTGCATCCATCTTGTCAAGCCTCCTCATAACCTTATACGTTTCGATAAGATCACCTCTCATTCTTTTGAATTCCAATGAGTAGAGGCCCAACCTACTCAACCTTTCCTCAAGTCAGCTTCCTCATCCCCGGAATCAACCTAGTGTACCTTCTCTGAACTGCCTCCAAAGCAAGCATATCCTTTTGTAAATATGGAAACCAAAACTGTAGAGTATTCCAGGTGTGGCCTCACCAATACCTGATATAGCTGTAGCAAGACATCCCTGCTTTTGTACTCCATCCCCTTTGCAATAAAGATACCATTGGCCTTCTTGATCATTTGCTGTACCTGCATACTATCCTTTTGTGTTTCATGCAAAATGCTCTACTCTTTGTTTCTGATTGGTCCCCTTGGAGGATAAGCCACACCCTGAAGTTTCACAGGAATGTGTAACTGGAACCACCCATCCCAAGGTCTGACTTTCCAAATTGTAACTCGATCCACTTTGACTTCCTGAAGCGATAGAGGACAGAGCTCCCCAGAAAACAGCAAGGGCCAGCCAAAGTCCTGTACCCCAGTCCAGGTACATCCCTCCCCCAGCCAAATTCCCGCACCCCAGCGCAAGTGCATGCCTCCCCCATCCGAAGTGTCTTACCTTACCCCAAGTCCCCAAATTCATGCCTTCACCCACCACCCTTCCCATAGATAGGGCATTGTGTGCGGATTGTTAACAGGTTTATTGGGTATGAAGTGAATAGTGACAGTGTTGTGACTTCTGGATATCATCCACTCCAATGATGTACCTTGTAGGGGGTTGGAAGAACGCGATCATCTTCCCCAAGTTCCCTCTCTCCCCTCCGATTCCTCCCCCCCACCTGTGTCTGTCTCTCTCTCCCCAGCCTCTCTCACTCTCCCTTCAGCATCTCCCTCGCTATCAGGCCCAGGATCACCGCACTCGGCTCCCTCACACCGGCTGGGGGTGGGGGGAGGAGGGGGGGAGAAAGAAAGTTGGAGCCTCAGGTCCTGCTTCTCAGCACCACATGCATGTAATGATTCGGGAGGGGCGGAGCTTCACAGGGGGTGGGGGCTTGTCGCCTGTTGGTCAAAACAGGGCAGTATGGGCGGGGGGCTTGACGGAAGGCTGTCTGTCAAAGAAAAGTGCAGTACACATAGTTACTTCGAAAAAAGAATGAGCTGTGATTAGGTGAAGGCCAGGAAATTATTGAATGAGAGGACTAATAATGGTGTGACAATTGCCTCCTTTCCTGTCTTTATTTCACCCAACTCCAGTTAGTTTTTATTTAAAAGCGAACACATTACAAAGAAAAATGCATATACCATCTTGTAGTAAAGGTGTCCTTAGGGCAGAGTGACCATAATATGAAAGAATTTTATTTTAAGTTTGAAAGTGATTTAGTTAAATCCGAAACTAGGATCTTAAATCTAAACAAAGCAAACTACACAAGTGTGAGGGGCGAGTTGGCTAAGGTAGATTGGGAAACTACAGTAAAAGGTATGACGGTCATCATCATAGGCAGTCCCTCTGAATCGAGGAAGACTTGCTTCCACTCTTTAAAAAAAAAAAATTAGTCCTTAGGTGGCTGTACAGTCCAATACGAGAACCACAGTCCCGGTCACAGGTGGGACAGATAGTCGTTGAGGGAAAGAGTGGGTGGGACAGGTTTGCCGTACGCTCTCTCCGCTGCCTGCGTTTGATTTCTGCATGCTCTCGGCGATGAGACGGTATGACGGTAGACAAACAATGGCTAGCATTTAAAGAATTAATACATAATTTACAACAAATATACATTCCTTTAAGGCACAGAAACCCCACAGGAAAAGTGGTCCAACCGTGGCTAACAAGAGAAGTTAAATACAGTATTAGATCAAATGAAGAGGCTTATAACGTTGCTAAAAAGAGCAGTAAACCTGAGGATTGGGAGGATTTTAGAATTCAGTAAAGGAGGACCAAGAAATTGATAAAGAAAGGGAAAATAGAATATGAAGAGTAAACTCACGAGAGACATAAAAACAGACTGTAAAAGCTTCTATTAGGTATGTAAAAAGGAAAAGATTAGCGAAAGTAAACGGGCTGAGACAAGAGAAATGATAATTGGGAAAAAGGAAATGGCAGAGAAATTAAACAAATACTTAGGTCTGTCTTCACAGAAAAAGTTGCAAAAAAACCACCCGGAAATAGTGGAGAACCAAGAGTCTAGCGAGAATGTGGAACTGAAAGAAATTAGTATTAGTAATAAAATAGAGAAATTAATGGGACTGAAAGCCGATAACTCCATTGGACCTGATGGCCTACATCCTAGGCTTTGGAAAGAGGAGGCTAGAGAGATAGTGGATGCATTAGTGGTCATCTTCCAAAATTCCAGAACGATTCCCGCAGATTGGAAGGTAGCAAATGTAAGCCCGCTATTTAAGAAAGGAGGGAGAGAAAATGGGGAACTACAGACCAGTTAGCCTGATATCAGTATTGGGAAAATGCTAGAATCTATCATTAAGGATGTGGTAACAGGGCACTTAGAAAATAATAGGATTGGGCAGAGTCAACACAGATTTATAAAAGGGAAATCATGTTTGATGAAGCTGTTGAGAGTTTTTTGAGGTTGTAACTAGCAGAATAGATAAGGAAGAACCAGTGGATGTGGTGTATTTGGATTTTCAGAAGGCATTCAATAAAGTGCCACACAAGAGGTTATTGAACAAAATTAGGGTTCATGGGATTGGGGGTAATATACTAGCTTGGATTGAGGATTAGTTAACGGACAGAAAACAGAGAGTCGGAATAAACGGTTCATTTTTGGGTTGGCAGACTGTAACTAGTGGGGTGCTGAAAAGATTAATGCTATTCACAATGTATATCAATGATGAAGGGACCAAATATAATATATTCAAGTCTGCTGATGATACAAAGCCAGGTGGGAATGCAAGAGGCTTCAAAGGGATATAGACAGGCAAGAGTGAGTAAGGCAAGAGTGACTGGTTAAGAACATGGCAAATTGAATATAATGTAGAGAAATGTGAAGTTATCCACTTTGGTCGGTAAAATAGAAAAGCAGAGTATTTTTTAAATGGTTATTTCTTGGTGACTATCATATTGATGGCCTCTAGTTATGCTCTTCCCCACAAGTGGAAACATTCTCTCTCTATCCAATTTCTAATTTTGTGGATGACACCAAATTGATCGTCAACACTGAGGAGAACTGCAACAACTGACAGGAGGACATTAATAAACTTGCATCATGTACATATAATTGGCAAATGAAGTTCAACACAGATAAATGTGAGGTATTATATTTTGGTCAGAAGCCTTGGGACGCATTGCGGCACTGGAGCTGCAGGTGGATTCACTCTGGAGCATGCACGATGCTGAGAATGACGTGAATAGCACGTTTAGCGAGTTGGTCTCACTGCAGGTAAAGGGTACAGATAGTAAATGGGTGACCAACAGGAAGAGCAGTGCAAGGAAGGTAGTGCAGGGGTCCCCTGCGGTCATCCCCCTGCAAAACAGATACACCGCTTTGGGTACTGTTGAGGGGGATGACTCATCAGGGGAAGGCAGCAGTAGCCAAGTTCATGGCACCGTGGGTGGCTCTGCTGCACAGCAGGGCAGGAAAAAGAGTGGGAGAGCTATAGTGATAGGGGATTCGATTGTAAGGGGAATAGATAGGTGTTTCTGCGGCTGCAAACGAGACTCCAGGATGGTATGTTGCCTCCCTGGTGCAAGGGTCAAGGATGTCTCGGAGCGGGTGCAGGACATTCTGAAAAGGGAGTGTGAACAGCCAGTTGTGGTGGTGCACATAGGTACCAACGATATGGGTAAAAAACGGGATGAGGTCCGACGAGACGAATTTAGGGAGCTAGGAGCTAAATTAAAAAGTAGGACCTCAAAAGTAGTAACCTCAGAATTGCTACTAGTGCCACGTGCTAGTCAAGAGTAGGAATCGCAGGATAGCTCAGATGAATACGTGGCTTGAGCAGTGGTGCAGCAGGGAGGGATTCAAATTCCTGGGACATTGGAACCGGTTCTGGGAGAGGTGGGAACAGTACAAACCGGACGGTCTGCACCTGGGCAGGACCGGAACCAATGTCCTAGGGGGAGTGTTTGCTAGTGCTGTTGGGGAGGAGTTAAACTAACATGGCAGGGGGATGGGAATCTATGCAGGGAGACAGAGGGAAATAAAATAGAGGCAGAAGCAAAAGAAAGAAAGGAGAATAGTAAAAGTGGAGGGCAGAGAAACCCAAGGCAAAAAACAAAAAGGGCCACATTACAGCAAAATTCTAAAGGGGCAAAGTGTATTAGAAAGACAAGTCTGTAGGCTCTGTGCCTCAATGAGAGGAGTATTCGGAATAAGGTGGACGAATTAACTGCGCAGACAGCAGTTAACGGATATGATGTAATTGGCATCACGGAGATATGGCTCCAGGGTGACCAAGGCTGGGAACTCAACATCCAGGGGTATTCAACATTTAGGAAGGATAGGCAGAGAGGAAAAGGAGGCAGGGTGGAATTGCTGGTTAAAGAGGAAATTAATGCAATAGTAAGGAAGGACATTAGCTTGGATGATGTGAAATCTGTATGGGTGGAGCTGCGGAATACCAAAGGGCAGAAAACGCTAATGGGAGTTGTGTACAGACCACCAAACAGTAGTAATGAGGTTGGGGACAGCATCAAACAAAAAATAAGGGATGTGTGCAATAAAGGTACAGCAGTTATCATGGGCGACTTTAATCTACATATTGATTGGGCTAACCAAACTGGTAGCAATGCGGTGGAGGAGGATTTCCTGGAGTGTATTAAGAATGGTTTTCTCGACTAATATGTCAAGGAACCAACTAGAGAGCTGGCCATCCTAGACTGGGTGATGTGCAATGAGAAGGGACTAATTAGCAACCTTGTTGTGCGAGGCTCCTTGGGGAAGAGTGACCATAATATGGTAGAATTCTTTATTAAGATGGAGAGTGACACAGTTAATTTGGAAACTAGGGTCCTGAACTTAAGGAAAGCTAACTTCGACGGTATGTGGTGTGAATTGGCTAGAATAGACTGGCAGAGGATACTTAAAGGGTTGACGGTGGATAAGCAATGGCAAACATTTAAAGATCACATGGATGAACTTCAGCAATTGTACATCCGTGTCTGGAGTAAAAATAAAACGGGGAAGGTGGCTCAACCATGGCTAACAAGGGAAATTAAGGATAGTGTAAAAACCAAGGAAGAGGCATATAAATTGGCTAGAAAAAGTAACAAACCTGAGGACTGGGAGAAATTTAGATTTCAACAGAGGAGGACTAAGGGTTTAATTAAGAGGGGGGAAAATAGAGTACGAGAGGAAGCTTGCAGGAAACATTAAAAACTGACTGCAAAAGCTTCTATGAATAGGTGAAGAGAAAAAGATTAGTGAAGACAAATGTAGGTCCCTTGCAGTTGGATTCAGGTGAATTTATAATGGGGAACAAAGAAATGGCAGACCAATTGAACAAATACTTTGGTTCGGTCTTCACGAAGGAAAACACAAATAACCTTCCGAATGTACTCGGGCACAGTGGGTCTAGTGAGAAGGAGGAACTGAAGGATATCCTTATTAGGTGCGAAATTGTGTTAGGGAAATTGATGGAATTGAACGCTGATAAATCCCCGGGGCCTGATAGTCTGCATCCCAGAGTACTTAAGGAAATGGCCCTAGAAATAGTGGATGCATTGGTGATCATTTTCCAACAGTCTATTGACTCTGAATCAGTTCCTATGGACTGGAGGTTAGCTAATGTAACACCACTTTTTTAAAAAGGAGGGAAGAGAGAAAACGGGTAATTATAGACAGGTTAGCCTGACATCAGTAGTGGGGAAAATGTTGGAATCAATCATTAAGGATGAAATAGCAGCGCATTTGGAAAGCAGTAACAGGATCGGTCCAAGTCAGCATGGGTTTATGAAAGGGAAATCATGCTTGACGAATCTTCTGGAGTTTTTTTGAGGATGTAACTCGCAGAGTGGACAAGAGAGAACCAGTGGATGTGGTGTATTTGGACTTTCAAAAGGCTTTTGACAAGGTCCCGCACAAGAGATTGGTGTGCAAAATCAAAGCGCATGGTATTGGGGGTAATGTACTGACGTGGATAGAGAACTGGTTGGCAGACAGGAAGCAGAGAGTCGGCATAAATGGGTCCTTTTCAGAATGGGGGGCAGTAACTAGTGGAGTGCCGCAGGGCTCAGTGCTGGGACCCCAGCTCTTTACAATATACATTAACGATTTGGATGAAGGAACTGAGTGTAATATCTCCAAGTTTGCAGATGATACTAAACTGGGTGGCGGTGTGAGCTGTGAGGAGGACACTAAGAGGCTGCAGGGTGACTTGGACAGGTTAGGCGAGTGGGCAAATGCATGGCAGATGCAGTATAATGTCTATAAATGTGAGGTTATCCATTTTGGGAGCAAAAACACGAAGGCAGAATATTATCTAAATGGTGGCAGATTAGGAAAAGGGGAGGTGCAACGAGACCTGTGTGTCATGGTTCATCAGTCATTGAAGGTTGGCATGCAGGTACAGCAGGCGGCAAATGGCATGTTGGCTTTCATAGCTAGGGGATTTGAGTATTGGAGCAGGGAGGTCTTACTGCAGTTGTACAAGGCCTTAGTGAGGCTTCACCTGGAATATTGTGTACAGTTTTGGTCTCCTAATCTGAGGAAGGATGTTCTTGCTATTGAGGGAATGCAGCGAAGGGTTTATCAGACTAATTCCAGGGATGGTTGGACTGTCATATGAGGAGAGACTGGATCAACTGGGCTTTTATTCACTGGAGTTTAGAAGGTTGAGAGGGGATCTCATAGAAACGTATAAGATTCTGATGGGACTGCACAGGTTAGATGCGGGAAGAATATTTCCAATGTTGGGGAAGTCCAAAACCAGGGGACATAGTCTTAGGATAAGGGGTAGGCCATTTAGGACTGAGATGAGGAGAAACTTCTTCACTCAGAGAGTTGTTAACCTGTGGAATTCTCTGTCGCAGAGAGTTGTTGATGCCAGATCATTGGATATATTCAAGAGGGAGTTAGATATGGCCCATAGGGCTAAGGGGATCAAGGGGTATGGAGAGAAAACAGGAAAGGGGTACTGAGGGAATGATCAGCCATGATCTTTTTGAATGGTGGTGCAGGCTTGAAGGGCCGAATGGCCTTCGCCTGCACCTATTTTCTATGTTTCTATGTCACATTACTTGGAGGGGTCGAGGAACAAAGGGATATCGGAGTACAAATACACAAATCACTAAAAGTTGCGACACAGGTTAGCAAGGCCATAGAAAAGCAAACCGAGCACTGGGGTTTATTTCTAGAGGTATAGAATTGAAAAGTAGGGAAGTTATGCTAAATCTGTATCGATCCTTAGTTAGACCACACTTGGAGTACTGCGTACAGTTCTGGTCGCCATATTATAAAAAGGATATAGAGGCACTGGAGAGGGTGATGATACGAGAAATGCGAGTGCATATATCAGTAAAGGATGAACAGGCTGGGTCTCTTTTCTTTCGAAAAAAATGCTGAGGGCTGACCTAATAGAGGTCTTTAAAATGATGAAAGGTTTTGATAAGAGTGGACATCGAGAGAATGTTTCCACTTGTGCGGAAGAGTGTAACTAGAGACCATCAATATAAGAGTCACCAGGAAATCCAAGCAGGAATTCAAAAGAAACTTCTTTACCCAAAGAGTGGTGAGAATGTGGAACTCACTACCACAGGGAGTGGTTGAAGGGGTTTAACTTGTATAGACACATTTAGGGGGAGGCTAGACAAGCACGAGGAGAAGGGAATAGAGGGTTAAGCTGAGAGATTTAGATGAGGGAAGAGGGTTGGAGGCTCAAGTGGAGCATAAACGCCAGCTTGGACTGGTCTATTTCTGTGCCATATATCCTATGTGAGAGATTGGGAAATGTTGGTGTTCAGAAGGACCTGAATGTCCTTGGACACAAATCACTAAACGTTAATTGATTGTTGTGCCTGCATGTTAAGAAAACAAATGGTATGTTGGCTTTTATTACAAGAGAATTTGAGTATAAGAGTTAAGATGTCTTACTGCAATTATATAGGGCCCTGGTGAGACCACACCTGGAGTACTATGTATAGTTCTAGTCTCCTTACCTAAGGAAGGATATACTTGCCATAGCAGGAGTGCAATGAAGGTTCATCAGACAGGTTTGTGGAATGGGGGGGGGGGGGGGGGGAACTGTCCTATGAGGAGAGATGGAGTAGACTAGGCCTATAGGGGTCAAGTTTTGGCCTGAGTTGCTCCAATTTTTTTGGAGCAACTGGTTTAGAATGGAGTATCTTAGAAATTGCAATTCTCAGCATTTAGTTTGCTGCAGTTCTAGTCAGTTAGAACAGTTTCATTTTGGAACAGATTTTCTTTTTCAAAAGGGGGCGTGTCCAGCCACTTACACCTGTTTTGAAAGTTTAGGCAGTGAAAACTTACTCCAAACTAACTTAGAATGGAGTAAGTCTAGATTTTTCTACGCTCTGAAGAACCTTGCCTACACTTTAGAAATCAGGCGTAGGGAACCGGGGGTGGGGTGGGGCGAAGGAAAGTAATTAAATTTTACAAGCATTCAACAGTCTTACTTATACAAAGAAAGAGCCATCCTGAATAAAAAATTATAAACAAAGCAAATACAAAATATTGAATATTCCTACCTGTGTGAAGCAGCAGCAGCCTTCGAGCTGCGGTGCTTCAGGCAGGCCTTCCTTCCATGTAGGAGACGGGGCGTCGACAGTGGCTCGACGGCAGCCAAAGACACAGCAAGCAGCCTTCAAGCTGCGAGGGAAGCTGAGGCCATTCGGCCACAGGACAAGGGAGAGGCAGCCAGATAGCCAGTTTGAAACTTAAATTTGTAATTGCAGAATGGGTGCTGCATTGTCAACACCACGGATTATGCACTGGTTCGCCAGCAATTCACTGCATAGGAGAGAATTGGTTAGAGCTCACCGCACCAGGAACGTCATAGCCTGTAGGCTGATGGGCAGGAGACCTTACCCACGTCGGCAATATCGAGCCAGGCGCTCGTACCTGGACATGAGCGAGGCCGATTGTGTCAAAAGGCTGCGTTTCCGCAGAGAAGTTGTCGTTGAGATCTGTGATATGCTGAGAGCAGATTTGCAGCCCAGAAGCAGAACGCCAACTGCCTTGTCTGTTGAAGTGAAGGTAACAGCTGCACTTTCTTTCTATGCCTAGGGATCGTTTCAGGCTACAACTGGAGATGTGTGCGCCATCTCTCAACGTGCAATACATGCCTGCGTTTACCAGGTCATGGCTGTACTGTATGCACGGAGGAATGACTTCATCAATTTCCCAATGACCCCACAAGCGATCCATGAGGGGGCTGTGGGCTTCTTCAGGAGTGCTGGCTTCCCAAAGGTACAGGGCTGCTTTGATTGTACACATAGCCTTGCGAGCACCTGTGGAGGATTCCGAGCAGTACAGGAATAGAAAAGGTTTCCACTCCATCAATGTGCAGCTCGTGTGTGACGACAAGCAGAGCATCATGTCAGTCAATGCGAGATACCCTGGCAGCACCCATGATGCGTTCATCCTACGCGACAGCGTTATATCTGACATGTTTCAGCAGCAGCAGGAAGGGCAGAGCTGGCTACTGGGGGACAAAGGGTACGGCCTGATCACCTGGCTCATGACGCCCCTACACGTGACACGGACAGAAGCTGACCGTCAATACATGGCGCACATTGCGACGCGCAGCATCATTGAGAGGACCATTGGCATATTGAAACAGCGATTCCGATGCCTGGACCATTCCGGAGGCCACTTGCAATACTCTCCTCAGATTGTCACTTTACTGTTGTGTGCTGCATGTTCCATAACTTAGCCATCATGAGGCTGCAGGAGCTGGTAGTGGAACCAGAAGACCCATGTGAGGGTCCAGTGCCTGATGACAGTATTTTGGAAGTGCAGGATGAGGATGATGACGACGACGATCAGAAAAGCATGCAAGTGCCTGATGCTGGACCACGAGATCGGAGGAGGGCCGTCCATCGTGCTCCTTTAACGATTGCTCGAGCCCTGCGCCAGCAGTTCATCCGTGAACACTTCAATTACTGATGCCCGAGGGCTCTGCGACCACTGTTGCGCATGGACATTTTTATTCTTTGGAGTTGTTCCTACGTTGTGTTGATGGAAGATGATTCAGTTTTAATGAAAAAATATTTTATTGAAAAGTTAACGTCACGGTAATAAAATATTTGTTATATCAAACTTTACTTTTTAATATGACTCTTGAAGATCTCTTTAAAATCTTGTAAAGTTACAGAACAATTTCAATGTGAAAAATCTTACACTCTTAAGATCACAAACTTCAAGATCACTTTTAGGTGTAAAATTAAATAAGTTACAAAAAGGTAAGAGCATTTACACTACAAGATCACTTAAAAACCCTAAGATCATTTATAAGTTGTAAAGTTACAAAACTTACAAAACAATTACAATTTGAAAAACACCACTACAGCTACATCAAGAACAAGAACAAAAGCAGCAAAGAAAGGCTGCAACCATCTCTCATCCACATCTCAGTGAATGTTCACTTCTTCATGGGGCTTTCAATCGATTGTCGGGGCTGTGTGCCCTTATTGCAGCAGCTACCTCCATGAGGGCCTGTGCCGTCGCCTGTATGCCCTCCCTGACGGCCTGTGCCGTCGATTGCACTCCCTCGGACATTCCCTCCCTAAGTTCCCGTGTCATTACTGCTATTTCTCCAGTCAGGACCGTCACCTCTTCACCCACTGCAGTGACGCTACTGATGAGTGATCGGGTAAGCTCATTGGTCTCCATACCCAATGCCACAACCTGAGCTGCATCTGTTGCACGCTGTATCTCAGGAGAGCGTGTCTCCAATCTCCTTCTCCTCTGCCTGGGTCTGCCTTGCGGCACCACTGCACTGGGAGGCACGGGCAGGGACGGTGGGACGCTTGGTGTTCCACACAGCACCACTACATAGGGAGGCGCGGGCTGGGATGGTGGGGCGCTCGGTGTTCCAGACGACAGCACTCGAGTGCGAGCCATGGGCTGGGATGGTGTGTGAATGGGTGTAAACTGCTCCATTATATCACCAGCACCACTGGGACCCGCAACTTCGGAATCAAAACCATGGAAGGTGGAACCAGAACCTATGCAAGTGGGAGGCGTAGGCTCGGACGGTGGTGCACTGCCTGTAAACTGCTGCATTACACCAGCAGCACCACTGGGACCCGCAACATCGGAATCAAAACCATGGAAGGTGGAATCAGAACCTATGCAAGGGGTTGAAACTCTGATGCCCCTTAATGGGGGCTCAAACATTAATTTGGAAGCTCTCCCCTGTAGACATTTCAGTAATCGCTGCCATCATCCAGTCTGGATCGTCCACATCTGGTTGTACTGGTTCTTGTTCTGTATCTTCAGGATCCTCAGGGTTGGCAGCCTCATCATCATCATGTTTTGCAAAACATATCAAAACAGTCAAATGTTTAGCAGCAAGGGAGGGGGCAGGATGGGTGGCATGAGTACTCTCACACATAGCAGGGCAGGCAGCAGGTTGATTTGAAGGGCCACGATGCATTTTCAGGACTTACCCTCTTCCTCGCGTGCGGGCCCAGCTTATGCTGTATTGATTGCTTTTCTCCATGTACGACTCATCATAGCAGCTACCCTCTGTTCCAAGGGTGTCAGTGGATGCAGAGTGGGCGTGCCTCCTCCTGTCCGAGTTGCTTCCCTTTTGTTGTGGGCCAATTTCTTCTGCAAAGAGTAAAATACAACTTTTTACAGAGTGCGTCTTTCTGCAGGGTGGGACATACAGATTGTCACGTTACAATTACGATTACATTAAAAAATGAAAATATTACTTACACTAACTACTTAACCAAGGTCATGTCATTTCGTTTTACACTGGCTTCCAGATCTCATGGTATGCATCACTGCGCTTTAATCTTCTGCAACTTGGTTCCAGCGTTTTTTCATTTCTTTAGGTGGCACTTTTATGTGACCTCTGTTGCTGATATCTAGCTCCTGCCATCTCTGCTCAATGACGTTGACTAATATCTCCACTTCCTCATGCAAGAAATTCTTTGTTCTTGGTGGACTTTGTTCCATTGCTGTATTGAATTGACACTCTTATTTTTCAAAATACACAGTCCTTAATTTGCATGCACCTATGCAGCACCGGTTCTGGAAGTTTAGCAATGAAAAGCAGCACTCACTGATTCCAGCAGGTGATTTATTCAACAGTGCTGCTAAAAGCACTCCTTCAGACACCAAAAAAATCACCAAAATTCAATCCCAAGCCTTTCCAGAGGTCCACGAGACAAATCAGCACTTTTCTTTAAGTTCCTTTAAAAATGGCCGAGTGTCAATGTTTCTGGGCAACTGCGCGTGCGCGCCAACGCGCAGGGCTGCCAGCACGACGTTCCCTCTTTTGACTTAGCCCCGCCCGCCTCCACTTGCAGAATCGGCATGACTCTGTGGCTCCGCCCCCCCCCCCCGCTGCTGTCTGCGCGCCACGCCGAGCTCCCAGGGACTAGCAAGGAGCCCGAGAATTACGAGTAGATTTTTGTTGCACTTTCAGGCGTGAAAAATGTGTGTCCATGTCGGGGTTGTGCCGTTCTCGGCGCGGCCCGAAACTTGACCCCATATTCTCTAGAATTTAGAAGAATGAGAGGCGATCTCATTGAAACATACAAAATTATTACAGGGCTTGACAAGGTAGATGCAGGAAGAATGTTTCCTCTGGCTGGGCGTCTAGAACTAGGGGTCAGAGTCTTAGAATAGGGATCGGCCAATTAGGACTGAGATGAGGAGAAATTCTTTCAGTCAGAGGGTGGTGAATCTTTAGAATTCTCTACCTCGGAGGGCTGTGGAGGCTCAGTTGTTGAGTATATTCAAGATGGAGATCAATAGATTTTTGGATATTCAGGGATTCAAGAGATATGGGGATAGTGCAGGAAGGTAGAGTTGAGGTAGATCAGCCATGATCTCATTGAATGGCGGAGCAGGCTCGATGGGCCTTCTCCTGCTTCTTATGTACTTATGATTTGCTGATGTTATGTTCTACTGCTAACCATCTCCTTAAACCCCTCCCCCCTGTCTCCACCACACTCACCTTCAACAAGTGTGAGGAGCTCATGGACTTCTTTGTATCAAAGATTGAGACCATCCAATCAGCTGCCTCTGCGAGTTCCCTTCTTTCACCTAGCCCACAGACCAAACTTCCACCTGCCCTAGCCCTAAACTCACATCTTTCTCTAGTTTCTCTTTGATCTCTCCTCTCAATCTCTCCAAACTCATCTTGTCCATGAGACCCACTTCCTGCTCCATTGATCCTATTCCCACTAGACTGCTGCCCACCCAACTTCCTTTTCTGGCCCCCATGTTAGCTGACATTGTTAACACTTCTCTCTCTCCTCAGGTACTGTTCACCTAAATCTGCTGTCATCACCCCTCTCCTCAAAAATCCAACCCTTGACCCCACTTTGCTTACTAGCTATCGCTCCATCTCCAAACCCCTTTCCTGTCCAAAGTACTTGAACGTGTTGTCGCCTCCTAAATCCGTGACCATCTTTACATGAATTCAATGTTTGAATCCCTTCAATCTGGTTTTCGCCCCTGCCACAGTACAGAAGCTGCTCTCATCACAGTCACAAATGACATCCTTTGTGACTGTAACAAAGGTAAACTCTCCGTCCTCATCCTTCTGGACCTGTCTGCAGCCTTTGACACAGTTGACCACTCCATCATCATCATCATCCTCCTCCAACGCCTCTCCACCAATGTCCAGCTAGGTGGGCCTGCACTCGCCTGGTTCTATTTTTATCTATCTAATCGTAACCAGAAAATCACCTGCAATGGCTTCTCTTCCCGTCCCGGCACCATTACCTCTGGTGTCCCCCAAGGATCTGTCCTTGGTCCCCTCTTATTTCTCATTTATATGCTGCTCCTTGGCAATATCATCTGAAAACATGGAGTCAGTTTCCACATGTACGGTGACGACACCCAGCTCTACCTCTCCACCACTTCTCTAGACCGCTGCTTGGTATCTAAATTGTCAAATTGCTTGTCTGACATCCAGTACTGGATGAGCAGAAATTTTCTCCAATTCAATATTGGGATCTGGATATTGGGATCTTTGGTCCCTGTCGCAAACATACTGTGTTCCCTAACCAATGACCTAGCATCAATCTGAAGGTGAACAAGACTGTTCGCAACCTAAGTGTCATATTTGACCAAAAAATGAGCTTCCAGCCACATATCCGCGACATAACTAAAACCACCTTGTTCTACCACTAACATTGTCTGCCTCCGCCCCAGCTCTTCTGCTGCTGAAACCCTCATCCATACCTTCGTTACCTCTAGACTTGACTACTCCAACTCACTCCTGGCTGGCCTTACACATTCCACACTACGTAAACTTGAAGTCATCCAAAACTCAACAGCCCGTGTAGTAACCAGCACCAAGTCAAGATCACCTATCACCCCAGCGCTTTCTGACCTACATTGGCTCCCAGTTAAACACCTTGATTTCAAAATTCTCATTCTTGTTTACAAATCACTCCGTGGCCGTGCCCCTCCCTATCTCTAATCTTTTTCAGCCTCACAACCGCACGAGATGTCTGCGCTCCTCTAATTCTGGCATCTTGAACATCGCTCATTATAACTGCTCAACCATCGATGGATGTGCCTTCAGCTGCCTGGGCCCTAGGCTCTGGAACTCCCTCCCCAAACCTCTACGCTTCTCTACCTCTTTCCTTCTTTAAGACGCTCCTTAAAATCTACCTCTTTAAACAAGCTTTTGGTCATCTGCCTTAATTTCTTCTTTTGTGGCATGGTGTCAACTATTTGTCTTGTAACACTGTTGTGAGGGGCCTTAGGACGTTTTACTATGTTAAAGGTGCTATATAAATAAAAAAGTTACCATTACTATCCAACAATTTCCTACCTTTATTTTAATCAGGTTGCAGGCCACTCAACCAATTAGCTTCCTCTTTGGAACCCCAAAAAATTAATGGAAAGTCAACAGGTAAGGAAGCATCTTTGGACAGAACAGATAAATCAACATTTCAGATGTGGACTCGAGGTTTCCTCCCATTCAGAATTAGGGGAAAGTTGGGAAGAAAATGTAGTATTTATTCTTTGCTCAACTTCTGACCAGAATCATTTTCTTTCTTTCCACCCTCATTCAACTAACATGCTCATTTAATCTCTCAGTGCTAAAGATTGCAATTGGAAGAATTCACTTGCCTTTTCTCTCTGCAGATGCTGACTGATCTACTGTGCATCGAATGTGCTACCCCGAGCCTCAGTAGCACACTCGCCTGAGTCAATAGGTTCAAGTCCCACTTCAGGGACTTGAACACACAAATCTAGGCTGATGCTGCAGCACAGTGCTGAGGGAGTGTTGCACTGTCGGAGGTGCCGTCTTTTGGATGAGACGTTAAACCAAGGCCCCAATCTGCTCTCTCAGGTAGATGCAAAAGATCCCATGGCCACTATTTCGAAGAAGAGCAGGGGAGTTATTCCCGGTGTCCTGGCCAATATTTATCCCTCTTTCAACATCACAAAAACAGATTATCTGGTCATTATCACATTGCTGTTTGTGGGAGCTTGCTGTGCGCAAATTGGCTGCTGCGTTTCCCACATTACAACAGTGACTACACTCCAAAAGTACTTCATTCGCTGTAAAGCGTTTTGAGACGTCCGTGGTCGTGAAAGGCGCTATATAAATGTAAATCTTTCTCAATGCAAGTCTTTCTTTTCTAATTTTTGCAACAGGACTGAACTTTGGTATCTGTCGCAGAAGCTGCAATATTACCGAGCCTCATTAAAACAACTTCTGCTGCACGAATAGACTGCAACGGTGGGTCAATAGGAGAAGGGACGTGCAGCAGAGGGAAATGACCGTAGGTTCGCTGGCTGTCACTGCACCTGAAGCTCCTTCACTCTGCATACCTGGCACAGGATTGGTGGGGTCGGAAATTGCCGAGCCGCCTAGTGGCGAGTTCCGGAAATTGCCGAAGCACCTGGCGGGGCGTTGGCGGCGGAAATGTCCGAGTCGGAGACGTTCGAGCCGGAGCGAGAATATAATTATAATATATATATATGTAAGGGAAGCTGTGCTGCTGGATCGCCTACTCACCGTGATGACTGTTGCCGTGTGTAGTTACAAACAGCACCACATTTAGCGGCGGCCTCCTGCACGGCCGACTCGGAAACCCCGTGCGCCGCGGGTCACGTGACGACCTCCGCGCGCTGCGTCAGGCGATGACTGCAAGGCGCTGCTTAAACATTGCCGCCTGCGGGGTGAGAGAATGTGGCGAGGCCTTCCTATCTGTTGTTGTTTATGAGCGGTCAATTGATCATTTGCCAACCGAAAGTTTATCGTCACACCCCCAAGCAGCAATGGCGGGTTTTTTTCCTCTTTCAGTCCGAACTGTGGGGGCAAACACACTCTCCCGCGCGCCGGAGCTTTGGGACCCACGTGACGGGACGGCGCCGGACGGGATTGGCTGGGCGGCTCGAGCTGGAAGGGGCGGGTCCGAGCCCCGGAGTCACATGATCCTGAGACCGATGATGACTGGGTATCCCGCCAAAGTGACGCAGCAATATGAGTTGCTGCATTCACTTGGATGTGTCCATTTAAAGACACAGGAGCTAAAGATGATAAATTCTGTTCCCAAATCTTATACAGACTGCAGGTGAGCAATGTAGTGTAAGATTTGTAAGCTTTATTTCCCCAGCCTAAGTTTCTTGCAACTTTTTTTTGTTATACTTTGAATCCTATGTAAAAGTTGAGAAGAATACAAAATACATTTTTTGAGTGAAAAATATAAGAAATAAATTCAGTGTTATTGAAGATCTCTGCAAAACATTGCTCACATTTTACTTCTCTTTTGCTGATTTAGTTTGAAATTCGTATTTTAAATAAGCTAAAATACACATTAAAAGGCAAATTGTGCAGTGACTAATATCCTAAATAAAATTGTTTATAGTTTGCTTTTTGAACACTTCTTTAGTTCCATTAATGGCAGAGGAATTGAAACTTGGATGGATTAAGAGTTCAAGTTTTGAATGTATAGTGCCTGTGTTGGAGATCACCTTGTATCAGGCTCATCTCCGGTTGTGAGACCTACTCTGTGCATTATCTTACATCGAAGCACTGTTAACATTCTCTTTGCTCCCATGTGGAGGGGGTTGACTTATGAAGATAGGTTGAGTAGGTTGGGCCTATACTCATTGGAGTTTAGAAAAATGAGAGGTGATCTTCTCAAAACAGCTAAGATAATGAGGGAAAATTAAAACTAGTGGGCATAGCCTCAGATTAAAGGGCTGCCCATTTAAAACTGAGTTGAGGAGGAAATTCTTCTCTTAGAAAGTTGTAAATCTGGAATTCTCTGTCCCAGAGAGCTGTGGAGTTTAGGTCATTGAATATATTTAAGGTGGAGATAGACAGATTTTTGAGTGATAAGGCAATAAATGGTTATGGGGAGCAGGCAGGAAAGTGGAGCTGAGTCCATGATCAGATCAGCCATGATCTTATTGAATGGCGGAGCAGGCTCGAGGGGCCAAATGACCTACTTCTGCTCCTATTTCTTATGTCCATCAAAACTGCTGCTGTTGACCGCTCCTGAAAAAGCCTACCCTCAGACCTGCTGTCCTCTCCAATTTACTGCCCTATGTCTAACTTCCATGGTCTTTGAATATGTTATCACTAACGAGTTTTGTTCATATCATAGAATCGTAGACTAGTACAGCACAGAAGGAGGCCATTCGCCCCATCGAGTCTGTGCCAGCTCTTTCAAAGAGCAATCCAATTAGTTCCCCCTCTCTTTCCCCATATCCCTGCAATTTTTTTCCTCCAAGTGTGTATATGTACAATATTTTTTTGAAGGCTACTATTGAATCTGTATCCACCACCCTATCAGACAATGCACTGCAAATCCTAACCACTCATTTGAGTTTAAAAAAAAAAAGTTTTTCCTCCTGTCGCCTTTGGTTCTTTTGCCAATCACCTTAAATCTGTGCTTTCTAATTATTGACCCTTCAGCCCTTGGAAACGGTTTCTATTCATTCTATCTAAACCCTTCATGATTTTAATCACCTCTATCAAATCTCTTGGCCTTCTCTGCTCTCAGGAGAACAACCCCAGCTTCTCCAGTCTATCTAGGTAACTGTTATCCCTCATCACTGGAACCATTGTAGTTAGTCCCTTCTGTACCCTCTCATAGCCTTCACGTGCTTCCTAAAGTGTGCTGCCCAGAATGGGACACCATACTCCAGTTGGGACTGAACTTGTATTTTAAAGAAGCTTAGCATAACTTCCTGGCTTTTGTACTCTATCCTTCCATAGCCCAGGATCCCATGTGCTTTATTAACTGCTTTGTTAATCTGTCCTGCCATCCTGCACAAACATCCCCAGCTCTCTCTCTTCTTGCACCCCCTTTAAAATTGTACTATTTAGTTTCCATGGTCTCCCCTCATTCTTCCTAGCAAAAGAATCACCTCACACTTTTCTGCATCGAATTTCATCTGCCGTATGTTGCCCATTTCACCAGCCTGCCTGTCTTCTTGAAGTCTATTACCATCTTCCTCACTTTTTGCTTCATTTCCAAATTTCATGTCATCTGCCAATTTTGAAATTATGCTTTGTACCCCCAAGTCATTAATGTCTTTCAAAAACAGCAGTGGTCCCAGGACTGAACATTGGGGAATGTCACTGTAGACCTCCCTCTAATCTGAAAAACAGCCATTCACCACATGTTTTCTATCCCTTAGACAATTTTGTATCCATGCTGCTACTGCCCATTTTATCCCATGGGCTTCAATTTTGCTAACCAGACAAGTACATGGTACATTAACAAATGTCGTTTGGAAGTCCAAATGCACATCGTCAACTGCACTACCCTCATCCACCCTCTCTGTTACCTCATCAAAAAAACTCATGTTCTCATGTTTCCCATCATTGCTGTTTGAATCTTTATGGGCATGACACTTTAGGAAGGAAGTCAAGGGCTTATAGAGGGTACCTGGGATGAGGGTTTGCAGATATCTGGAGAGACTATAGAAGCTGGGGTTATTCTACTTCGAGCAGAGAAGGTTAAGGCGAGATTTAATAGCGGTGTTCAAAATTGAGAGTTTTGATAGAAACTGTTTACAGTGGCAGGAGGGTCGGTAACCAGCAGACACCAATTTAAAATAATTGGGCCAGGGGGGAGATAAGGAGAATTTATTTTTACCCAGTGAGTTATTATGCTCTGGAATGCATTCAGAAAGGGTGGTGGAAGCAGTTTCAGTAGTAACTTTCAAAAGGGCATCGGATGCATACTTGAAAAGGAAAAATTTGCAGGGCTATTCGGAAAGAGCAGTGGTAACCCTAAATGCCCCCCTTGTTGTATGATTCTATCTGTTTTTCTGGCCTATCCACAACACCAAAATTGCCGTGATGAAGGTCACCAATGACATTCTCTTTGATGGTGACCAGGGCGCACTATCTCTCTATAGTCAATCACTTCATTCGCCACCATCTCTCTGACATGATCCATCTCTGTGGCACCTTTCTCACTTTGGTTCTGCACTCGGCTTTCCCGATGGAGTGCACATATCACCTTCTCTCACCCCTAGGGTCACCTTGCGAGTCTTCCAATGTTCCCTCCTTCCTTGCTTGCATGCTGGACTGCATTGTCATCGTCGAAGGTGTGGAATCAGTTTCCACATCTATGCTAAAATCAAAGCTCTACCTGTCATCACCACTCTCGACTCCAAGACTACCAATGTGCTAATGGACTATATGTGAGACATCAAGTTTTAGATGAGCTATTCGACCTAACATGAACAAGATTAAAGGAATTCTGCTTTGGTCCAAGCAGAAATTCCGTACAAGTTGGCTTTCAAGTTCCATCCTTTCCATCACTATGACTACCTGATTCCACCTCCACAATACACACCTCCATACTTCACCCTCCACCTCTCTCCTTGCTCACCATAGCACCACACCATACAAGTTCATTCAAAGTTCTGCTGCCCAAAATCTATCTCACGCCAAATCATTCTCTCCATCTACCCCATCCTCCACTGCCCCCCCATCCCCAACATATTGAATTTAAGAATCCTCATCCTTATTTACAAATCCCTCCCTGGTCTTGCCCTAGATTATTTCTGCAATCTCCTCTGGCCTCATGTGTTCGCCTACAACCTTAAGTCACCTTGGCCTTAAACTCTAGAACTCACCTCCTTAATGGCCCAGCTTTGCTGCCTCTCTTCCAAATTTCAAAAACCTCCTTTATAAAAAAATCAACCTCCTTTGGCCAAAGCTCTAGTCAGCTCCACACAATCCTTTGTTGCTGCATTATCAACCATACAGCTGATGTTTGTATCATCAGTAACCTTCTTAATCATATCCCTTACATCGAGTCTAAATCATTAATATATACCACAAAAAGCAAGGGACTTAGTACGAAGCCCTGTGGGACCCCACTGGAAACAGCCTTCCAGTCACAAAAACACCCATCAACTATTACCCTTTGCTTCCTGCCTCTGAGCCAATTTTGGATTCAACTTGCCATTTTGCCTTGGATCCCATGGGTTATGTTACTAACTTTCCACAAATGCTTGAGTATAAGATCAGTGGAAGATCTTAGTATTAATAACTTTTATTTATATAGGGCCTTTAACATAGTAAAATGTCCCAAGGCGCTTCACAACAGTTTTACAAGACAAACAGATAAATTTCACACCGAGCCACAGAAGAAATTAAGGCAGATGATCAAAAGCTTGTTTAAAGCGGGAGGTTTTAAGGAGCGTCTTAAAGGAGGAAAGAGAAGTCGAGGATTAGAGGAGGAGTTCCAGAGCTTAGGGCCCAGGCAGCTGAAGGCACATCCATCGATGGTTGAGCAGTTATAATGAGCGATGTTCAAGAGGCCAGAATTAGAGGAGCGCAGACATCTCGTGGGGTTGTGAGGCTGAAAAAGATTAGAGATAGGGAGGGGCACGGCCACGGAGTGATTTGTAAACAAGAATGAGAATTTTGAAATCGAGGTGTTGTTTAACTGGGAGCCAATGTAGGTCAGAAAGCACAGGGGTGATGGGTGATCTTGATTTGGTGCGAGTTAGGACATGGGCTGCTGATTTTTGGATGACTTCAAGTTTACATAGTGTGGAAGGCCAGCCAGGAGTGAGTTGGAGTAGTCAAGTCGAGAGGTAACAAAGGCACGAATGCCAATGACTTTTTCCCCTTATTATTCCTTATCTCCACCCAACATCCTGATCATTTGAGCCAATATCGTTTCTCACTATTACAGTGATTCCATCCTTTATCAATAGAGCTACCCCACCTCCTTTTCCTTTCTGTCTGTCCTTCCAGATTGTCAAATAGCCCTGAATATTTAATTCCCAGTCCTGGTCACCTTGCAACCATGTCTCTGTAATGGCTATCAGATCATACCCATTTGTATCTATTTGTGCTGTCAACTCCTCTTTTGTTACAAATGCTATGTGCATTTAGACAAAGTGCCTTTAAATTTGTTTTTTTAACCCTTTTTTCCTGCTTGTTTCCTCTCTCCTTCAAACTCTTCCTTTTTGCTTTCCAATTCCAGCTTTACTCCCTTCCCTACTGAATCTATTTTCAGGTTCCCATCCCCCTGCGAAGCTAGCAAGCAAAGTGGGATCAAGGTTGGGTTTTTTTAAGGAGAGGGGTGATGACAGTAGATTTGAAGGAGAGGGGAACAGTACCTGAGGACAGGGATTCATTAACAATGTCGGTTAACATGGGAGCCAGAAAAGGAAGTTGGGTGGTCAGCAGTTTAGTGGGAATCGGGTCAAGGGAGCAGGAAGTGGGTCCCATGAATAAGTTTGGAGAGATTAAGAGGGGAGATCAAAGAGAAACTAGAAAAAGATGTGTTTTGGGCTAGGGCAGGTGGATCATCAGATGAAGTTGAGCCCCGGTGGACTAGGGGAAGGAAGGGAACATGCAGAGGCAGCTGATTGGATGGTCTCAATCTTTGATACAAAGAAGTCCATGAGCTCCTCACACTTGTTGGAGGTGAGTGTGATAGAAACAGGGGAGAGGGGTTTAAGGAGATGGTTAGCAGTAAAGAATAGTAGCCTGGGATTTTTGCAATCCAGAATGATCCTGGAATAGTGAGCAGTTTTTGTAGACAAGAATAAGAACCGATAGTGTTTTATGTGTTTGAGCCAGATCTAGCGGTAAATGGCTAAACCAGTTGTCCGCCACATCCGTTCAAGTCTATGCCTTTTTGACTTGAGGGATCTTAACCCAAGTGTACTTATTGTTGACCAAAATAACACCACAACTGGATATTTTTCTACGGGATTTAATTACTTTTGTTCCTCACAGTGCGTAATGTTCACTAAGCTGCACAGGAAGACAAGGGACCCTTGTTTGCGATTTAAAGAAGACTGTATCCAAGTTTGCTGACGATATCAAGTTGGGTAGGAAAGTAAACTGGAGGATCCAAGGAGGCTGCAAAGGGATGTAGACAGGTGAAGTGATTGGGCAGATGGAATATAATGTGAAGAAGTGTGAAGTTATCCACTTTAGTAGGAAAAATAGAAAAGTGGCATTTTTTTTTTAAATGGTAAGATTGGGAAATGTTGGTCTTCAGAGAGACCTGGGTGTCCTTGTACATGCATCACAGAAATGTAATGTGAGGGTACAGCAAGCAATTAGGAAAGCAAATGGTATGTGATACTCTAACTCCTTTGCAATAAAGTCTAAGAGTAAAAAAGTCTTACTAAAATTATACAGGGCTTTGATGAGTATTATGTACAGTTTTTGGTTTCCTTATCTAAGGAAAGAAAGACAGACTTGCATTTATATAGCACCTTTCATGACCACCGGATGTCTTAAAGCACTTTATAGCCAATTAAGTACTTTTGGAGCGTAGTCACTTGTGGGACTTGAACCCATAATCTTCTGATTCCGAGGCTAGTGTGCTACCCACTGCACCATAGCTAACCCTGTGGATAAACTTGCCTTCGAGGGAGGTTTACTAGACTGATTCCTGGGATGGCAGGATTGTCCTATGAGAGATTGAGTAGTCCAGGCTTTTATTCTCATGTTTGGAAGAATAAGAGGTGATCTCATTGAAACATGTAAAATTCTTAGAGCTTGATAGGGTAGATGCTGGGAGGATGTTTCCCTTGGCTGGGGAGTTTAGAACTAGAGGACACAGTCTCAGAATAAGGGGTCAGCCATTTAGGACTGAGATGAGAAATTTCTTCACCCAAAGAGTTGTGAATCTTTGGAATTCTTGACCCCGGAAAGGTGTGGATTATCAGTCGTTGAGCATATTTATGGCTACGGTAGCATAATGGTTACGTTACTTGACTAGTAACCGAGAGGCCTGGATTAATGATCGAGAGACGTGAGTTCAAACCATGGCAGCTGAGGAATTTAATTTCAGTTAATTAAAAAAAAATCTGGAATAAAATGCTAGCATCAGTAATAGTGACCGTGAAACTACCAGATTGTCATTAAAAACACATTTGGTTCACTAATGTCCTTAAGGGAAGGAAATCTGTCGTCCTTACCCGGTCCAGCCTGTAGGTGACTCCAGACCCACAATGTGGTTGACTCTTAACTGCCCTCTGAAATGGTGACTCACCACCTTCTCGAGGGCGATTAGAGGTGGACAATAAATGCTGGCCTTGCCAGAACGAATCAAATAAAAAAAAATATTCAGGACAGATTGCTAGATTTTTGGATATTAAGGGATATGGGTATAGTGTGGGAAGGTGGAGTTGAGGTGGAAGATTAGCTGTGATCTTATTGAATGACAGAGCAGGCTAGGAGGGCCAAATGTCCTACTATTTCTTATGTTCTTGAGGGTTTGGGCGATCTCACGAGATGGACTAAAACGTACAAAGTTCAGTTCCGTGCTATAGTCTGTGTCCGCCATGGCTCGGTGGCAACACACTCCCCTCTGAGACACAAGGTTGTGGGCTGAAGTCCCACTCCAGAGACCCAAGCACCAAATCTTGGCTGATGCTCAGAGTACAATCCTGAGGGAGTGCTGCACTGTCGGAGGTGCTGTTCTTCGGATGAGACGTTAAACCGAGGACCCATCTGCCCTCTCGGGGACATAAAAGATCCCATGGCACTATTTTGAAGAAGAGCAAGGGAGTTCTATCTGGTGTCCTAGCCAATAATTATCCCTCAACCAACATCATTTTAAAAAAAACCATCTGGTCATTAACATATTGCTGTCTGTGGGACATTGCTATGTGCAAATTTGCTGCCATGTTTCCTACGTTACAACACTGACTACACTTCAAAGGCACTTCATTGGCTGTAAAGCACTTTGCGGCGTCCTGTGGTCATGAAAGGTGCTATATAAATGTAAGTTCTTCTTCATGGGAGCTGGCAGTGTAGATATGGTGTCCAACCCTAATGATAGGGACACTGGAAATTTGGCCTGCTCAGAGACCATCTCACAAACCTGGCTTAAGTTGTCATTCTTGGCAATAAATTTCAACAAAATTATCTGAATTAGTGGTTTGATGTTTTTTCAGATTGTGTGCCACCAAAAAAATACTTGGCCTCTCAGTCCCCTTTCAGAATATTGGTAGTGACAACTCTGCAAAATATGACTCTCTCTCCTCCTTCACTTCTGTTTCTCATTCTTTTCCTTGCTTTTGTCTCTTCACTATTGTCTCTCTTTCCCCCTTCCTTGCAGTTCATTCTTCTTCTTTCCCTCTTTGATAATGTTCTTTTCACTCTGCCTCCCACAGCGTTGGAACTGCCTGGTGAAGAGCAGCCAGAGAAAACGAGGGAGCCGGGTGAGAGTCGATAAAGGCAGGGAGTGGGACTCTGGAAAAACATGCAGAATAATAAAAGCATTGCATGAAAGGTCAGATCCAGCTTCCAATAAAAAAAACAAAGCAATAAAATCACTCCCACGGTGGCAGTTTAAGGTTCATTGTGTGCCAGCCTGTTAATTATGCACCTGTGTCACTCCCCATTTCACAGTGCTCGATTAGCATTTTCATTAATAAACATGTTTTTGTCCCACTCTTCGGATAGGGTTCCTGGTGCAAGTAAAATTTGTTTACAAATATGTTCACTCTCCGTTGCACTTTTTTTTGTGAAGAAATTCATTCTCTCAAGACCAAATAGAGAGAAATATAGTTTTTCATTTGGAAAAAGTCAACTTTTTTTTAAAAACGGAAGTTGCACTATTTCCAATTAACACCATTAATTCATTATTCTCCAGATAATGCATTTGAATTAAAATGAACTTGACTGGCTTTATGATACAGCTGAGGTTTTTATAACCATGCTTTTCATACCTAGATAACATACTTTTGTGAGTAATCTTAAAAAGAAAGACTTGGATTTATATAGCGCCTTTCATGACCACCGGGCGTCTCAAAGCACTTTACAGCCAATGAAGTATTTTTGAAGTGTAATCGCTGCTGTAATGTGGGAAAGGCGGCAGCCAATTTGCGCACAACAAACTCTCTCAAACAGCAATGTGATAATGACCAGATAATCTGTTTTTTGTTCTGTTGATTGAAGGATAAATATTGGCCCCGACACCGAGGATAATTCCCCTGCTCTCCGATAGTGCCATGGGATCTTTTATGTCCACCTGAGAGAGCAGACGGGCTTTGTTTAACATCGCATCCGTAAGATGGATTTAAAACTTAACAAGTTTGAAGTCTACTTGAAACTTTCTTTTAACATTGAAAGAAGTGATGGGTTTTATTTTAAATGTAGAGAAGACTTTTTAAATGATGATAGAGGGAGCTGTGGAACACTTTGCTTGGATTGTTTTTACAGTGCGTGAGCAGGACTTCACATGAAGGATAGAAAATTGACCACTCAGCTTCTGCTAAATGTTGGTTGCAACTGTCTGAGCACTTTTTGGTTAGAGGGAAACCCATAGATACCTCCCCCCAGTAGCTGTTCTTCACGTGTGAATTTAGATCAGGACTCTTTTTTTTTTCCCTTGCCCCCTCCCCCTCCCCGGAGTGCTTTTTAACTCCTCGTACTGCTGATCCCAAAGAGTGCGAGCGAGACTGCTTCCTCCAGGGTGGCCTCGGCTCACTCCTTTCCAAAATCGGGTCCGGCCCTAACCTCAGTTCTAATGCGACTTTAACAACAACAACTTGCTTTTATATAGCACCTGTAAAGTAGTAAAAACATCCCATGGTGCTTTGCAGGGGTGTTACTGGGTAAAATATGACAGAGCCACATAAAGATACATTAGGACTGGTGACCAAAAGCTTGATGAAAGAGGTAGATTTTGAACAGCATTTTAACGGAGGAGAAGCGGAGAGGTTCGGGGAGGAAATTCCAGAGCTTAGGCAGGTGGATGCACCGCCACTAATGATGGAATGATGAAAATTGCAGATGCTCAAGAGGCCAGAATTGGAGAAGTGCCTCATAAACCCCGTCACAGCGATGTATGATGAAGTTGTAGTATAAACTTGTCCCAATAAATTTTATTACTGATATTTCTTCACTACTTTCCTCCCTCTGCACCGAACGACTTCTCATCCTCGGTGATTTCAAGCTCCATCTCAATTCATCATGCCCACTCTCCTGAGTTCACTAGCTTCCTGTCCTTCTTTAATCTCTCCCTCCATGTAAACTCCCCAACCTATATTCACGGCCAGCCCCTTGACATTGCCATCTCCCGTAGCCTCGCTACTCCCATCGTGTTACTCGCAGATAAGGCCATCTCTGACCACTTCCTCATATCGCTCTCCACCCACATTCCCCTTCCACCCTCTCAACCCCAACTCTACCTCCTTCTGTGAAAGTCATCGCTAGAGTCCTCCTCAACCGTCGTCTTCCCATGGCCGAGGAGCTCCTCCCGGAGTCACAGTGCGGATTTCGTCCCTTATGGGGCACAATGGACATGATTTTTGCAGCGCGACAGCTGCAGGAAAAATGCAGGGAACAGCGCCAGCCCTTATACATGGCCTTCTTCGACTTTACAAAGGCCTTTGACACTGTCAACCGTGAGGGTCTATGGAGCATCCTTCTCCGTTTCGGATGCCCCCAAATGTTCGTCACCATCCTCCGCCTGCTCCACGACGACATGCAGGCTGTGATCCTTACCAACAGATCCATCAGAGTCAATCCACGTCCGGACCGGGGTCAAACAGGGGCTGCGTCATCGCCCCAACCCTCTTAATCTTTCTCGCCGCCATGCTCCACCTCGCAGTCAACAAGCTGGAGTGGAACTAAACTACAGAACCAGTGGGAACCTGTTCAACCTGCGCAGTCTCCAGGCCAGGTCCAAGACCACCCCAACCTCTGTCGTCGAGCTATAGTACGTGGACAGCACCTGTGTCTGCGCACATACAGAGGCTGAACTCCAGGACATAGTCGACGTATTTACTGAGGAGTACGAAAGCATGGGCCTACGCTAAACATCCGTAAGGCAAAGGTCCTCCACCAGCCTGTCCTCGCCGCACAGCACTGTCCCCCAGTCATCAAGATCCACGGTGTGGCCTTGGACACCGTGGACCACATCCCATATCTTGCGAGCCTCCTATCAACAAGAGCAGGCATCGACGACGAGATCCAACACTGCCTCCAGTGCGCCAGTGCAGCTTTCAGCTGCCTGAGGAAGAGTGTTTGAAGACCAGGCCCTCAAAACTGCCACCAAGCTCATGGTCTACAGGGCTGTAGTAATACCCGCCCTCCTGAATGGCTCAGAGACATGGACCATGTACAGTAGACACCTCAAGTCACTGGAGAAATATCACCAACGATGTCTCTACAAGATCCTACAAATCACCTGGGAGGACAGGCGCACCAACATCAGCGTCCTCGTCCAGGCTAATATCCCCAGCATTGAAGCACTGACCACACTTGATCAGCTCCGCTGGGCAGGCCACATAGTTCGCATGCCAGACACGAGACTCCCAAAGCACGTGCTCTACGCGAAGCTCTTTCACGGCAAACAAGCCAAAGGTGGGCAGCGGAAACCTTACAATGACACCCTCAAAGCCTCCCTGAAAGTGCGACGTCCCCACTGACACCTGGGAGTCCCTGGCCAAAGACCGCCCTAAGTGGAGAAAGTGCTTCCGGGAGGACGCTGAGCCTCAACGCCGAGAGCATGCAGAAATCAAGCGTAGGCAGCGGAAAGAGCGTGCAGCAAACCTGTCCCACCCTCCCTTTCCTTCAACGACTATCTGTCCCACCTGTGACAGAGTCTGTGGCTCTCGTATCGGACTGTACAGCCACCAAAGAACTCACTTCAAGAGTGGAAGCAAGTCTTCCTCGATTGCGAGGGACTGCCGATGATGATGATGATGACTTATGAACTCTCAACTGTCCAGCCTTTGACCCTCCATTCACCATGACACCTCTGCAGCTACCGATCTGTTCAATCACATCCTCACCACCACCTTTGATGCCCTAGTCCCTGTTAAAACGATTATTCTCTCTCACCCTGGCCATTCCTGCTGGTTCGGCCCTGATCTTCGCTCCCTTTAAGTCCAAGGGATGCAGACTTGAACGGATATGGCGGACAACTCGTTTAGCCATTCACCGCCAGATCTGGCTGGACCACATAAGGCATTATCGGGTCCTGCTCTTGTCTGCCAAAATTGCTCACTATTCCGGAATCATTCAGGAATGTAAAGATAAACCCTGGCTTTCACTGCTAACTGTATTTTTAAACCCTTCTCCCCAGTCTCCACCCTCACCTCCGATAATAAATGTGAGGAACGCATGGACTTCATTGAGACTATCCGTTCGGCCGCCTCTTTCTTTCCTTCCGCTAGCCCACTAGGCAAACTTCCTCAAGTGGAGCCCCCTGCTCTAGCCCTGACCTCACAGCTTTCTCCAGTTTCTTTCCGATCTCCCCTCATGTCCTTTCCGAGCTCATCCTGTCCACCTCCTGCTCCCTTGATCCTATTCCTACCAAAATGCTGGCACCCATGTTAGCTGACATTGTTAACCATTTTCTCTCCTTGGGTACTGTCTCCCTTGCCCTCAAATCTGCCATCATCACCCCTCTCAAAAAAACCAACCCTCGATCCCTCCGCCCTTGCAAACTACCGCCCCATCTCCAACCTTTCCTCTCCAGTCCATGAACGTGTTGTCGCCTCCCAAATCCGCACACATCCTTCCTACGATTCCATGTTTGAATTCCTCCAATCCGGTTTCCACGCAAGCCACGTTACCGAAACGGCTCTCATCAAAGTCTCAAATGACATGTGATAAAGGTAAACTATCCCTCCTCATCCTAGTTGACTTGTCTGCAGCCTTTAACATGGATGACCACTCCATCCTTCTCCAACGCCTCTCCACCGTCGTCCAGCTGGGTGGGACTGTACTCGCCTGGTTCCATTCTTATCCATCTAATCATAGCCAGAGAATCACCTGCAATGGCTTCTCTTCCCGCCCCCGCATCGTTACCTCTGGTGTCCCCCAAGGATCTATCCTTGGTCCTCTCCTATTTCTCATGACCTGTTGCCCCTTGGCGATGTCATCTGAAAACACAACGTCAGTTTCCATATGTACCCTGATGACACCCAGCTCTACCTCACCACCACTTCTCTCGACCCCTTCACGGTCTCTAAATTGTCAGGCTGCTTGTCTGACATCCAGTTTTGGATGAGCAGAAATTTTCTTCAATTAAATATTGGGAAGACCGAAGCCATTGTTATTGGACCCAGCCACAAACTCCGTTCCCTAGCCATTGACTCCATCCTTCTCCCCAACTTCTGTCTGAGGCTGAACCAGACTGTTCGCAACCTTGGTGTCATATTTGACCCTGAAATGAGCTTTCAACTGCATCCACCTATTTCCACCTCCGTGACATCGTCCGTGTCAGCCCTTGCCGCAGCTCATCCACTGTTGAAGTTCTCATCCATGTCTTTGTTACCTCCTAGGCTTGACTATTCCACTGCACTCCTGGCTGGCCTCCCACATTCTATCCTACCTAAACTAGAGGTCATCCAAAACTCTGTTGCCCGTGTCCTAACTCGCACCAAGTTCCACTCACCCTTCACCCCTGTGCTCGCCGACCTACATTGACTTCCGGTTAAGCAATGCCTCGATTTCAAAATTCTCATCCACATTTTCAAATCCCTCCATGGCCCTTCCTATCTCCGTAATCTCCTCCAGCCCCACAAACCCCCCCCCCCCCCGAGATGTCTGCGCTCCTCTAATTCTGTCCTCTTGAGCATCCCTCAACCATTGGTGGCCATGCCTTCTGTTGCCTAGGCCCCAAGCTCTGGAACTCTCTGCCTAAACCTCTCTCTACCCCTCTTTCATCCTTCAAGGCGCTCCTTAAGACATACCTCTTTGACCAAGCTTTTGGTCCCTGCGCTAATTTCTCAGTCAAATTTTTATCGCATAATACTCCTGTGAAACTACGTCAAAAGCACTATGTAAATATAAGTAGTTTGTTAGCAAAGAAACTGTTAACCAAAAATTGACTTTCAAGAGCCTGCAGAGATCAGCACATTCTGCATCTGTCTTTATCTCTACCTTATATATCTGATGAGGGATGTGAAACTGATCTCCAACCCATTGATACATTAATGGAACAGCCAGGCAGTAGTCTTGTTTAAAATCTAATGTCGTTGCCCAATCCAACTGCTAAAAATTATTCTGAAATGCCCTTGTGACTAGGGAATGGAAGGAGATGAATAACTAGTCATCGGGAATCTGCCACACTGCTCTGTTGGTAGCTGCATGGGAGCATTTAATACCTGGATTAAAATAGTGGACAGAAGAATGCCATACGAATATAGTAACTTTTTTATTTATATAGTTGCCTTTAATGTAGTAAAACGTCCCAAGGTGCTTCACAACAATTTTACAACACGTTAGATACTGACCATTGAGGGAAAGAGAGAAAAAGCATGAGAAGGAAGTGTAAAAAGAGGTTAAAAGCTCGGGTCCGATGCGGCAGTCAAATTGTGCACACAGATACACACAGGCGGGGAAAAAAAACCTTAAAATTGAAATTACATTGTAAATAATACAATAAGGATTATACAATAGTAAAATCAATATAATAAAGATTAATTAGAATTAAACAAAATTAAATAATATATACCATAATTATAAATCAAGTTTAAAATTAGAAAATCAGCAATTGAAGCAAATTAAATGAGATTAGCTGTCTTTAAGATTCATTCCCTGTCCAGTGATTCAATTAATCTGGAAGAACCAATCACTGACCTCCATCCCTGTGATATCATTTTATTACTTTTTATTTCTTATTTTGTCGTCTTGATAGCACCTGTAATAGCTCCAGGCTCGAGTTGCCTCCATTGTCAGGGAGACGTTGATGTTTAAATCTCTCTCCAGTTGCCTTTGTTGTCAGGGAGACACTGATGTTTAAATCTCCCTCCAGTTGCCTCCGTTGTCAGGGAAACGCTGATGTACTATGTTAAACATTAATCTGCTAGTATCACCAGTTATGCCCACGTGAGAGAATTTGTTGTCTATAGAGTTTTACCTATTTGAGTCTACAATCATGCCCAGGCATTCCACGCTACTGTTTATCTCCAAGGTAGCACCTCCAATATCCCGGTGAAATCTGTTCCTAAACACTCCCTTAATTTCTGCTGTTGAAGCACACTTCTCCTTTTCTGATTGGACTGGCAGAATTAGCATCAATGCATTGTGTTCCTGTTCTGAGCCATGGCCAGTGCTTGATGTCCATGCAACTCGAATAGAGCTTCATGATTTCTCATACTTGGTAGAGATCTCAAAATATACAGAGCGCTTTGTAAGGATGGACACAGACAGACGGTTTTGGATATCTCTCCAAGGAGAGAGTGAGAGATGCATGTGAAATAGATTGACTTCATGGATTGAGGGACACCAAAAGGTCTTAAATAACAATATTCAAACTTGATGCTGACATTGGGGAAAATGTTTGGATGAGTTTCTAACCTAAACAGATTGAGGGAACTGAATTAACCCACACGCACACACTTCTTCCCTGGGATGCTTGAGCTTCTCACTGAGCAAAAAGACTGCGCTGGAGCCAGCATGGGATTCTGGGAATGGTCTGTCAGTATGGTCTGTTGGAAGGTTCCCCTTTTCTATTTGCGCTTTTCTACTCTGCTGTGCTCTGGGTATTTCATGAATGTTAAAAGCAATCTGAGAATAATTTAGTTCTATTTTGCTAAACTTTCATTATCTGTCTCTATGTGTCTGCTCTTGATTTTTTCTTGCTTTTAAAATGATTTGTTAATATTAAGTTGGTACTTCAATACAATTTTGACATACCTCCACTGTTAACCAGCATCGCCATATGCTTTGTTTCTTTCAGATATCAACATACTGGAACAGTTTATCAATCTGGAGCCATTAATGCAATAAGAGGAGAGGACATATCAAATGTGTACACTTAAGCCAGGAAAAGGTGTTGTTGTGATCAGTCTGACCCGTCTTGTCTGCTGACAGATTGTGAAAGGTCAAAGTAAAGAGAGAAAATCTTGCATTTATATAGCCCCTTTCACAACCTCAGGACATCCCAAAGCGCTTTGCAGCCAATTAAGTACTTTTTGAAAAGTAGTCACTGTTGTAATGTAGGAAATGTGGCAGCCAATATGTGCCCAACAAGTTCCAACAAACAGCAATGTAATAATGATCAGATAATCCACCTGAGCGGGTATACAGGACCTCAGTTTAATGTACCTTCCGTAAGGCGGCACCTCCGACTGTGCAGCACTCCCTCAGTGCTGTGCTGGAGTGTCAGTCTGGATTATCTGCAGTGGGACTTGAACCCACAACCTTCTGACTCAGAGGCGAGAGTGTGACCATTGAGCCACAGCTGAAAGTATGTTAATAGACCTGCAGTCGGGGTGAAACCACAACCAGGCCAAGAGCAGGTGAAAACAACAACTACTTGCATTAATACATGCTTTTAATGTTAAAGATAAAAATGTCCCATATACTCCACAGAAGAAAGGCACAGACAGCGAGCCTTTGAGAGTATTAGGAAAAGTGACTGAAAGTTTGGCCAAAGAGATGAGTTTTGAAAAGCATTTTGAGCATGGAGACACTGAAGGGATTTAAGAGGTCGTCCCAGAAAGTAGGAATCTGAAGGTTAAAGACTGTGCGACCGATGGTGGAGCAGAGGGAATGGAGAATGCACAGGATGCCGGAGTCGGGGCCAGGAGGACATGGAAATCTGGAGGAGAAGCAGAGATAGGGTGAAGGGATTTGTAGATGAGGACAAGGATTTACACTTAAAGACTAGTGCCTTTCACAGCCACCGGACATCTCAAAGTGCTTTACAGTCAATGAAGTACTTTTAAAGTGTAGTCACTGTTGTAATGTAGGAAACGCGGCAGCTGACTGGCGCACAGCAAGCTCCCGCAAACAGCAGTGTGATAATGACCAGATAATCTGTTTTTGTTATGTTGATTGGCCAGGACACCGGGGATAACTCCCCTGTTCTTCGAAATAGTGCCATGGGATCTTTTACGTCCACCTGAGAGAGCAGATGGGTCCTCGGTTTAATGCCTCATCCGAAAGACGGCACCTCCCACAGTGCAGCACTCCCTCAGCACTGCACTGGAGTGTCAGCCTAGATTTATGTGCTCAAGTCCCTGGAGTGGGACTTGAACCCACAACATTGACTCAGGTGAGTGAGTGTGCTGCCCACTGAGCCACGGCTGATACAAGAAGTGGGAGAGAGCTGGAATTTGTCACTATCAGCAAACATGAAAACTGACACTCAACAGGTGAAAGGAGATGAGGATTATTGACAATCAAACCGTACTAGATCTGAACCACACCCTGTCTAGGTATAAAGTGTGTTTTTACTCTGCCCATTATTAGCAGGGTCCCTCCACACTAGCAGCTATATATTTTCTGACCCCCCCTCCTTTTGGTTTATGGCCAGTATATAATGTTTTGCTTTTATATCAATGAAGCAGTTGCAAACAAATCCTCCTCCATTTTTTTATATGAATATGATCTATGCAATTAAAGAGCCGAAAACCGGCTTTTCCGATCTGTCAAGATTTCTCTTAACATATCCTCTGCATTCCCAACTCATGCTCAGCGAATGTCCTTCAAACTTTTACGTGTATCGCTTTTGCCAGTGTAAGAGTTTTAAAACATATAAAAGTTAAATTTAATCATTATGTTTAAAAACCCTGTCCATTAAGGTAAGTTTATTTTTAATCCTATTAAAACACATTAAAAAAAATTCCAAAAGTTATTTTTTTCTAAAACATTTAATTGCATTTAATTTCAATTAATTTTAAATGTGAGTTTTTTTTTGTTGTTATGCTGTGTTTCATGTTTTAGGAGGGTTTTCTCATTGATAAAAATGGGATCTCTGTTTGTGCAAGATCCCATTTTTAACAATGAAAATACTACCTAGTGATTGGTGGTTCAGGCCCACGTGACTCCAGCATTTCCCTACCTACGGGGAAGTCATCTCCCCATACGCTGCACATCGAATGAAGGCCTCCGACTGCAATCTAAGGTGACCACCAGGTATTTTTACAAATTTTTTAGGCCGGAGGCGTTCATCCGAAGGAAGACTCCGACTGCAATTTTCTACCCATTATATCATTTTTCTGCCTTTAAAAATAGATATTAAGTACATCAGTAAAGGAGGAAGAGTGACAGCCACAAAGATATTGGAGATCTATAAAAGAGAGACGAAGAAATATTGAGATTTTAACAACGACCTAAGTGAGACAAAATGATACCAATATTACTGAAGTGTGTGCCAGCGATAAAGGAAAAGAAAATATTAGTGACAAAAAGAATTGAGTGAGAAAGAAGCACCGTGACACCGACTGGAAGAGATATATAATTTATACAATTCTGATTATGCTGTTGCTCTTTAGATGGCATCTTTTTTTAATCAACATATAAACCACCACTTCCAACCTTTTGAACAAAATATTTAGCACCACCCCCTTCACCAGTCCTCTTTCCACTCTTAGCTCAGAGAGGATGTTCCTCTGCAGTTATGCTGGATCCCTGACACAGCACCATCATCAATCTCAGCTCAGTCTGTTTAACTCATTCTCATGATGTGGGTGTCGCTGGCAAGCTTGGCATTTATTGCTCGTCCCTAACTGCCTTGAGAAGGTGGTAGTGGGCCACCTTCTTGAACTGCTGCAAAGCAATTTGATGCAAGCAAATGGCTTTGTTAGGTCACTTCAGAGTGCAGTTCAGAGTCACATATGGGCCAGGCTTCCTAAAGGACATTAATGAACAAGTTGGATTGTTCTGATTTCATGACTTTACAGATACCAATTTTTTTATTAAACTAAATTCAAATTCTTAGAACTATGGTGAGATTTATAATTTTTTTTTTAAAATTTATTTATATAACACCTTTAACGTAGTAAAATGTCCCAAGGTGTTTCACAGCAGTGTTGCAAGACAAATCAGATAAATTTGACACCGAGCCACAAAAGAAGAAATTAAGGCAGATGACCAAAAGCTTGTTTAAAGAGTTAGGTTTTAAGGAGTGTCTTAAAGGAGGAAAGAGAGATGGAGAGGTTTAGGGAGGGACTTCCAGAGCTTAAGGCCCAAACAGCTGAAGGCATGGCCACCGATGGTTGAGCAGTTATAATGAGGGATGTTCAAGAGACCAGAATTTGAGGAGTGCAGACATCTTGTGGGGTTGTTAGGCTGAAAAAGATTACAGAGATGAGGAGGGGCGAGGCCATGGAGTGATTTGTAAACAAGAATGAGAATTTTGAAATCGAGGCATTGTTTATCTGGGAGCCAGTGTCGGTCAGAAAGCACAGGGGTGATGGGTGATCTTGACTTGGTGCGAGTTAGGACATGGGCTGCTGAATTTTGGATGACTTCAAGTTTACATAGTGTAGAATATGGGAGGCCAGCCAGGAGTGAGTTGGAGTAGTCAAGTCTAGAGGTAACAAAGGCACGAATGAGAATTTCAGCAGCAGAAGAGCTGAGGCAGGGGCGGAGGCGGACAATGTTACGGAGGTGGAAAAAGGCGGTTTTAGTTATGCCGCGGATATGTGGCTGGATACTCGTTTCAAGGTCAAATATGACACCCAGGCTGCGAACAGTCTTGTTCACCTTCAGATTGATGCTAGGGAGATGGATGGAGTCAGTGGCTAAGGAATGCAGTTTGTGGCAGGGACAAAAGATAATGGCTTCGGTCTTCCCAATATTTAATTGGAGAACATTTCTGCTCATCCAGTACTGGATGTCGGACAAGCAATCTGACAATATAGATACCAAGCGGGTCGAGAGCAGTGGTGGAGAGGTAGAGCTGGGTGTTGTAAGCGTACATGTGAAAACTGACTCCATGTTTTCGGACTATATTTCCAAGGGGCAGCATACAGATGAGAAATAAGAGGGGGCCAACGACAGATCTTTGACAGATCCGAGGTAACGATGCGGGAATGGGAAGAAGCCATTGCAGGTGATTTTTTGGCTACGATTAGATAGATAAGAATGGAACCAGGCAAGTGCAGTCCCACCTAGCTGGACGTTGGTGGAGAGGCGTTGGAGGAGGATGGAGTGGTCAACTGTGTCAAAGGCTGCAGACAGGTCCAGAAGGACGAGGAGGGAGAGTTTACATTTCTCTCGCTCTCAAAGGATGTTATTTGTGACTGTGATGAGAGCAGCTTCTGTACTGTGGCAGGGGCGAAAACCAGATTGAAGGGATTCAAACATTGAATTCATGGAAAGATGATCACGGATTTGGGAGGCGACAACACGTTCAAGTACTTTGGACAGGAAAGGGAGGTTGGAGATGGGGCAATAGCTAGCAAACAAAGTGGGGTCAAGGGTTGGTTTTTTGAGGAGAGGAGTGATGACAGCAGGTTTGAACTCTGTTCTCTGGATCACTGGTTCAGTTTTCGAACCACTGCTCTACTGTTCCAGTATTGTGACATGCTGGTCTCCAAATAGCTGTCTGCTCAGCTATTGCACTCACTGTCTAACCATTTCTTTCCATTACCACTGATAGAACAACAATAACTTACATTTAGGCCATGAGCTGGAACCTGGGGCTGGAGGAGGTTGCATTAGCAGTGCGGGGTGAGACTATAAAGAACGACTTGCATTTAAGAACATAAGAATTAGGAACAGGAGTAGGCCATCGAGCCCCTCGAGCCTGCTCCGCCATTCAAAAAGATCATGGCTGATCTGGCCGTGGACTCAGCTCCACTTACCCGCCCGCTCCCCATAACCCTTAATTCTCTTATTGATTAAAAATCTATCTATCTGTGATTGAATACATTCAATGAACTAGCCTCAACTGCTTCCTTGGGCAGAGAATTCCACAGATTCACAACCCTCTTGGAGAAGAAATTCCTTCTCAACTCGGTTTTAAATTGGCTCCCCTGTATTTTGAGGCTGTGCCCCCTAGTTCTAGTCTCCTCGACCAGTGGAAACAACCTCTATGTCTCTATCCTGTCTATCCCTTTCATTATTTTAAATGTTTCTATAAGATCACCCCTCATCCTTCTGAACTCCAACGAGTAAAGAACCAGTCTACTCTATCATCATAAGGTAACCCCCTCATCTCCGGAATCAGCCGAGTGAATCGTCTCTGTACCCCCTCCAAGGCTTAGTATATCCTTAAGTAAGGTGACCAAAACTGCACGCAGTACTCCAGGTACGACCTCACCAATACCCTGTACAGTTGCAGCAGGACCTCCCTGCTTTTGTGCTCCATTCCTCTTGCAATGAAGGCCAACATTCCATTCACCTTCCTGATTACCTGCAAACTAACTTTTTGGGATTCGTGCACAAGGACCCCCAGGTTGTAATTTCTCCCCATTCAAATAATACTCCCTTTCACTTTTTTTTTCCCAAGGTGGATGACCTCACATTTTCCGACATTGTATTCCATCTGCCAAACCATAGCCCATTCGTTTAACCTATCTAAATCTCTTTGCAGCCTCTCTCTGTCCTCTACACAACCTGCTTTCCCACTAATCTTTGTGTCATCTGCAAATTTTGTTACACTACACTCTGTCCCCTCTTCCAGGTCATCTATGTATATTGTAAACAGTTGTGGTCCCAGCACCGATCCCTGTGGCACACCACTAACCACCGATTTCCAACCCGAAAAGGACCCATTTATCACGACTCTGCTTTCTGTTAGCCAGCCAATTCTCGATCCATGCTAATACATTTCCTCTGACTCCGCGTACCTTTATCTTCTGCAGTAACCATTTGTGTGGCACCTTATCGAATGCCTTTTGGAAATCTAAATACACCACATCCATCGGTACACCTCTATCCACCATGCTTGTTATATCCTCAAAGAATTGCAGTGAATTAGTTAAACATGATTTCCCCTTCATGAATCCATGTTGCGTCTGCTTGATTGCACTATTCCTATCTAGATGTCCCGCTATTTCTTCCTTAATGATAGCTTCAAGCATTTTCCACACTACAGATGTTAAACTAACCGGCCTATAGTTACCTGCCTTTTGGCTGCCCCCTTTTTTAAACAGAGGCGTTACATTAGCTGCTTTCCAATCTGCTGGTACCTCCCCAGAGTCCAGAGAATTTTGGTAAATTATAACGAATGCATCTGCTATAACTTCTATCATCTCTTTTAATACCCTGGGATGCATTTCATCAGGACCAGGGGACTTGTCTACCTTGAGTCCCATTAGCCTGTCTAGCACTACCCCCTTAGTGATATTGATTGTCTCAAGGTCCTCCCTTCCCACATTCCCGTGACCAGCAATTTTTGGCATGGTTTTTGTGTCTTCCACTGTGAAGACCGAAGCAAAATAATTGTTTAAGGTCTCAGCCATTTCCACATTTCCCATTATTAAATCCCCCTTCTCATCTTCTAAGGGACCAACATTTACTTTAGTCACACTCTTCCGTTTTATATATCGGTAAAAGCTTTTACTATCTGTTTTTATGTTTTGCGCAAGTTTACTTTCATCATCTAAATTTCCTTTCTTTATTGCTTTCTTAGTCATTCTTTGCTGTGTTTTTAAAATTTTCCCAATCTTCTAGTTTCCCACTAACTTTGGCCACCTTATACGCATTGGTTTTTAATTTGATACTCTCCTTTATTTCCTTGGTTATCCACGACTGGTTATCCCTTCTCTTACTGCTCTTTTTCACTGGAATATATTTTTGTTGAGCACTATGAAAGAGCTCCTTAAAAGTCCTCCACTGTTCCTCAATTGTGCCACAGTTTAGTCTGTGTTCCCAGTCTACTTTAGCTAACTCTGCCCTCATCCCACTGTAGTCCCCTTTGTTTAAGCATAGTAGGCTCGTTTGAGACACTACTTCCTCACCCTCAATCTGTATTACAAACTCAACCATACTGTGATCACTCATTCCGAGAGGATCTTTTACTAGCAGATCGTTTATTATTCCTGTCTCATTGCACAGGACCAGATCTAAGATAGCTTGCTCCCTTGTAGGTTCTGTAACATACTGTTCTAAGAAACAATCTTGTATGCATTCTATGAATTCCTCCTCAAGGCTACCCCGTGCAATTTGATTTGACCAATCGATAAAATCCACCATGATTACTGCCGTTCCTTTTTCACATGCCTCTATTATTCCCTTGATTATTGTCCACCCCACCGTGAAGTTATTATTTGGGGGCCTATAAACTACACCCACCAGTGACTTTTCCCCCTTACTATCTCTAATCTCCACCCACAATGATTCAACATTTTGTTCTTTCGAGCCAATATCATCTCTCACAACTGCCCTGATATCATCCTTTATTAACAGAACTACCCCACCTCCTTTCCCTTCTTGTCTCTCCTTCCGAATTGTCAGATACCCCTGTATATTTAATTCCTAGTCTTGGCCACCCTGCAACCACGTTTCTGTAATGGCCACCAAATCATACCCATTTATAATGATTTGTGCCGTCAACTCATTTACTTTATGTCGAATGCTGCGTGCATTTAGGTAGAGTGTTTTAATACTAGTTTTTAAACATGATTTTTAGTTTTGACCCCTCCTGCAGCCCCTTTATATTCATACATATTGTCCCTTCCTATCACCTTGTGGTTTACACTTACCCCAGTGCTACTCTGCTCTGTTGCCTCCTGCTTTTTGCATTCTTCCTTGGGGTCCTGTTCATCTGCGCTCTCACCCACTCTAACTCGCTCAGAGCCCTCTCCTGGGTTCCGAATACTCCTCGCATTGAGGCACCGAGCTTTCAGGCTTGCCTTTTTATTACACTTTGCTGTACATTGGCCCTTTTTGTTTTTTGCCTTGGGTTTCTCTGCCCTCCACTTTTACTCATCTTTTTGTCTTTTACTTCTGTCTCCATTTTGTTTCCCTCTGTCTCCTTGCATTGGTTCCCATCCCCCTGCCATATTAGTTTAACTCCTCCCCAACAGCACTAGCAAACACTCCCCCTAGGACATTAGTTCCGGTCCTGCCCAGGTGCTGACTGTCCGCTTTGTACTGGTCCCACCTCCCCCAGAACCGGTTCCAATGCCCCAGGAATTTGAATCCCTCCCTGCTGCACCACAGCTCAAGCCACATATTTATCTGCGCTATCCTGCGATTCCTACTCTGACTAGTACGTGGCACTGGTAGCAATCCCGAGATTACTACTTTTGAGGTCCTACTTTTTAATTTAGCTCCTAGCTCCTTAAATTCGTCTCGTAGGACCTCATCCCTTTTTTTACCTATGTCGTTGGTACCAATGTGCACCATGACAACTGGCTGTTCGCCCTCCCTTTTCAGAATGTCCTGCACCCGCTCCGAGACACCCTTGACTTTTGAACCAGGGAGGCAACATACCATCCTGGAGTCTCGGTTGCGGCCGCAGAAACGCCTATCTATTCCCCTTACAATTGAATCCCCTATCACTATTGCTCTTCCACTCTTTTTCCAGCCCTCCTGTGCAAAAGAGCAAGCCACGGTGCCATGAACTTGGCTGCTGATGCCCTCCCCTGATGAATCATCCCCCTCAACAGTACTCAAAGCGGTGTATCTGTTTTGCAGGGGGATGACCGCAGGGGACCCTTCACCTGCGGTAAGACCAACTCACTAAACGTGCTACTCACGTCATTCTCAGCATCGTGGATGCTCCAGAGTGAATCCACCCTCAGCTCCAGGGCCGCAACGCGGTCCGTCAGAAGCTGGAGGTGGATACACTTCCCGCACACATAGTCGTCAGGGACACTGGAAGTGTCCTTGAGTTCCCACATGGTACAGGAGGAGCATATCATGTGACCGAGCTCTCCTGCCATGACTTAACCCTTAGATATACTTAATTTGGCGACAACAATGCTAAGAGGTTACTTACTGATATGAAAAAGAAAAAGAAAAGTTACTCACCAATCACCAGCCAATCACTTACCCCTTTGGCTGTGACGTCACCTTTTGATTTCTTTCCACTTTTTTGCTTTTTCTCCCGGCTGGAGCTGCACAAGCTGGGCCTTTTATAGGCTTCTCGCCGATCTGCCGCTCGAACTCCCGTCTCTCCGACTCCCCGAGCTCCTGGTCTCACTGGGCCTTTTATAGGCCTCTCACCGATCTGCCGCCCGAACTCCCGCCTCTCCGACTTTATAGAGCGCCTTTCACACCACCGGACATCCTAAAGAGCTTTACAGCCAATTAAGTACATTTGGAGTGTAGCCACTATTGTAATGTGGGAAACGTGGCAGCCAATTTGTGCACAGCAAGCTCCTACAAACAGCAATGTGATAATGACCAGATAATCTGTTTTTGTTTATGTTGATTGAGGGATAAATATTGGCCAGGACACCGGGGATAACTCCCCTGCTCTTCGAAATAGTGACATGGGATTTTTTACATCCACCTAAGAGGGCAGATGTGGCCTTGGTTTAACGTCTCATCCGAAAGACGGAATTGATTTATAAACGAGGATTTTGGAATTCCGTGTGTTGGGTACAAGGACCTAATCATAGAATCATACAGCACAGAAGGAGGCCATTCGGCCCATTGTGTCTGTGCTGATTCTCCTGAAAGAGCTATCCAATTAGTCCCTTTAGCACTGCAGATTTCTCCTTTTTAAGTATATATCTAATTCCCTTTGGAAAGTTACTATTGAAACTGCTTCCACCCACCCTTTCAGGCAGTGCATTCCAGATCAGTTTAAGTTAGCTTTACTTTAAACCAATAATATACAAAGGTCAATAGTTAATTGTATGTCGACACTTTAATGCAATAGAAATTTGGAACTTTTGTATTCATTGATCACTAATAGAAATGATGGTTAATTGTAAACAGCAGAGGAGATGGTGAAAGTGATTAGTTGAAAATTACCATAATATAATGTGTACAGACATCAATCACATGCAAGAAAATTCTTGTAGCAATTCCCATCAGACATGTGGTGTAACTGTATTTGAGTAATTTTCATTGACCGCTAATATAACACAAATCAGAATGTGATTACTGAGTTCAACAGAATGCTGGGACTGAAGGGTAATCGTGATTTTAAAAATATGTTTTTATATCTGCACAAAAAAGTCCTTGCCTATAAAATAGCTGATAATTGATCTTGTGATCTGTGCCATGGTCAGTGGCTGGCAGCATCATGTGAAACTTTTAATTTTTGTTGCATATTGGATAGAATAAATCCAGCCAATAAGGGCAATTGACTCTTAATTTTTTTTCCATATGGTTAGTTGGGTACAGAAACCTGGCAAGTCTCCATACAAAGCTACTGAAAAATCAACACATGCTGAACTTCTGTTTGCGCGATAGAATGCACACACTGTCTCCAGAGGGACAAGCTACACTTACCAACGTTCAGAGAGCTTAAATGCAGTTTGGAGGAACCAAGTCTTAGTGACAGCCCCGCCCCCATCACCCCAAATGTGTGCAGGACTTCAACCAGCTAAAACTGTGCAGTTTTTCAGCTTCACCCTGCTGGTCCAGCTACCTTTTTAAGAATATTGGTTTCCGGGGTTATTTAGAGCCAAGCAGGCAGCATACTGGTCCCCATTGCGTAGCCCCCTCCTGGTTCTATTAGTGAGTAAGGTTGGCTTGTCACTATCCGTATCCTATCCTAGAGTATTGTCAACTTACATAATTAAGGTATCTGATTACTGAGTCTGCTACAGAAGGTTGACCTGAATCTGAACCTCCATCACAATCACCCCCGTAAGCAAATTAAGCATTTTGGGAGTTAAGTTGCTGGATGGTGTATCCCAGGGATGTAGTAATAGTATCTCAGACTGATTTGAACAGGATAATTATTTCTTTCACATGTACACCTTCAGTCTCTCCAAAGGTGGATCCAACAAACATTTGGTGAGAGGAGATTTGACACGAATCATGAAGCAGCTTTATTTCACAGCGAGTGAGCGTACAGAGCAATAGTTAAGATCAAATTCACTTAGTTCAATTGCTACCACTTGTCTTTGTGTAATGTCAGAGCAGTGTCAGCTGTAGCTCAGTGGGTAACACTTTCGCCTCGTGGGTTCAAGCACAACTCCAGGGACTTGAGCACAAATCTAGGCTGACACTCCAGTGCAGTGCAAGGGAGTGTTGCACTGTCGGAGGTGTCGTCTTTTGGACGAGGTGTTAAACCGAGGCCCCATCTGCTCTCTCAGGCAGACATAAAAGATCCCGTGGCACTATTTTGAAGAACAGGGGAGTTATCCCCAGTGTCCTGGCAAATATTTATCCCTCAATCAACATAAACAAAAAACGATGATATAGTCATAATCACATTACTATTTGTGGGAGCTTGCTGTGTGCAAATTGGCTGCCACATTTCCCACATTACAACAGTGATTACACTCCAGAAAATACTTTATTGGCTGTAAAGCGCTTTGAGACATTCGGTGGTCATGAAAGGTGCTATGTAAAATGCAAGTCTTTTTTAATAAATATGCTATATCAGTGGATCACCTTGCTTAACTGAAGCAAACTTAATTTCTAACTACTCCTGCATTGCGGTGTTCTTCGAGCCTTTTGTTAGGCCTCACTGCTTCACAACTTTCGCTTTAAAAACCTGACTCAAATTTCTGGCAATTAAAAACCGGTATCAGTAAAAATTCCAGTCTTGCCAGCACTGCCTACATTCAAAAAGAATTAAAAAATATCGTTAAAAATCCAACTGGTTCGCTAATGTCCTTTAGAGAAGGAAACCTGCCGTCCTTACCTGGTCTGGCCTACATGTGACTCCAGTCCCACGCCAATGTGGTTGACTCTTGACTGCCCACTGAAGTGCTGAGGAAGGCACTCACTTGTATAAAATCAGTACCAGTGGTTTCAGCAGAAGGCCCACCACCTTCGAGGCAACGAGGGATGGGCATAAATTCCAGTCTTGCCAGCACTGCCTACATTCAAAAAGAATTAAAAAATATCTAAATTAGACTTGGAAAATGAGTGTGTTGGTGGACTCTGCCAGTAGAGGAGAGGGTGAACTACCCCAGAAAACATAACTTCTCATAACCTTAAGCTTTCCCCAAACCTCAGTGGCATCTTTTGAATTGCATCATCCATTCAACATCATTGCACCTCAATGTTTACACCACAGCACCTTAACACTGCTAATATCGTGCTTGGCTTGACCTCATCTGCCAAGCCGCCAAGCTGATGCATCGAAATGTGAACAAGTTTGTTTGTTTTCTCTCCATGCTCCCAGCCCCACCCTGTCCCCATTTAGAATAAGAAAGACTAGAGATTTAATCTGCGGCTTTGTGCATCTGTTGTTGTGCTTTCTGATTCTGATAGAGACCATCAGTAATAATTTGAGCAATTGCTTATATTGCCTTTTCTAAACATAATAGAACATGGAAACATTTAAGGCCTCGATATTTGTGGGGAGGATCGTGAGAGTACGCAGCAGCGTGATGGGGGGGAAACCTGAGGAGGTAGAGGTCCTGCTGAATTTAACGGAAGGGCCTCGTTTAAAAAAAATTTCTTCCGTTTTCCGCCCGGCAACCAGACAAATTGACAGTTTGAGAGGCGGGAGTCGGCGAGAGGCAGCGGCCTATAAAGGCTCAACAGTCGGGCAGTCCGGGGAGCCTCGAGAGAGGCGAGGCTTGTACAGCTCCAGCTGGGAGAGAAAGCAAAAAAGAAGTAAAAAGAAATCAAAGGGTGACGTCACAGCCAAGGGAGTTAAGTGATTGGCTGGTGATTGGTGAATAGCTTTTCTTTTTCTTTCTTTTTTTATATCAGTCAGTAACTTTTAACATTGTTGTTGCCAATTTAAGTGTATCTAAGGGTTAAGTCATGGCAGGGGAGCTCGGTCACGTGATATGCTCCTCCTGTACCATGTGGGAACTCGGATACTTCCGGTGTCCCTGACAACTACATCTGCAGGAAGTGTATCCGCCTCCAGCTCCTGACTGACTGCGTTGCGGAATTGGAGCTAAGGGTGGATTCACTCTGGAGCATCCACGATGCTGAGAATGACGTGAGTAACACGTGTAGCGAGTTGGTCTTGCGCAAGAGAAGGGTCCACAGCCAGCTAGGGAATGGAAGACCAGCAGGAAGAGTAGTGCAAGGAAGGTAATGCAGGGGTCCCCTGTGGTCATCCCCCTGCAAAACAGATACACTGCTTTGGGTACTGTTGAGGGGGATGACTCATCAGGGGAGAGCAGCAGCAGCCAAGTTCATGGCACCGTGGCTGGCTCTGCTGCAGGGGAGGGCAGGAAAAAGAGTGGGAGAGCGATAGTGATAGGAGATTCAATTGGAAGGGGAATAGATAGGCGTTTCTGCGGCCGCAACCGAGACTCCAGGATGGTATGTTGCCTCCCTGGTGCAAGGGTCAAGGATGTCTCGGAGCGGGTGCAGGACATTCTAAAAAGGGAGGGAGAACAGCCAGTTGTTGTGCACATTGGTACCAACGACATAGGTAAAAAAAGGGATGAGGTCCTACGAAACGAATTTAAGGAGCTAGGAGCTAAATTAAAAAGTAGGACCTCAAAAGTAGTCATCTCAGGATTGCTACCAGTGCCACATGCTAGTCAGAGTAGGAATCGCAGGATAGCGCAGATGAATACGTGGCTTGAGCAGTGGTGCAGCAGGGAGGGATTCAAATTCCTGGGGCATTGGAACCGGTTCTGGGGGAGGTGGGACCAGTACAAACCGGACGGTCTGCACCTGCACAGGGCCGGAACCAATGTCCTAGGGGGAGTGTTTGCTAGTGCTGTTGGGGAGGAGTTAAACTAATATGGCAGGGGGATGGGAACCAATGCAGGGAGAGAGGGAAACAAAAAGGAGACAAAAGCAAAAGACATAAAGGAGATGAGGAAAAGTGGAGGGCAGAGAAACCCAAGGCAAAGAACAAAAAGGGCCATTGTACAGCAAAATTCTAAAAGGACAAAGGTGTTAAAAAAACAAGCCTGAAGGCTTTGTGTCTTAATGCAAGGAGTATCCGTAATAAAGTGAATGAATTAACTATGCAAATAGATGTTAACAAATATGATGTGATTGGGATTACAGAGACTTGGCTCCAGGATGATCAGGGCTGGGAACTCAACATCCAGGGGTATTCAACATTCAGGAAGGATAGAATAAAAGGAAAAGGAGGTGGGGTAGCATTGCTGGTTAAGGAGGCGATTAATGCAATAGTTAGGAAGGACATTAGCTTGGATGATGTGGAATCTATATGGGTAGAGCTGCAGAACACCAAAGGGCAAAAAACGTTAGTGGGAGTTGTGTACAGACCTCCAAACAGTAGTAGTGATGTTGGGGAGGGCATCAAACAGGAAAATATGGGTGCATGCAATAAAGGTGCAGCAGTTATAATGGGTGACTTTAATATGCACATAGATTGGGCTAACCGAACTGGAAGCAATACGGTGGAGAAGGATTTCCTGGAGTGCATAAGGGATGGTTTTCCCAAAATGTCGAGGAACCAACTCGGGGGGAGGCCATCTTAGACTGGGTGTTGTGTAATGAGAGAGGATTAATTAGCAATCTCGTTGTGCGAGGCCCCTTGGGGAAGAGTAACCATAATATGGTGGAATTCTGCATTAGGATGGAGAATGAAACCGTTAATTCAGAGACCATGGTCTAGAACTTAAAGAAGGGTAACTTTGAAGGTATGAGGCGTGAATTGGCTAGGATAGATTGGCGAATGACACTTAAGGGGTTGACTGTAGATGGGCAATGGCAGACATTTAGAGACTGCATGGATGAACTACAACAATTGTACATTCCTGTCTGGCGTAAAAATAAAAAAGGGAAGGTGGTTCAACCTTGGCTATCAAGGGAAATTTGGGATAGTATTAAAGCCAAGGAAGTGGCATACAAATTGGCCAGAAATAGCAGCGAACCTGGGGACTGGGAGAAATTTAGAACTCAGCAGAGGAGGACAAAGGGTTTGATTAGGGCAGGGAAAATGGAGTACGAGAAGAAGCTAGCAGGGAACATTCAGACAGATTGCAAAAGTTTCTATAGATATGTAAAGAGAAAAAGGTTAGTAAAGACAAACGTCGGTCCCCTGCAGTCAGAATCAGGGGAAGTCATATCGGGGAACAAAGAAATGGCAGACCAATTGAACAAGTACTTTGGTTCGGTATTCACTAAGGAGAACACAAACAACCTTCCGGATATAAAAGGGGTCAGAGGGTCTAGTAAGGAGGAGGAACTGAGGGAAATCCTTATTAGTCGGGAAATTGTGTTGGGGAAATTGATGGGATTTAAGGCCGATAAATCCCCAGGGCCTGATGGACTGCATCCCAGAGTACTTAAGGAGGTGGCCTTGGAAATAGCGGATGCATTGACAGTCATTTTCCAACATTCCATTGACTCTGGATCAGTTCCTATCGAGTGGAGGGTAGCCAATGTAACCCCACTTTTTAAAAAAGGAGGGAGAGAGAAAACAGGGAATTATAGACCGGTCAGCCTGACCTCAGTAGTGGGTAAAATTATGGAATCAATTATTAAGGATGTCATAGCAGCGCATTTTGAAAGAGGTGACATGATAAGTCCAAGTCAGCATGGATTTGTGAAAGGGAAATCATGCTTGACAAATCTTCTGGAATTTTTTGAGGATGTTTCCAGTAGAGTGGACAAGGGAGAACCAGTAGATGTGGTATATTTCGACTTTCAGAAGGCTTTCGACAAGGTCCCACACAAGAGATTAATGTGCAAAGTTAAAGCACATGGAATTGGGGGTAGTGTGCTGACATGGATTGAGAACTGGTTGTCAGACAGGAAGCAAAGAGTAGGAGTAAATGGGTACTTTTCAGAATGGCAGGCAGTGACTAGTGGGGTACCGCAAGGTTCTGTGCTGGGGTCCCAGCTGTTTACACTGTACATTAATGATTTAGACGAGGGGATTAAATGTAGTATCTCCAAATTTGCGGATGACACTAAGTTGGGTGGCAGTGTGAGCTGCGAGGAGGATGCTATGAGGCTGCAGATGACTTGGATAGGTTAGGTGAGTGGGCAAATGCATGGCAGATGAAGTATAATGTGGATAAATGTGAGGTTATCCACTTTGGTGGTAAAAAGAGAGAGACAGACTATTATCTGAATGGTGACAGATTAGGAAAAGGGGAGGTGCAACGAGACCTGGGTGTCATGGTACATCAGTCATTGATGGTTGGTATGCAGGTACAGCAGGCGGTTAAGAAAGCAAATGGCATGTTGGCCTTCATAGCGAGGGGATTTGAATACAGGGGCAGGGAGGTGTTGCTACAGTCGGACAGGGCCTTGGTGAGGCCACACCTGGAGTATTGTGTACAGTTTTGGTCTCCTAACTTGAGGAAGGACATTCTTGCTATTGAGGGAGTGCAGCGAAGGTTCACCAGACTGATTCCCGGGAAGGCGGGACTGACCTATCAAGAAAGACTGGATCAACTGGGCTTGTATTCACTGGAGTTCAGAAGAATGAGAGGAGACCTCATAGAAATGTTTAAAATTCTGATGGGTTTAGACAGGTTAGATGCAGGAAGAATGTTCCCAATGTTGGGGAAGTCCAGAACCAGGGGTCACAGTCTAAGGAGAAGGGGTAAGCCATTTAGGACCGAGATGAGGAGAGACTTCTTCACCCAGAGAGTGGTGAACCTGTGGAATTCTCTACCACAGAAAGTTGTTGAGGCCAATTCATTAAATATATTCAAAAAGGAGTTAGATGAAGTCCTTACTACTAGGGGATCAAGGGGTATGGCGAGAAAGCAGGAATGGGGTACTGAAGTTGCATGTTCAGCCATGAACTCATTGAATGGCGGTGCAGGCTCTAAGGGCCGAATGGCCTACTCCTGCACCTATTTTCTATGTTTCTATGTTTCCGGGCGGGAAAACCAGCGGCAACTGGGGATCCCTGGGGACGATCTTTGACGATCAGGAAGGCGAGGTTGGGGCTTGGTGGAGGGAGGGAGTCAGAGGTCGGCGGGTGGGGGGAGATTGAAGTCAGGCTGCCGCGATCGGCAGAAGGAAAGGCTTTTTTTGAGGGGTGGTGGGGGGAGAGGGGGGCACTCCTGACCCACAAGGAATGCTGTAAATACCACTTGCCTTCTGGAGCCAACTGCTCTCATTTTACTGCCGGGTTTCCCAAGCCCTGGGAAACACGGCTGGCAACTGTTTAAATTTAAATTGGTCTCCCAATTGCACTATGGGAGCCTGATTTAAATACGTTAATGAAGTGTTCTGCCAGCGGGAAACTTGCACACCATGCTACCCACCGCCATAAAAATGGCAGCAGGCGCATACATGGCAGGTTGAGGACGCATTCTCCATTTTAAAAAAACTTTTAAACCCCCCCCGAACCCCTCTTGCCCATTGTGAGGGGTTAATATCGAGGCCTTAAACTCTAGCAACTTATTTTTCCTTCACCTGTATGCTGCAGGAAACTCTTGCCTCTTCAGCAGCACTGACTCACTCTGTGTTAAAGCTGTCCCAGTCCGCAGTTTCATGTTATCCTTCGCCTCATCCAGCGCTTTTAACAAAAAACTATTTTTCTTGCTTTCAGGATCACAAGCTTCAATAACTCCTGGATATCAACTCCCCTCCGGAACTTGCATTCCCTCCACTTTCTTCTGACCCCATCGCTGTTTCTAATCTCACCCCTTCTGATCTCACTATTCCTTCTGACCTTCCCCTCTCTGACCCCAAATGATTAGTACTCAGCAAAGGCCTGAGCTTTATCCCCTTACGTCCCCACCTCAATGAATTCCGAGCTCTGCGTGACTCTCAACTCTTTCCGCCACCTTCGCCTCCATGCCCATTTCTTCGGCCAGGAGTCTTTCCCCCTCTCTGCACAGACCCGTTCCCCCATTTTCAGAATTCTCATTCTACCTGGACCCCTCCCTCTTGCCCTCTCTAGATAGTGAACTGGTGGCATAACATCGGCCATCTCAATTTCTCTCACTCCATCCTACCTCTCTCTGAACTTGCAGCACTCCATTCTCTCAGATCCAACCCTAACATTGTCCTTAAACCTACTGACAAGGGTGGCGCTGTTGTTTGGCAAACTGACCTCTACCCTGCAGAGGCTGAACGTCAACTATCTGACACCACCTCCCCTTGGATCATGACCCCACCACTGAACATCAAGCCATCATTTCCAAGACTCATCTCCTCTGAAGATCTTCCCTCCACGCCCGCAAACCTCATAGCCCCCCAACCCCGCACAGCATCTTCTACCTTCTTCGCAAGATCCATAAACAGGAGTGCCCTGGTAGACTCATCGTTTCAGCCTGTTTTTGCCCGATCGAATTGATTTCTTCCTATCTCGACTTTTTTTCTCCTCTTCGTCCCCCCTACATCCGCGACTCTTTCAACGCTCTACCATGACACGGTGCCGACCCCCCGACCTGTGAGGGAACACCACCGGCGGCTGAGGATAAAGAACAGCAGCAATCCCAGCCCCAGCACACAGCCAGCCAGCCACCACAGGGAGCAGCTCAGAGACGGTGACAAAGGTGAAGAGGGCGACTACATTCTACGTCACCGGAGCCCGAGAGCGGATTGGTGGGGTGTCATGAAGCAACCCTACAAAGGACCAGAGAGCTGAGTAGCCAACCCAACCAGCAGCAACTGACCTGCTGAGATAAGTAGTAAAAGTCAACGCATGACGTCACAGGAAGGCAGGTAAGTGATTGGTGAGTTTCTCTCTCTTGGGCATTGCTTTAAATTAAGAGCCGGGATTAAAAACTAAATCTAATTAACTAAATACATTATAGATGGCAGGACGGGTGATGTGTCAGTGCTGCAACATGTGGGAGCTGGTGGACACCATTGAGGTCCACGGCAACCACATCTGCAGTTCGAGGAACTTCAGCTCCACGTTGATGTGCTGGAGTCCGAGCTGCGGACACTACGACACATCAGGGAGGGGGAGAATTACCTGAACGCTGCGTTCCAGGAGGCAGTCACACCCCTTGGTTTAATTAATTCAAATTTGGTCCGTGGTCAGGGACTGGAGGGTGTGACTGAGTGAGGCAGGTATGGGGGTCCCAGGATGTAGCATTGGAGGAGCCTCAGCCCTTGCAATTGTCCAACAGGTATGAAATTCTTGCTCCCTGTGTGGACAAAAGCAGGGACTGCAGGGAGGATGAGCAAACTGACCACAGTGCAGCGATACAGGGGGCCATTCAAGTGGGAGGAGTAAAAAGAAACATTGTAGTGGTAGGGGACAGTATAGTTAAGGGGGTAGATACGCTTCTCTGCAGCCGAGAGCATGAGTCCCGAAGGCTGTGTTGCCTGCCCGGTGGCAGGGTTATGGACATCTTAGGGCTGGAGAGGTACTTGGAGTGGGAGGGGGAAGATCCAGTTGTCGTGGTCCACGTGGGTACCAACAACATAGATAGGACAAAGAAAGAGGTTCTACTGAGGGAATATAAGAAATTAAAAAGCAGAACCATAAAGGTATAATCTCTGGATTACTACCTGAGTCACAAACAGATTTGCAGGGTAAATAAGATCAGAGAGTTAAACACGTGGCTCAGAGACTGGTGTGGGAGAAATGGGTTTTGGTTCGTGGGCCACTGGCACCAGTACTGGGGTAAGAGGGAGCTGTTCCATTCGGACAGGCTTCACTTAGACCGTGCTGGGACTAGTGCCCTGGCCAATCAAATAAGCAGGGCTTTAAACTAATTAGTGCGGGGGAGGATTCTGGTGAGTGGAAATTTAAAAAGTCAAAGAGCAAGGGGAAGGCAATAGAGCAGGGTAGCGATGGGGGAAATGATAACCAGAGCGTGACAGGAATGGACAGAATGTATAAACATAAGAGTGTATCAGAAAGTGGGGTCAAAGCAGGGAAAAATGGTTGAAAAACCAAAATTAAAAGCTCTTTATCTGAATGCACATAGCATTCTTAACAAAATAGATGAGTTGATGACACAAATAGCTATAAATGGGTATGGCCTGATAGCCATTACACATTCGTGGTTGCAAGGTGACCAAGGCTAGGAACTAAATATTCATGGGGATTTCACAATTCGGGATAGACAGAAAGGGAAAAAGTGGGGTAGCTCTGTTAATAAAGGATGAGATCAGTGCAGTAGTGAGAAATTATATTGGCTCAGAAGATCAAGATGTTGAATCGGTTTGAGTGGAGATGAGGAATAATAAGGGGGAAAAGTCACTGGTGGGCATAGTCTATAGGTCCCCTAACATTAGCTACACTGTTGGATGGAGTATAAATCAAGAAATAATGGAGGCTTGTAAGAAAGGAACGGCAATAATCATGGGCGATTGTAATCTTCATATTGATTGGACAAATCAAATTGGCCAAGGTAGCCTGGAGTAAGAATTCATAGTGTGTATCCGGGATAGTTTCCTTGAACAGTACGTTGCGGAACCAATTAGTGAGCAGGCTATCTTAGATCTGGTACTGTGTAATGAGACAGCATTAATAAATGATCTACTAGTAAAAGATCCTCTAGCAAAGAGTGATCATAGCATGCTTGAATTTCAAATTCAGTTGGAGGATCAGAGAATTGGATCTGAAACCAGTGTCCTAAGCTTAAATAAAGGAGAATACAAAGGTATGAAAGCAGAGTTGGCTAAAGTGGACTGGAAAAATAGATTGAAGTGTAAGATGGTTGATGAGCAGTGGTGGACATTTAAGGAGATATTTCATAACTTTCAGCAAAAATATCTTCCAATGAGAAGGAAAGACTAAGAGAAGGGAGAACCATTATGGCTAACTAAGGAAATAGGGATGGTATCAAATTGAAAACAATGGCATACAAAGTGGCCAAGACTAGTAGGAGGCCAGCAGATTAGGAAACTTGTAAAAACCAGCAAAGAAAATACTAAAAAAATAATAGAGGGGCAAGATAGATTATGAAAGTAAACGAGCAAGAAATATAAAAACAGTGAGTTTCTATAGGTATGTAGAAACATAGAAAATAGGTGCAGGAGTAGGCCATTCGGCCCTTCGAGCCTGCACCGCCATTCAATGAGTTCATGGCTGAACATGCAACTTCAGTACACCATTCCTGTTTTCTCGCCATACCCCTTGATCCCCCTAGTAGTAAGGACTACATCTAACTCCTTTTTGAATATATTCAGTGAATTGGCCTCAACAACTTTCTGTGGTAGAGAATTCCACAGGTTCGCCACTCTCTGGGTGAAGAAGTTTCTCCTCATCTCGGTCCTAAATGGCTTACACCTTATCCTTAGACTGTGACCCCTGGTTCTGGACTTCCCCAACATTGGGAACATTCTTCCTGTATCTAACCTATCTAAACCCATCAGAATTTTAAATGTTTCTATGAGATCCCCTCTCATTCTTCTGAACTCTAGTGAATACAAGCCCAGTTGATCCAGTCTTTCTTGATATGTCAGTCCTGCCATCCCGGGAATCAGTCTGGTGAACCTTCGCTGCACTCCCTCAATAGCAAGAATGTCCTTCCTCAAGTTAGGAGACCAAAACTGTACACAATACTCCAGGTGTGGCCTCACCAATGCCCTGTACAACTGTAGTAACACCTCCCTGCCCCTGTACTCAAATCCCCTCGCTATGAAGGCCAACATGCCATTTGCTTTCTTAACCGTCTCCTGTACCTGCATGTCAACCTTCAATGACTGATGTACCATGACACCCAGGTCTCGTTGCACCATATAAAAAGGAAGAGGGTAGCTAAGGTAAATGTTGGTCCCTTAGAGGATGAGACTGGGGAATTAATAATGGTGAACAGGGAAATGGCAGAGACTTTGAACAAATATGTTGTAACACTCTTCACGGTAGAAGACACACAAAATATCCCAATAATGGATAATCAAGGGGCTATAGGAAGGGAGGAACTTAAAACAATCACTGTCACTAAAGACGAAGTACTCGGTAAAATAATGGGACTAAAGGTGGACAAGTCCCCTGGACATGATGGCCTGCATCCTAGAGTCCTAAAAGAAGTGACTGCAGAGATGGTGGAGGCATTGGTTGTAATCTACCAAAAATCCCTGGATTCTGGGGAGGTCCCAGTGAGTTGGAAAACCCCAAATGTAATGCCTCATTTTAAAAAAGGAGGCAAACAGAAATCAGGAAACTATAGACCAATTAGCCTAACATCTGTCATTGGGAAAATGCTGGGGTCCATCATTTAAGGAAGGTGTACCAGGACATTTGGAAAAGCACAATTCAATCAAGCAGAGTCAGCATGGTTTTATGAACGGAAAATCATGTTGACAAATTTGCTGGAGTTCTTTGAGTATGTAAAGCGCAGGTTGGATAAGGGGGAACCAGTGGATGTGGTGTATTTGGGGTGGCAGTGGAGGGGGGGACGAGGCGAGTCCAGGCGTTCCAGCGGGGGTGGGGAGGCGAGTCCTGGCGGGGGAGGGGAAGAGAGTACAGGCGTCCTGGCTGGGGAGGGGTAGGGAGTCCAGGTGTCCCGGTGGGGGGGAGGAGGGGGGGGCGAGTATAGTGGGGAAGGGGAGGGGAGGCGAGTCCGGCGGAGAAGGGGAGGGGAGGCCCGCCTGGCGGGGGAGGGGAGGCAAGCCCGGCGGGGGAGGGGAGGCAAGTTCGGGGGGGGGGAGGGGGGAGGAGAGTCCGGATTTCGGAACATTTTCGGGATTCTAGACGACCCTGCCAAGGATTGGTCCGGATTCCGGAACATTCCAGATTTCAGATGCTCAACCTGTACTTGCATTGGAGGCAGTTCAGGGAAAGTTCACTCGATTGATTCCTGAGATAAAGGGGTTGACTTATGAAGCAAGGTTGAGCTGGTTGGGCTTCTTCTCATTGGAGTTCAGAAGAATGAGAGGTGATCTGATTGAAACATATAAGGTAATGACGTGGACTTGACAAGGTAGATGCAGAGAGGATGTTTCCACTCATGGGGTAATCCAGAAGTAGGGGACATAGTTTTAGAATAAGGGGTCGCCCATTTAATGCTGAGATGAGGAATTGCTTCTCGTAGGGTTGTAAATATGTGGAATTCTCTGCCCTGGAGAGTTGTGAAGGCTGGATCATTGAATATATTTAATGCGGGGATAGACAGATTTGTGAGCGATAAGGGAATAAAGGGTTATGTGGAGCGGTCAGGGAAGCTGAGCCCATGATCAGATCAGCCAAATGGCCTACTCCTGCTCCTATTTCTTATGCTTAACAGTTTTCATTTTCCTGGCCCCAACCGTCTCCTTTTCACTATGGACGTCCAATCGCTCTACACCTCCATCCCCCACCAGGATGGTCTGAGGGCACTCCGCTTCTTCTTTGAACAGAGGCCCAACCAGTCCCCACTACCTTCTACCACCTGGACAACTTCATATTGAACTACTTCTCCTTTGACTCCACTCACTATCTCCAAATAAAAGGTGTTGCTCTGCCTGCCTTTTCTCCAGTTCTACTCTGGGCCCCTCCCTCAACTCTTTCCAGTACAGTGATGACTATCGGTGCTGTTTCCTGCTCTCACCCTGAACTGGAAAACTTCATTCACTTTGCTTCTCATTTCTACATTTCCATCACCTCCACATGGTCTATCTCCGACTCTTCCCTTCCTCCACTTCTCTGTCTCCATTTCTGAGGATAGGCTATTGACAAAGATCCATTATAAGCCCACTGACTCCCACAGCTACCTGGACTACATTTCCTCTCACCCCGCTTCCTGTAAAGACTCTATTCCATTCTCCTAGTTTCTCCGCCTCTGTTGCATCTGTTCTGATGATGCCACCTTCCATACGAGTGCTTCCAATATGACTTCCCTTTTTCCCCAAACGAGGATTCCCCTCCACTGTGGTTGACAGGGCCCTTGACTGTGTCCATTTCACTCCTGCTCTGACCCCTTCTCCTCCCAGAACCTCCATAGGGTTCCCCTTGTCCTCACCTTTCACCCCACCAGCCTCTACATTCATTGGATCATCCTCCACCATTTCTGCTACTTCTAGCATGATCCTATCACCAAACACATCTACCCCTCTCCTCCCCTTTCAGGATTCCGAAGAGAGCACTCCCTCCGTGACACCCTGGTCCTTCCCACAGCACCTTCCTGTGCAACACTTGCTTTTTTACCTCCTCCCTTCCCACTATCCAGGGCCCCAAACACTCCTAGGTGAAACAGCGATTTACTTGTACTTCTTTCAATTTAGTATACTGTATTCGCTACTCACGATGTGGTCTCCTCTACATTGGGGAGATCAAACGCAGATTGGGTGATCGCTTTGTGGACTCCATTCAGGCCTCAAGTGTGGCCCCGAGCTTCCGGTCGCCTGTCACTTTAATTCCCTGCTCCACTCCCACTCTGACCTCTCTGTCCTCAGTCTCCTACACTGTTCCAATGAAGCTCAACGCAAGCTCGAGGAACAGCACCCTATCTATTGGGCACTTTACAGCCTTCTGGACTCAACATTGAATTCAACAATTTCTGACCATAACATTTGCCCCTATTTTTTCAGATGGCAGCTGTTGATTCTACTATACCCATTTACACCTCTTCGAGTCCCATTGGCCCATTTCCTTCTCCTTTTGCTTTATACAATCATACCATTTGTCAATTAATCTCTCTTGTCTTCCACCCCATCACCTTTTGTTGTTTTGGTATCCTATTTGACCCCGAAATGAGCTTCCGACCACATAATTAAGACTGCCCATTTCCACCTTCGTAACATCATCGTCTCTGCCCTTGCCTCAACTGATCCACGGCTGAAACCCTCCTCCATGCCTTTGTTACCTCTAGACTTAACTATTCCAATGCACTCCTGGCTGGCGTCCCACATTCTACCCTACGTAAACTTGAGGTCATCCAAAACTTAGCTGCCCATGTCTCGATTCCCATTCACCCATTATCCCTGTGCTTGCTGACCTACATTGGCTCCCGGTTAAGCAGCGCCTTGATTTCAAAATTCTCATCCTCATTTACAAATCCTTCCATAGCCTCACCTCTCCCGATCTCTGTAATCTCCTCCAGCCCCACAACTCCCCAAGATGCGCACTTCTAATTCTGCCCTCTTGAGCATCCCTGATTATAATCGCTCAACCATCGGTGGCTGTGCCTTCTGTTGCCTGGGCCCCAAGCTCTAGAACTCCCTGCCTAAACCTTTTCCTCTCTTTCTTCCTTCAAGACGCACCTTAAAACCTCTTTGACCTAAAAGCTTTTGGTCATCTGTGCTTGATTCTTTTTATGTGGCCCGATGCCAATTTTTTGTCTTTCACACTCCTGTGAAGTGCCTTGGTATGTTTTACAATGTCAAAGGCGCTATATAAATACAACCTGTTTTTCTTTCCTCCACTGCCCCCTTTTCCTGCCTCAGTACCTGCTTAAAATCTGTTACATCTTTAACTTTTTCCAGTTCTGACGAAAGGTCATCGATCTGAAACCTTAACTGTTTCTCTCACCACTGATGCTGTGTGACCTGCTGAGTATTTCCAGCATTTTCTGTTTTTATTTGCCGCAGGAAACAGTCCCCTTAGCAACCACAACACCAGCCAGTGAACTAACCAATTAAAACTCTGCCCTTAGGAGTGCAGGGCCTGTAATGTCAGGCAGAACAAGTCCATCACTGATCAGATGATTCCACTTGTGGAAAGTCCAAAACACAGGGTCATAAATAGAAGATAGTCACCACTAAATCCAATAAGGAATTCAGGAGAAACCTCTTTACCCAGAGAGTGCCTAGAATATGAAACTTACCACCACAAGGAGTAGTTGAGGCGAATAGCATAGATACATTTAAGGGGAAGCTACATAAATGCATGAGGGACAAATTGAGATGAAGTAAGGTTGGAGGGTGGTTGTGTGAGCATACATCAGTTGGGCTGAATGGCCTCTTTCTGTGCTGTAAAGTCTATGATCTCTATTGACCTGGACTGTTGTCAGCATGGCTCAGTTGGGTATCACGTCTGTCACTGAGACAGAAGGCTGTGGATTAAAATTTAATTTCAGGCTGATACTTCAGTGCAGTAAAATGGAAAGTGTTCCATTGTTAGTGATGCTGTCCTTCAGATGAGATCTTGATACAAACCCCGTCTGCCTGTTCCAATGGTTCAGAAGGACATTAAAACATCCCGTTGCACTATTTAAAAATGAGCAGAGTTGGCCATCGTTCTTTGCTTGATTAACTCCACCAAAAATAGATAAACTTTTTTTCCATCTCAGTGCTGGCTATGTGGGGCTGCTGCATGCAAAATACTTGCATAACTGTGATTGCACTTTGAAGAATTAATTGTGCATGAAGCACTTTGTGATCTTCCCAAAAGATGTGAGAAGACACTATGGGCCTGAAATTGATGAAGGCCTCTGCCGTCCCAAGTGCCAGCCAGATGGCCGCCGAGGTACCCGACGGTTCTTTGGGCAGGATTTTTATCACCAAGGTCCCTCGAAGGTTGGCGGGTGGCGAATGAGGGATTTACACCGCCAATCTGGGAGGCAGGCAGCGGGAGATCTCATTCTTGGGGGCAGAGGCGATGCCACCCAAGTGCCACCCGAGGATGAAGACAGGCCCACGGAGGGTCGAAGACCTGAAAATAAAAATCATCAGGAAAAAAAAACATTGGAAGACCTTCAGGGGACCCCATTAAGGTAAGTTGCTGTGGGGGAAAAAAAAATGTTTACTAATCTTTTTTTCAGTATCTTCATACTGACCGTCGGGGACAGACCAGCCTCCAGCCAGTGAGCGTCCCCATTCTGGTGCTGACTCCCGCCAACTCTCGCCCGCATCAATATGGGAGCTCGGCGGGCGGGAGGTCAGTTGCGCCACTTGGCCGTCCGTTGATGTCAGCGGGCGGTTCGCCCCTCCCGCCCGCTTCAGCCTACATCAAAGGTGGCACTAGGCGGATCTTCCAGAGGAATGTCGGCAGCACTGGGCGGTGAGCTCATCAATTTCGGGCTCTATATAAAAACAAGTTCTTGCTTTGCATTTTGTCTTAGGGATCTGATGCGAGATTCTGTTGGACCACAGTCACTTAATTGCCATTCTACTCTACATTGCCTCATATAGTATCCTAGGGCTAGATCTTGACTTCATCATCATCATAGGCGGTCCCTCGAACGAGGATGACTTGCTTCCACATGAGTTCACAGATGTTTCAATGAAGGACCTGATGTTCCAGTCCTGAACTCCAATTGAGGGGGTGGAAGATGCCTGTGCATGGATTTTTTTTAATGTGTGGTGACCGTTGCATATCAGCCACCACACTGACTTGACAGAGCTAGGCCTTTATCCAGTGGTAAGGATTAACCAGGACGACTGGAGACCTGCTCTGCTGCACAGGCCTAGTGCGCGCACATATCGCAGTGTGGGCTGACCCGGGCTTAGTGTGATAGTGTAAAACAGGCGCTAGTGAATCGCCAGCCCGTTTTAAAACGGGGTGCCGATTCGCTATCACCTGTTGTGTGGGGTGTCGCAGGGCTCAGTGCTGAGACCCCAGCTATTTACAATATACATAAATGATTTAGATGAAGGAATTGAGTGTAATATCTCCAAGTTTGCAGATGACGCTAAGCTAGGTGGCAGTGTGAGCTGTGAGGAGGATGCTAAGAGGCTGCACGGTGACTTGGACAGGTTAGGCGAGTGGGCAAATGCATAGCAGATGCAGTATAATGTGGATAAATGTGAGGTTATCCACTTTGATGGCAAAAACATGAAGGCAGAATATTATCTGAATGGTGGCAGATTAGGAAAAGGGGAGGTGTAACGAGACCTGGGTGTCCTGGTACATCAGTCATTGAAAGTTGGCATGCAGGTACAGCAGGCGATGAAGGCAGCAAATGGCATGTTGGCCTTCATAGTTAGGGGATTTGAGTATGGGAGCAGGGAGGTCTTACTGCAGTTGTACAGGGCCTTGGTGAGTCCTCACCTGGAGTGTATTGTATTCAGTTTTGGTCTCCTAATCTGAGGAAGGACGTTCTTGCTATTGAGGGAGTGCAGCGAAGGTTCACCAGACTGATTCCCGGGATGGCAAGACTGACATATGAGGAGAGACTGGATCGACTGGGCCTGCATTCACTGGAATTTAGAAGAATGAGAGGGGATCTCAAAGAAACATATAAAATTCTGATGGGACTGGACAGGTTAGATGCAGGAAGAATGTTCCCGATGTTGGGGAAGTCCAGAACCAGGGGTCACAGTCTAAGGATAAGGGGCAAGCCGTTTAGGACCGAGATGAGGAGAAACTTCTTCACTCAGAGAATTGTTAACCTGTGGAATTCCCTGCTGCAGAGAGTTGTTGATGCCAGTTCATTGGATATATTCAAGAGGGAGTTGGATATTGCCCTTACGGCTAAAGGAATCAAGAGGTATGAAGAGAAATCAGGAAAGGGGTACTGAGGTGAATGATCAACCATGATCTTATTGAATGGTGTTGCAGGCTCGAAGGGCCGAATGGCCTACTCCTGCACCTATTTTCTATGTTTTACACTATTGCACAAAGTTAAAATCTACCCCATAATAGTCACCGGGTGTAAGGCTGAGTTGCCACTGTGTTCGAACTGGATCCAAGTGCTGTGACAGGCAACCTATTTCAGTCATGTTATGTGCTTCCAGAAACCGCACAAGGGCAATTTCACCAGACTTGGTTTCCATTCGTACAGTAGATTAAATGGTGCTGATCATGGGATGTGGATCATTCGGGTATCTGATTCTGTATATTCCTGTTGGAGAAGGTGCCTGTGAAGTCTGCAACCATGAAACTGAGTCCTGCTACCAATTCCATTTTATTCCTACTGTGTATAGGAGTATATAGAACATGGCACTAGAAATTTACTGACTACCAACCAGTAAGGCCCGTTTTGTGAAAAAAAAAGTGGCCATCTCACTTCCACTCGCCTCTGGTGCGGGACTCTGCGGCCGCCATTTGGATGAGGGTCATAGCCCAGCCGTTAGCAGCACTGGCCCTAGACATGTAAATCTGCAGTGTGTGATGTCAATCGTCGTGCAATGGCGACTTGACACCACGCTCTGCGAATTTGGACCTTTGCGCTGGGTCTTCAGCTTGCTCAGAAAAGCGAGCGTGCAGCAGACCCACAGAGATGCTGTCAGAGCTACTTAAAGAAACACACATATCTTTCAGGTAAGTTTGCTGTTAAGCTTTTGGACTGGATTTTTAAAAATGTTATTGAAGTCGTGGCTTGGTGCAATAGATGTTAAAAGCTTTTAAAGTGTGCAGGGACTGCGGCTGGATGCTTGCAAGGCATTAGATGGTAAAGGAAGGTGTCGGAGAAGACAGAAAATGTTGGAAGTACTCAGCAAGTCAGGGAGCATCCATGGAGAAAGAAAGAGAGTTCATGCCTTCGATCGAGATGCTGCCTGACCTGAGTATTTCCAGCATTTTCTGCTTTTATTTCAGATTTCCAACATCCGCTTGCAGAGGAAAGAGGAAGACGCAGAAGAGGAGGAAGCAGAAAGAAGAATGCAAACCAGACAGCTACTTTCTGATGGAATCATCCCAATTCCCCTTTCAACATTTGTCCCACACCTTAACTTCCCTCTTACTGACCATCACAGTATCCTCTTGGCTACAATGTTGAAATAAAAGCTACCACAAAGCAAACTTTTCAACCCAACTTTATATATCTATTCATCCTATATGACATCAAGAAATCAACTAACTGCCCTTATGCATTCCTTTAGTGGTTGTCTTGTGCGTGTCTTTGCCTATCCAACTGATGCAATGTGGTGCTACTCCAATGGCTGCAGCATAGCTGGTGGAAGGCTGCTGACTTTGAGGGATAGACTGCAAATGGCTTTGCGGGTCGACCTTGAAGAGCTGGTTGCTGGGAGTGTGAAATCAAGTGACCGTGTCTCCTCTCCCTCTTTTTGGTCACCCACTGGCTGAGCAGGCTGCATTTCTTGGATGTGAAATGAGGAAGGCCCAAGAGTGGAGTTGTATCCTTTCAGTCCCGCCACTAGCCAAGGGCTTGGCCATGCTCTGCCAAGAATGGCTAGCACTGTCTCCTCCAAGGGGGTATGATGAAGTCAGGAATGGGAGGTGCGCTTTGTTGTTTGGTACAGATTGTTGGTAGGTGAGTGATTGGGGGAGTCATGTATTGAGAAGTATGTGTGGCTGGTGCTGCAGTTGGTAGAAGATTGCTTTTGAAGTGGTCTGAGGTCATGAAGCTTCTTTGGGTACTGGGGACGTGCTGGCAGTGACTGCCTCGGTGATGTGGTCCCACATCCTTCTTTCTGGAGGGCCTCTCTTGCAGTGTTGATTCCCTGCACAAGGCTGGAGTGCTGCATGTGAGACCCTGGGTGCCCTTTTCCTGGCTTGCTTAGCCATTTTTGTTAGTGCTGAAGCATTTTTCTTGGGAGCAGATGGCAATTCAGCTTCAAGAGCTGAAGACTGCCATTTGGGATTTATTTTTAATGTTTATTTTTTCAAAAGATAGTTGAGCACTAAAAGCTGCCTATTTTTAAATGATAGTTGAGCACTAAAAGCGGCCTATTTTTAAATGATTTTTTTTTCATTTTAGAAGTGACCAACGCTGGTTTCTAAACTGACGGACTGGCTTTAATAGAATGTTGGCCATGCTACGTTGGACCTCCTGCTGAGACTACCACCCAACAACCAGCTTTACACAGCAAATTTAGCACTGCACTAATTTTAATTCGCAAGCAGCACCAATATACTGGTGTTGCCAGAACTATTAATTCTGGCAGCCGTTAACTGTGTCCAGCTTTGGCTGTGCTCTGGAATTTCTAGGCCATAGAATCTTACAGCACAGAAGGAGGCCATTGGACCCATTGTGCCTGTGCTGACTCTTTGAAAGAGCTCGCATATTAATCCCATTCCCCTGCTGTTTTCCTATAGTCTTTATGTTTATTTCTAATGAGACCCATGATGTAAATAGACACTGGGTCTCATTAGAAATAAATACAAAGAATAAATTTGACAGTGTACAGATTACAGTAAGTAGGAATGTACCATATTTACTCATAGCTGGATCCAGTAGAATTAAACTTCTGGTTGCAAAAACTTCATGTATGAACATGTAATACACTTGTACAGCATTTCTATATGCACTATCTTTATTGTGTGAACTTTGCTAATTGGACGTTCTATCCTAATATTTGTTATGAAATATGCCAAATTCATTCCTTTTGCTCATTTTATTCAGACAAAGTTAAACTGAGGATTGCGATTGCCCACCATGCTCCAGTGAACATAAGAACATAAGAAATTGGAGCAGGTGTAGGCAATTGGCTCCTCAAGCCTGCTTCGCTATTCAATAAGATCATGGCTGATCTGATCCTGGCCTCAGCTCCACCTCCCCGCCCGCTCCCCATAACCCTTGACTCCTTTACCTTTCAAAAATCTGTCTATCTCCACCTTAAACACATTCAATGACCCAGTCTCCACTGCTCTCTGAGGTAGAGAATACCAAAGGAAGGTTAGACAGAGAGGAAAAGGAGGTGAGGTAGCACTGTTAATAAAGGATGAGATCAATGCAGTAGTGAGAAATGATATTGGCTCAGAAGATCAAGATGTAAAATTAGTTTGGGTGCAGGTAAGGAAATAATAAGGGGAAAAAGTCACTGGTGGGCATGGTCTAAAGACCCCCTAACACTAGCTACACCTTTCGACGGAGTATAAATCAAGAAATAACAGAGGCTTGTAAAAAAGGAATGACAATAATCATGGGTGATTTTAATCATTATATTGATTGGACAAATCAAATTGGCCAAGGTAGCCTTGAAGAGTTCATAGTGTATCCAGGATAGTTTCCTTGAACAGTACATTGTGGAACCAACCAGGGAGCAGGCAGTCTTAGATCTGGTACTGTGTAATGAGCCAGGATTAATAAATAATTTCATAGTGAAGGTTCCTCTAGGAAAGAGTGATCATAGCATGGTTGAATTTCAGATTGAGTTGGAGGGTGAGAAAGTTAGATCTCAAACCAGTGCCCTGAGCTTAAATAAAGCAGATTACAAAGGTATGAAGACAGAATTGGCTAAAATGGATTGGGAAAATAGATTAAAGTGTAAGACGATTGATAAGCAGTGGTGAACATTTAAGGAGATATTTCATAACTCAACAAAAATGAATTCCAGTGAGAAGGAGAGATTTTAAGAGAAGGGAGAAGCATCCGTGGCTAATTAAGGAAGTAAAGCATGGTATCACATTGAAAACAATGACCTACATAGTGGCCAAGATTAGTGGGAGGCCAGAGGATGGGGAAACTTAAAAACCAGCAAATAACGGCTTTAAAAAAAAAAAGAGGAAAGATAGATTATGAGAGTAAACTAGCAACAAATATAAAAACAGTAAGAGTTTCTACAGGTATATAAAAAGGAAAAGAGTAGCTAAAGTAAATGTTGGTCCCCTAGAGGATGAGGCTGGGGAATTAATAATGGGGGATGGAAATGGCAGAAGCTTTGAACAAATATTTTGTAACACTCTTCATGGTAGAAAACACTAAAAACATCCCAATAATGGATAATCAAGGGGCTATAGGGAGGGAGGAACTTAAAACACTTACTATCACGAAAGAAAAAGTACTCGGTAAAATAATGGGGCTCAAGGTGGACAAGTCCCCTGGACCTGATGGCTTGCATTTTAGTGTCTTAAAAGAAGTGGCTGCAGAAATAGTGGATGCATTGGTTGTAATCTACCAAAATTCCCTGGATTCTGGAGAGGGCCCAGCGCATTCGAAAACCGCAAATGTAACACCCCTATTTTTAAAAAAAAAAAGCAGACAGAAAGCAGGAAACTACACCAATTAGCCTAACATTTGTCATTGGGAAAATGTTGCAGTCCATTATTAAGGAAGCAGTAGCAGGATATTTGGGAAAGCATAATACAATCAAACAGAGTCAGCATGGTTTTATGAAAGGGAAATCATGTTTGACAAATTTGCTGGAGTTCTTTGAGGATGTAACGAGCAGGGTGGATAAGGGTGAACTATTAGATGTCATATATTTGAATTTCCAGAAGGCATTCGATAAGATACCACATAAAAGGTTACTGCACAAGATAAAAGCTCACTGGGTTGGGGATAATATATTAGCATGGATAGAGGATTGGCTAACTAACAGGAAACAGAGTCGGGATGAAGGGTAATTTTCAGGTTGGCAAACCGTAACTAGTGGGGTGCCACAGGGATCAGTGGGGCCTCAACTCTTTACAATCTGTATTAATGACTTGGATGAAGGGACCGAGTGTAATGTAGCCAAGTTTGCTGATGATACAAAGATGGGTGGGAAAGCAAGTTGTGAGGAGGACACAAAACTTTTGTGAAGAGATATAGACAGGCTAAATGAGTGGGCAAACATTTGGCAGGTGGGGTATAATGTGGGAAAGTGAAGTTATCCACGTTCACAAGAAAAATAAAAAAGCAAATTATTATTTACCGTATATACTCACGTATCCTACGATCTCACGTATCATGCGACCCCTAAATTTTCGTCCCCAAAACATGATTTTATCATATATCTTATGTAGCATGTGAGTCACTTTTTTGAGATACCAGATGACACTAGGCTAGGCTTTCAAACAAGTTTAACAAGTACCCAACACGTAACAAGTACCCTAACACATAACAACGATCGAATACAGACCTTAACAACCGAATCATGAAACGACTCTTCCGCCGTAAACAACCGAATGAGAAACAGCTGTTTTGCATTCTACCCTTAGCCACTATGGAGAAAAGATCTGCGAAGAAATATACTGCCAAATTTAAGCTGCAAGTTGTTGCCGAAGCGGAACAAAGCAACAACGTTAAAGCTGCAAAGCTGTTTGGTGTCGGAGACAGCTGTGTCCGAAACTGGAGAAAACAAAGAAAAATTGAAGGAAACTCCTTCCTATAAATGCGCAAATCGTGGGTCGAAATGTCATTGGCCGCATTTAGAAGATAAAGTATCAAAGTGGATGTCCGAAAATCGAGAAAATGGTTATATTATAACACGATCTAAAATAAGACTTTATGCTTTACGAGAAGCAAGAAAAATGGGCATTCGTGTGTTTACTGCAAGTCCCAGATGGTGTACGCGGTTCATGAAAAGACATGACTTTGTGTTAAGAAGAAAAACAAAAATTGCACAGAAACTCCCAAAAGAATTAGAAGAAAAAGTGACTGACTAGTTTTCAAACATTTGTAATCAAACATCGCAAAGCTAACAGCTATAAGTTATTGTGCATTGGAAACATGGATGAGACACCCGTGAATTTTGATATGCCTCTCAGCTGATTTGGAAAGCGTAAACATTACGTGTGTATCAGCAAGTAAAACAGCAGTCTTATCAAAATCATCTTTATTTGATATACATATGTACTATTTGACTTACCGTAAATGGATACGGTCTGCTTAACAGCCTAACAGCCTAATCTTGGCCAGCACTTCACACCCGCAAATTTTGTATCTCGCGTATCATGCTACCCCCCAAATTTAGGTTACAATTTAGGTCTTCAAAAGTCGCATGATACGCGAGTATATACGGTAAATGAAAAGAAATTACAAAATGCTGCAGCACAGAGGAACCTGGGGGTCCTTGTGCATGAAAGACAAAAAGTTAGTATGCAGGTATAGCAAATAATCAGGAAGGCAAATGGAATGTTAGTCTTTATTGCAAAGGGGTTGGAACATAAAAGCAGAGAAGTCCTGCTACAACTGTACAGGGTGTTGGTGAGACCACACCTAGAGTACTACATACAGTTTTGGTCTCCTCAAAGAGAAATATAATTGCATTGGAGACAGTTCAGAGAAGGTTAACTAGGTTGATTTCTGAGACGAAGGTGTTGACTCATGAAGAAAGATTGAGTACTTTGGGCCTATACTCATTGGAATTTAGAAGAATTAGGTGATCTTAGTGTAACGTATAAGATTCTGAGGGATGGACATGGTAGATGCAGGACATAAGAAATTGGAGCAAGATTAGGCCATTTGGCCCATCGAGCCTGCTCTGCCATTCAATAAGATCATGGCTGATCTGATCATGGACTCAGTTCCACTTCCCTGCCCGCTCCCCATAACCCTTTACTCCCTTATCGCTCAAAAATCTGTCTATCTCCGCCTTAAATATGTTCAATGACCCAGCCTCTACAGCTCTCTGGGGCAGAGAATTCCATAGATTTACAACCCTCAGAGAAGAAATTCCTCCTCATCTCAGTTTTAAATAGGCAGCCCCTAATTCTGAGACTATGTCCCCTAGTTTATCCACCTTGTCGAACCCCTTCATTATCTTATATGTTTCGATATCACCTCTCATTCTTCTGAACTCCAATGAATATAGACCCAACTTACTCAACCTATCTGTCACTACTATTACAGAGGGTCTTCAGCAGATCGTTACCATGGGCCTTTTCCGCACAATTGCTCTGTTTTACTTGGGAAGCTTCGACAGCATTGTACGCCGCTGTATGATGCAGCAAGGAAAGTGTGCAGATTTGGAAAAGAAGGATTAACCTCATTTTGATTCGGAGGCCAAGGGTCAGACTTTGAAAGATGAATAATTGAAAGAGATGTTTCAGTGAATAATTTTATTCCTTGCCTCTCTATTCCTTGTCTTGGTGGCATCAAGCCTTGGTTTGGTGGAGGGGTGGAGAAGAAGAGTGGAAGCAGTAGAAAGAGAAGACCACAAAATGGAAGTTAATGGTATAATAACAATATGGCTGATGCATAGAATGGGAATTGCAATATAATTTATAACCAGCATGGATTGGCAGGAGCGCATGTGAAAGGCTAGAAATCATAAAAGCATCTATTTTTTTTATGTATTGTGCTGACGCATGCTATTTTTGTAATTGATCTACTTCATTTCCCACCCCCCCCCCCCCCCCCCAACTAGAGTAAATCAGAAAGTTCTGCTTTATTTGGTTTATGTGCACCCGTTTCCTTTTGGTATTTCATTAGAATCAGTGAAGGAAGTGTGATTTTTGCCTTTTTTTAGTCTTACAACTTGTTCACCTAGCTTTGATTGGCTGTGCCACCATTAAAATTGAATCTTTTTGTACGCTTTAAAGTCTTAAGATGGTTTAGGTTTGTGTGTGCGGATGTGGTGCTGGGGTGGAAGCAAGAGCTTGCTAACTGCTAGCTGAATTTATGTCACGAGATTGGTTCTGGTAAAACGAAGAACATAGACAGTTGGCAGTTTTGGAAATGGAGATTGACCAAATGTTCAGTTGGAGGTGCTTTTTTTGGTTACTAAACATTCAGCAGCGACCCCCAATACTGTATTTGGTGACTAGCCTGATCAAAACCTAATTTGAAAAGTCTTCCCTCGGTCCATGACCCTTCGGCACTAACTGGGCAACTTTCTTATTTTCTATTTGAATTGATTACAGTTTGAAATTGAGATTCCATGAGTAATTCTTCTTTAAGTTGCATAAACAGTTAAATAAAATACTTTATATTGCAGTTACTGTTTTTGTGAGGTAGCCACAAACTGTATATCAGAATGCAGTATGATGTATCACCCCACATTGCTGAATAAGTAATATTTTCCTTTTAAAGTTGCTTGCATTCATGTGTTCACTACTGATAAGTTCAATAGCCTCATTCTAATATTCCCACTTGACAGTGGTCATTGTTTCTTTATAAATCTATAATCTGTTTCTGTAGAAGTCTTGTTAATCCACAAAAAAAAAATAGCTGGTTGTAAAAATAGGTAATGTCACAATTAACATTTTGAAAGAACTTAAATAAAGAATTTGTATTTACATAGTGCTTTTCACAATCTCCGGATGTCCCAAAGCTCTCTACAGCCAATTTGGTACTTTTGAAGTATAATCTCTGTTGTAATGTAGGGAAATGCAGCAGATAATTTGTGCACAGCAAGGTTCCACAAACAGCAATGAGATATATGACCAGATAATCTGTTTTAACAATGTTGGTTGAGGGGTAAATATTGGCCAGGATACCAGTGAGAACTCCCCTTCTCTTTTGAATAGTGCTATAGGATCTTTTACATGTGCCTGAGAGGGTACACAGAGCCTCAGTTTAACGTCACATCTGAAAGAGGGCACCTCCAACAGTGCAGAACTCCTGCAGTCCTGCACTGGATTGTCAACCTAGAATTTGTGTGCATGTCTTTGGAGTGGGACTTAAACCCAAAACATTCTGACTCTGAGGCGAGAGTGCAATCACTGAGCCACGGCTGATATCATATTGAACCATAAGGTGATGATTATCAAAGAGAGCATACATCTGGAATGTTTTTATGGAGATACACAGTTGCTTGCTCTATTCACATAGTTCCTAGATCCCCTCCAGAGGGCGCTGCATTGAAATGGCTCTCTAATTACAGTAAGTTCCAATGCAAAATCCTGTAGAAAGTCTGTGGGCAAGTGTAATGAATGGCTGCCGCCGTTTGGACCAGATTTTGCTTTCTGCAGTGAGCATTGTGTAAGTTCAAGATCTTAATAAATTTTTGTTAGTGCTAGAGAATGGAACTTTTAGGCACCCGGTAGCATCAAGTATTCCACTGTCAGGTATAGCACAGCCAGATGCAGAGTAAAGCTGCCATTTATTCTGTCCCAACCACATTCCACACCAGCTATCCTGTGTTGTTTCAGTGAACTTGCCAATTACTTTTGTGCTGTAGGCTGATGCATGTTAGACTGCCCAAACTCAATTCTCAAAACACTTAAAGCTAGTAGACAGAAGAGACTTATTTTTTACCTGCCTCAATTCTATTGAGATTGTTAGAGAAAACAAATAGACTATGTTGGAAGATACCTACAGGTAAATCATAATGTGCAAGATTCGTTAAGTAATTGAGTTTGCAATTTAACACTAGGTGTGCTTTAAAAAAAAATTGAATGAATTTCCAATTTGTTTTATAAGAGAAATTTTTCAGCTTTTGAATGCTGTAACAATCTGTTGATTTTATTTTTTACACTTATTTAAAAATTCTGCCTTGCATTAATCACTTACAACTTCCATCATCTAATACCCAGTTTAAAAACAAAATCAACTATAGACCATTGGTTCAGTACATATCTAGGTAAAATCAATTTTTGCTAAAATATTGTGTGCTAATTGACCAAACTTTCAGACATGGACCCAGAGTTTGCTGGAGCGGGACATCTCGCAGCATGCCCTGTTTTAGACTTGCTCGTGCATATTTAGGTTTACCAGAAATTTGCCCACGGAGTTTCTGGAAGTGCGAGCTGATAACAGGGCATCTGAGATTTTGATGAACAATGACCAACAGTGTATCTCCTTACCACAACCATATCCTATAATCGTCACATTCCTAGATCTCTTCCGATTCATGAATGTCCTTTTGAACAGGGGTCTGAATCCCTGCTATATTCCACATCTGGGTGTCACAAAGGATAAAATCTATTTTTAATGCTATGAAACTTCTTCACCCAGAGAGTGGTGAACCTGTGGAATTCTCTACCACAGAAAGTTGTTGAGGCCAATTCACTAAATATATTCAAAAAGGAGTTGGATGTAGTCCTTACTACTAGGGGGATCAAGGGGTATGGCGAGAAAGCAGGAATGGGGTACTGAAGTTGCATGTTCAGCCATGAACTCATTGAATGGCGGTGCAGGCTTGAAGGGCCAAATGGCCTACTCCTGCACCTATTTTCTATCTTCATAAGTCAACCTCCTCATCTCTGGAAACAACCTAGTGAACCTTCTCTGAACAGCCTCCAATGCAAGTATATCCTTCCTTAAATACAGAGACCAAAATTGTATGCAGTACTCTAGGTGTGGTCTTACCGATACCCTGTGCAGTTGTAGCAGGACTTCTCTGTTTTTATACTCGATTCCCCCTTGCAATAAAGGCCAACATTCCATTTGCCTTCCTGATTACTTGCTGTACCTGCATAAAAATGTTTTGTTGCTCTGTACTGCAACACTTTGCAATTTTTCTCAATTTAAATTGTAGTTTGCTTTTCTATGTTTTTCTGCCAAAGTAGATAACCTCACATTTTCCCACATTATACTCCATCTGCCAGATTTTTGCCCACTCACGTAGCCTGTCTATATCCCTTTGCACATTTTTTGTATCCTCACAATTTGCTTTCCTGCCCATCTTTGTATCGTCAGCAAACTTGGCTACATTACCCTCGGTCCTTTCATCCAAGTCATTAATATAGATTGTAAATAGTTGAGGACCCAGCACCGATCCCTGCGGCACCCCACCAGTCACTATTTGCCAACCGGAAAATGACTCATTTATCACGACTGTTTTCTGTTAGTTAGCCAATCCTCTATCCATGATGATGTATTACCCCCAACCCCGTGAACCTTATCTTGTGCAGTGACCTTTTATGTGGCACCTTATCGAATGCCTTCTGGAAATCCAAATACATCACATCCACTGATTTCCCCCCCCCCACCCCACCCCTTATCCAGCTGCTTATTACATCCTGAAAGAATGCCAGCAAATTTGTCAAATATGATTTCCCTTTCATAAAACCATGCTGACTCTGCTTGATTGAATTATGCTTTTCCAAATGTCCTGGTACACCTTCCTTAATAATGGACTCCAGCATTTTTCCAACGACAGATGTTAGGCTAACTGGTCTATAGTTTCCTGCTTTTATGCTTGTCTCCTTTTTTTAAATAGGGGCATTACATTTGCGGTTTTCCAATCCGCTGGGGCTGCTCCAGATTCCAGGGAATTTTGATTACAACCAATGCATCCACTATCTCTGCAGCCACTTCTTTTAAGACCCTAGGATGTAAGCCATCAGGTCCAGGGGACCTTGTCTGCCTTTAGTCCCATTATTTTACCGAGTACTACTTCATTCATGATGGTGATTGTATTAAGTTCTTCCCTCCCTATAGCCCCTTGATTATCCACTATTGGGATGTTTTTAGTGTCTTCTACCATGAAGATCGATACAGAATATTTGTTCAATGTCTCTGCCATTTCCCTGTTCTCCATTATTAATTCCCCAGTCCCATCCTCTAGGGGACAAACATTTACATTCGCCACTCTTCCTTTTTATGTACCTGTAGAAACTCTTACTGTTTTTATATTTCATGCTAGTTTACTTTCATAATCTATCTTGCGTCTCTATCATTTTTTTAATCGTTCTTTGCTAGCTTTTAAAAGTTTCCCAATCCTCTGGCCTCCCACTAGTCTTGGCCACATTGCATGCCCTTGTTTTCAATTTGATATCATCCCTTATTTCCTTAGTTAGCCACGGATTATTATCCCTTCTCTTACAGTCTTTCCTTCTCATATATTTTGTTGCGAGTTATGTAATATCTCCTTAAATGTCTGTCACTGCTCATCAACCGTCCCAGACTTTAGTCTATTTTCCCAGTCCACTTTAACCAACTCTACCCTCATATCTTTGTAGTCTCCTTTATTAAAGCTCAGGGCATTGGTTTGAGATCTAATTTACTCATCCTCCAACTGAGTTTGAAATTCAACCATGTTATGATCACTCTTTCCTAGAGGATCCTTTACTATGAGATTATTTATTAATCCTGACTCATTACACAGTATCAGAACTAAAGATAGCCTGGTTCCGCAATGTACTGTTCAAGGAAACAATCCCGAATACACTCTATGAACTCTTCCTCAAGGCTACCTTGGCCAATTTGATTTGTCCAATCAATATGATGATTAAAATCACCCATTATTACTGTTCCTTTACTACAAGCCCCCATTATTTCTTGATTTATACTCCATCCAACATTGTAGTTATTGTTAGGGGGCCTAAAGACTATGCCCACCAGCGACTTTTCTCACTTAATATTCCTTATCTCCACCCAAACTGATTCAACATCTTGATTCTCTGAGCCAACATCGTTTCTCACTAACGCACTGATCCCATCCTTTATGTGCTACCACACCTCCTTTTCCTTTCTGTCTGTCCTTCCGAATTATCAAGAGAAGATGTTTCCCCTCCTGGCATAATCTAGAACTAGGGGGCATAGTTTCAGAATAAGGGGCCGCCCATTTAAAATTGAGAAAGGGAGGAATTTCTTCTCTCAAAGGGTTGTAAATCTGTGGAATTCACTGCCACAGAGAGTGGTGGAGGTGGGGTCATTGAATATATTTAAGGTGGAGAAAGACAGATTTTTGAGCGATAAGGGAGTGGAGGGTTTATGGGGAGCGGACAGGGAAGTGGAGCTGAGCTCATGATCAGATCAGCCATGACCTTATTGAATGGAGCAGCAGGCTCGAATGGCCAAATGGCTACTCCTGCTATTTCTTATAACCCTCTGAGAAGAAATTTCTCCTCCTTTCTGTTTTAAATGGGCGACCCCTTATTCTGAAACTATGTCCCCTAGTTCTAGATTCCCCACAATGGGAAACATCCTCTCTGCATTTAGCCTGTCACGCCCCCTCAGAATCTTATACTTTTCAATGAGTTCACCTCTAAGTCTTCTATATTCCAATGAGTATAGGTTCAACCTTTCTTCATATGACATTGTCCATGAAACCAACAGGAACAAGATCCACCAATTCAAAAATAATAGTTTGAGACCATGCCTCTGTTGCTTCCCTCCATTCCCCATCCCACCAAGCCAAACTTCTCCTCCTAAGGTTTGCCCTTGCCCAAACCCTGAACTCTTACCTTTCTTGAGTTTCTCTCCCATCTTCCCTCATGCAGCTGTGGTACTTTTTCCCTCCCCTTCAAATCTGCCATCATCAAACCCCTCTTCAAAAAATCCACACTTGCCCTCTCTATCCTTGGAACCTACCCCATCTCCTTTCCTCTCCAGTCTTTGAACGTGTTGTCATCTCCCAAATCCATGCCCATCTTTACCACAACTCCGTGTTTGAACCCCTCCAATCAGGTTTCCACCTCGCCATTGCACTGAAGCAGCCCCTATTAAAGTCACAAATGACATCCTATGTGACTGACTGGTAAACTATCCCTCCTCTTCTCAACTTGTTAACAGTCTTTGACATGGTTAACCACACCATCCTCCTCGAATGCCTCTTTTCTGTTGTCCAGCTGGGTGGGACAGCCCTTGCGTGGTTCCATTCCTATCTATCCATTAGTTGCATGCAAATCATTTGCAATTGCTTCTCTTCTACCTGCTCCTGCACCGTTGCCTCCGGATTGCTCCATGGATCAATGCTTGGCCCCCTCATGTACAGTGTGCCACATATACACAGACAACACCCAGTTTTGCCTCTTCACCACCTCTCTTGACATCTCCACTGCAACGTTCCCTCTAAGCTGCATGGCCATGCAGCTCTCTGCTGGTCCTGCGCAGCCTGGATGGCTTTTTCAATGTTAAATTTGGCACGTGCGTGGCACTGAATGAACCACGCAGTTCCTTAAAGGGGTCACGCACCCAAAAGAATTACGGGGAACATTGCTCCACTGTCTCTTGATTTGTCATGCTGCTTGTCCGATGAGCAGAAATTTTCTCCAATTAAATATTAGGAAGACCGAAGCCATTGTCTCAACATTTGTTACCTAGCCACCAACTCCCTTCCTCTCCCTGGCCACTGCCTGAAGCTGAACAAGACTGTTCACAACCATTGCATCCTATTTGACACTGAGCTGAGCTTCTGAACCCATATCGCCTCCATCACCAAGACTCTACTTTCACTTCCATAGCATTGACCATCTCCGCTCCTGCTAAAACTCTCATCCTTGCCTTTGTTACCTCTAGATGCGACTTTTCCATTGCTCTCCTGATTGGACTCCCACTTTGCACCCTCTGTAAACTTGAGCTCATCCAAAACTCTGCTGCCCGTATCCTAACTCGCAGCAAATCCCATTCACCCATCACCCCTGTGCTCACTGACTTACATTGGTTTCTGGTTCAGCAATGGTTCAAACTTTTAATTCTCATCCTTGCTTTCAAATCCCCCCCCATGACCTCTCCCCTCCCTATCTCTGTAATCTCCTCCACTCATACAACCCTCCAATATTTGCGTTCCTTCAAATCTGGCCTCTTACACATCCATAATTTATTTTGCTCCACCATTGGTGGCTGTGCCTTCAACTGTCTAGGTCCGAAGCTCTGGAATTTCCTCCTTAAACTTCCCTGCTCGCTCCTTCAAGACACTCTTTAAAACCTATCTCTTTGACCAAGCTTTTGGTCACCTATCCTAATATCTCTTTATGTGGTGCAGTGTCAGATTCTGTCTGATAATGCTCTTGTGAAGCACCTTTGGAAACAGTTTATATATTATGTAAGTTTGATTATTATACTTTTTCTATCTTGCTGTGTATTTTGTGTTTCTTATTATTTCACTTGTATTCACTGGAGTTCAGAAGAATGAGAGGGGACCTCATAGAAACGTTTAAAATTCTGATGGGTTTAGACAGGTTAGATGCAGGAAGAATGTTCCCAATGTTGGGGAAGTCCAGAACTAGGGGACATAGTCTAAGGATAAGGGGTAAGCCATTTAGGACTGAGATGAGGAGGAACTCCTTCACCCAGAGAGTGGTGAATCTGTGGAATTCTCTACCACAGAAAGTTGTTGAGGCCAATTCACTAAATATATTCAAAAAGGAGTTAGATGAAGTCCTTACTACTAGGGGAATCAAGGGGTATGGCGAGAAAGCAGGAATGGGGTACTGAAGTTGTATGTTCAGCCATGAACTCATTGAATGGCGGTGCAGGCTCGAAGGGCCGAATGGCCTACTCCTGCACCTATTTTCTATGTTTCATTTTGTAAGTAAATTTGGTCAAAAAGTTTCAGTCTGATGTTATTTTCCATCTCTTAGAAGTGGCAGAAAAATGCATTGGGCACGTATTCTCCAGGGAGCAACATCCAACAATGTGGGATGAATTACTAAAGTCTGTAATCTGGTGGCCACGCATTACCAGTGGCTGTGAAAGTCACCACTGCCCTCAATTATTTTGCCTCTGGTTCCTTCCAGAGCGCTAATGGAGACACAGCGAGGGCTTCTCAATAAGCTACACATAAATGCATGGCAGGTGACAGGTGGATCATTTGTCAAAACTGGGAGTTGTGTAAACTTGCCCCATGATGCCAAAATGAGCAGGCACTCAGATTGCATCTCTAGCTGGTTTCCAGGGTGCCATTGATTGCACCAGTGGCAATTTGAGCACCTTCAAATCAACCACAAGGGGATTTTATTCCATCAATGTTCAGCTGGTCGGCAACCATAAGAAAAGGATTGTGCAGGCCTTTGGCAAATTCCTTGGGAGCTACCATGATGCTTTCATACCTGTGTCAGTCCAACACCCCCGACTGTTCATACCTGTGACTAGCCTTAAGGGGTGGCTGCTCGGTGACAAAGGATACCCCGTTCAAACCTGGCTGTTGACACCTCTAAGGAACCCCACTTGCAAGATCTGTTTCAGCCCGGACGGGTCTGGAGGCACCCTTCAGTACTCGCCAGTTAGAGTATCTTGGATAATTGTGGCATGCTGCGCTCTTCACAACAGCGAGGACTACAGCTGCAGGAGGAAAAGCCACTCGGCACTCTGCATCTGATGGGGATTGCAATGGAGAGGAGGAAGTTGAAAATGGGGCCCCCAATGCCAGACCTGCTGAGCACATTGCCAGAGATGCCCATATAGTATGATGGGTCAGTTAGTCACTCACACTGGACCAAAGTAACTATCACATCCCCCGCTATCTCCCCACTGACTCAAAGCAGTGCTGTAACCACCCATTGCACATGTACCAATTGGCCTCTGTCAGTTTTCATGTCTTCACATTTATCACCAAGCAACTGGCATTCAAGAGGTAAGAACGGGCAACGTATGAAAGTGGTGATAATTAATAAATTTTATGTGAATAAATAAATGAACCTTACTAACCCACATTTACCTAAACATCCTTTGGCATACTCTCAAACTACAAACCTTCTTTCCTTTCTCTCCCACTCCCCCGTGCTTAGATTCCTGCTCTGACTGCTGAGATGCTTGAAGCTGATGATCTCTGGGTATCGGAGGGCTTGAGAGATTGCTCCACCTGTGCAGGGGCAGACAGCCATTGGGAGAGGAGACAGCATGTTGGGTGCTGGTTGAGAGTGGTGGAGGGGGCGTTGGGGTAACGGATGAGACATGGAAACACTGAGTGGAGTTCCCGCTTCCATGTCCCCTTTCGCCATCATCCTCGTGGGCCAGCGGCACATCACTCCTGCCAGGTATAGGACCTCCTTCCTTGCCCTCACTGCACCCAGATGTACATCGAGGGGCATCTCATTAAACTGGGGCGCAGCCTTTGCTCTTACTGACTCCATTTCAAAATGCTTCTCTTTCCTACAATGCTTCGAACTCCTCCAAATTCCAGCTGTGCATTGGCACTTTAAAAAGTCATGGTGAAATCACGCCCGCTCACGTGAATAGGAGACTATCGGGAAGTAATGCGATAATGAGGCATCCGTGTTGAAATTGAACATACCCATGTGCTCCACAATTTTAGGCATTTTGTGTCTGCTATTGCCCCGCCCCCCCCGGCCACTCAGATCTGCCGTTGTATTAATATCAAACCCAAAGTGTTTCAAAAAAGCCTAATTGTAAAACATCGGGCTATTGACAAAACAAGATGGCGTTGTAATAGAAATCTTGCGTATGGCACACACTTCCTGTCTGCGAAGCTTACCTGTGTCACAATTTTGAAGCATAATTTTAATGTCAACACTTAAAGTCACTATATAAATACAAGTTGTTAACGTAGTGAAACATCCCAAGGCGCTTCACAGGAGTATTATAAGATTTTAAAAATTGACACCCAGCCACATAAGTAGAAATTAGCACAGGTGACACAAAGCTTGGTCAAAGAGGTATGTTTTAAGGAGCATCTTGAAGGAGGAAAAAGAGATAAAGAGGTTTAGGTAGGGAGTTCCAGAGCTTGGGGCCTAGGCAACAGAAGGCACAGCCACCAATGGCTGAGCAATTATAATCAGGGATGCTCAAGAGAGCAGAATTAGAGGAGCGCAGACATATCGGGAAGTTGTGGGGCTGGAGGAGGCAATGGAGGGACTTGAAAATAAGGATGAGAATATTGAAATCGAGGCATTGCCTAACCGCAAACCAATGTAGGTCAGCAAGCACAGGAGTGATGGGCGAGAGGGATTGATGCGAGTTAGGACATGGGCAGCCGAGTTTTGGATCACCTCTAGTTTATGTAGGGTAGAATGTGGGAGGCTAGCCAGAAGTGCATCAGAACAGTCAAGTCTGGAAGTAACAAAGGCATGGATGAATGCTTCAGCAGCGGGTCAGCTGAGGCAAGGGTGGGGACAGGCAATGTTACGGAGGTGGAAATAGGTGGTCTTAGTTATGCTGTGGCTATGCGGTCGAAAGCTCATTTCAGGGTCAAATATGACACCAAGGTTGCAAACAGTCTGGTTCAGCCTCAGACAGAAGTTGGGGAGAGAGATGGAGTCAGTGGCTCGGGAACAGAGTTTGTGTCTTCCCAATATTCAATTGGAGAAAATTTCTGCTCATCCAGAAGTGGATGTCGGACAATCAGTTTGACAATTTAGAGACTGTGGAGGGGTCGATAGAAGTGGTGGTGAGGTAGAGCTGGGTGTCATCAGCGTACATGTGGAAACTGATGCTGTGTTTTCGGATGATGTTCCGAAGGGGCAATATGTAGGTAAGAAATAGGAGGGGGCCAAGGATAGATCCTTGGGGGACACCAGAGCTTCGGGGGTGGGAAGAGAAGCCATTGCAGGAGATTTTCTGGCTACGATTAGATAGATAAGAATGGAACCAGGCGAGTGCAGTCCCACCCAGCTGGACGATGGTGGCGAGGTGTTGGAGGAGGATGGAGCGGTCAACTGTGTCAAAGGCTGCAGACAAGTAAAGGACGAGGAGGGAGAGTTTGCCTTTGTCACAGTCACAAAGGATGTAATTTGTGACTTTGATGAGAGCCGTTTTGGCACTGTGGCAGGCGTGGAAATCTTTTAACATTTAAAACATGTAAACATTTCACCATCATGGCTTGTTAATAAAACTTCTTATGCTCCCTGAAAAAAATTTGTGCGTAATTTTTTTGTTCACGGACTGAAACTTCCAAATGAGCTTTGAAATCATATTTTTAAGAATCTTATAATAATACATATCTCACAAAAACATCCATTACATTTATCCACTGTATTGTCTCTGTAAAATTTTTGCATGTAGGCCTCAGACTCTCTCAAAGCCTGGGGTTTAACTGGATATATCTATCTCACTGCAGCTGGATAGACTGTCAACCACATCTGGGGATTCTGCATAAGTGCTGTTTGCAGAATTTCCCACCAGAGTTGATGACCCTTCATCTTGTGAGTATAACAATGATCTTTGTTTTTTCAAAATTGACTTTCGAACAAAATGAAAACTGATCTCTCAAAGCTGTGAGAGATCGTGGCTCCCCGCTCAAATGTATTGAACGACATGAAGTTCTTGTACTGACGCCATAACTATGGACTAAACTCACCACAGAAAAATAGGGATAAAAACAGAAAATGCTGGAAATCTCAGCGGGTCAGGCTGCAGCTATGGAGAGAAACAGAGTTAATGTTTCAGGTCGATGACCCTTCGTCAGAAAGTTAGGGCTTGTCTATTCCTGTGTAAGTACCCTTTTAACGGCATGGTAAGTGTTAATTACTGCCAAACAACCTCTCTGGCACGGAACATTAACTTTTACAAGTGTAGTCTCATTTCTTCAGCTTTTAATTATTGTTGGAGGTTTTTTTTTAAGTAAATAATTTTTTTAAACTTTCTTGTCTTCTCTATTATCTCTCTCTCTCTATCCAATCTTTGTTTTAGCCTTCGGTACCTGATTTGGCATTGAATTAAATATTCTAACTTACACTTCCTGCTTCAGACTCTGTGCTGCTCAATAACAATTCTTAAATCTGACTGGTTAAGGAGATACACTTGTCATTTCACACCAGGTCCCAAATGCCCTGTAGAGATCGCAGTGCCCTTTCGATGTCCCGCTGACAGCAACTTGCCATGCACAACCCCACAGAAAGTCTATAGAAACATAGAAAATAAATGCAGGAGTAGGCCATTCGACCCTTCGAGCCTGCACCACCATTCAATAAGATCATGGCTGATCATTCACCCCTTTTCTGCCTTCTCTCCATACCCCTATGGACAGGTGCAAATCCAATGAACAGCGCCTTTCAGGGTGTCCCAAATCGCTTCACAGCCAGTGAAGTACTTTTGAAGTATAGTCACTGTTCTAATGTAGGAAACGCAGCAGTCAATTTGAACACAGCAAGATCCCTCAAACAGCAATGTGATAATGACCAGATTATGTTTTTAGTGATATTGGTTGAGGATAAATATTGGAAACTTCGAAATAGTGCCATTGGATCTTTTATATCCTGAGAGGGGCCTTGGTCTAATGTCTCAGCCAAAGGATGGCACCCCACAGTAATGCAGTAGTGTCAGTCTGGATTATGTGCTCAAGTTCCTGGAGTGGGACTTGAACCTACAACCTTCTTAGTGTTGACACAACAACAACAACTTTTATTTATATAGCGCCTTTAATGTAGTAAAATGTCCCAAGGCGCTTCACAGGAGTGTTTTAAGACAAAACAGATAAATTTGACACTGAGCCACGTAAGAAATTACGGTAGATGAGATAGGTTTTAAGGAGCATCTTAAAGGAGGAAAAAGGTAGAGAGGCGGAGAGGTTTAGGGAGGGAGTTTCAGAGCTTAGGGCCCAAGCAGCTGAAGGCACAACTGCCGATGGTTGAGCAGTTATAAGCAGGGATGCTCAAGAGGGCAGAATTTGAGGAGCGCAGATATCTCGTGCGGTTGTGAAGCTGAAAGAGATTACAGAGATAGGGAGGGGCGAGGCAATGGAGTGATTTGTAAACAAGGATGAGAATTTTGAAATCGAGGCGTTGCTTAACCGGGAGCCAATGTAGGTCAGTGAGCACAGGAATGATGGGTGATTGGGACTTGGTGCGTTTTGGATGGCCTCAAGTTTACATAGGGTAGAATGTGGGAGGCCAGCCAGGAGTGCATTGGAGTAGTCATGTCAAGAGGTAACAAAGGCATGGATGCGGGTTTCAGCAGCAGATGAGTTGAGGCAGGGGCGGAGGCGGGCAATGTTACGGAGGTGGAAATAGGCGGTTTTAGTTATGCCGGAAGCTCATTTCAAGGTCAAATATGACGCCTGGGCTACGAACAGTCTGGTTTAGCCTCAGATAGATGCTAAGGAGAGGGGTAGAGTCAGTAGCTAGGGGACACATTTTGTGGTGGGGACCAAAGTCTTCGGTCTTCACAATATTTAATTGGAGAAAATTTCTGCTCATCCAGTACTGGATGTCAGACAAGCAGTCTGAAACTTAGAGACCGTGGAGGGGTCGAGCTATGTGTCGCAGTGTACATGTGAAAACTGACTGAGTTTTCGGATGATATAGCCAACAGGAAAGATGAGAAATAGGAGGTGGCCAAGGATAGATCCTTGGGTGACACCAGAGGTAACGAAGCAGGAATGGGAAGAGAAGCCATTGCAGGAGATTTTCTGGCTACGATTAGATAGATAAGAATGGAACCAGGCAAGTGCAGTCCCGCCTAGCTGGACGATGGTGAAGAGGTGTTGGAGGAGAATGGAGTGGTCAACTCTGTCAAAGGCTGCAGACAGGTCCAGGAGGACGAGGAGGGATAGTTTACCTTTGTCACAGTAACAAAGGATGTCAGCTGTGACTTTGATGAGAGCTGTTTCGGTACTGTGGCAGGGGCGGAAGCCAAATTGAAAGGATGTAAACATGGAATTCCGGGAAAGATGGGCACAGATTTGGGAGGCGACAACATGTTCAAGGACTTTGGAGAGGAAAGGAAGGTTGGAGATGGGGCAGTAGCTAGCAAGCAAAGTGGGGCCAAGGGTTGGTTTTTTGAGGAGAGGGGTGATGACGGCTGATGTGAAGGAGAGAGAACGGTTAATTATATTCAAAAATAAATCTATTCAAAAAGGAGTTAGATGAAGTCCTTACTACTAGGGGGATCAAGGGGTATGGCGAGAAAGCAGGAATGGGGTACTGAAGTGGCATGTTCCGCCATGAACTCATTGAATGGCCTACTCCTGCACCTATTTTCTATGTTTCTATGTTTTTTTCTATGTTAACAAAGTCAGACAACATGGGAGCCAGAAAAGGGAGCAGGGTAATCAGCAGTTTAGTGGGAATAGGATCAAGGGAGCTGGAAGTGGGTCTCATGGACAAGATGAGCATGGAGAGATCAAGAGGGGAGATCAGAGAGAAACTAGAAAAAGATGCGAGTTTAGGGCTAGGGCAGGGGGGAGCCTCAGAGCAAGTTTGGCCCCGGTGGGCTAGGGGAAGGAAGGGAACTCGCAGAGGCAGATGATCGGATAGTCTCAATCTTTGAGTCAAAGAAGTCCATGAGCTCCTCACACTTGTTGTGGGAGGAGGGTGTGGTGGAGACAGCGACAGGGATTTAAGAAGACGGTTAGCAGTAGATAATAGTAGCCGCGTGTTATCTTTGCATTCCAGAATGATCCTGGAATAGTGAGCAGTGTTTGCAGACGAGAGTAGGACCCGATAAAACTTTACGTGGTCCAGCCTGGCGGTAAATGGCTAAACCAGTTGTCCGCCACATCTGTTCAAGTCTGCTCCCCTTGGACTTGAGGGAGCGAAGATGAGGGCTGTACCAGGGTGAGAGCAAGTAATGGTTTTAATCGAGACTCAGGCATCAAAGGTGGTGGTGAGGGTGTGGTTGAGCAGATATGTCATGGTGAAAGGAGGACCAAAGGCTGGACAGTTTGGAGTTGATAAGTGCAGTTGTGAGAGAGTCGGGAGAGAGTTTATACCGGGGCAGACACAGAAGGAAGTAGGGTTGGGTGGGGGAAGGGGGATATGAGTGGAGAGCAATACAAAGAAATGGTCAGAGATGGCCTTATTTGTAATTGACACGGTAGGAATAGCGAGGCCACAAGAGATGGCAAGGTCAAGGGGGTGGCCGTGAATATGGGTAAATATACAACACCAAGGTTAAAAAAGGTAAACAATAGGATCTATGATGGAGGAATTCTGGGAACATATTAGTTGTGCTACAATGCTGAAATGGATAAGGGCTTTAATATATATATATATATATATATATATATATAGTGTAAGTTTTAAGTTTTTCAGTTCAAATATGGGCAGCAGGACTGTGTAGTTCTTACTTGTGCCAGAATGTTGAAAATAATATCTATTTTTAAAAATGGATCAAATAGTAATAATTTGCTTTCTCTATTTTTCTGTTAGAAGATGATGACGAGCAGCAGCAGTGGAAGGGTGAAGGGTGAGCAGGGTCTGAGAGGGAGCAAGAAGTGGGAGTGAGGTAGACAGGCCTCGGAGAGGCAACAACACCACTGAAGTGGCAGCAATGCTTCAGAAGGAGGGGTGTATTGATTGGCAGGGCCTGGGAGATTGGGAGAAGTGAGAGCCAGGAGAACGGGTGCTTGGGGGAGCTAGGCACACCATTAGGAATGACAACACAGTCAGAATCAGGGTGAAGGGGCAGCAGGCCTGGGAGGGAGGAAGAAGTGGCATAGGCCATTGCAATGAGGGCGAGACGCAAGTGTGGAGCATTGTTAAAGAAGCCTAGGTTGGTGTGATATTTTTGCCGATCAAAGAGGGGGAGGGCAATATTTTAATGGCCGGTAAAGCCAAAGAAAGAAGCTTTCAGATCAGGGTGCAAGAAGCTGGAGTAGGTCTTAGGAGCTGGTGTAAGAGACCAGTATTCGGTCCGAATGAAGACTCCGGAGCAGACGAGGAAGGAGGTAGGCATCAATGGGAATGAAGTGAATAGCAAACTACGACAACAACGTTAACACAGTAAAAGAGCTCAGGGCACGTCACAGGAGCGTAATCAGACACAAACTGACACTGAGCCAAAAAAGGTGACTAAGGCCAGGTGATCAAAGACTTGGTCAAAGAGATAGGATTTAAGGAGTGTCGTATAGGATGAGAGGTGGAGAAGTTTCGGGAGGGAATTCCAGAGCTTGGGGCCTAGATTAGTGAGTTATTTGTTTTGAGAATGGGAGTTTATTTATATAAGGCCAGCCGCGTATGAAATGTAAAATTAAACCTACCTGGAGAAAAGAAAATGGATGGAGACTCAATTTACAGATTAGTGCCATAGTGCTACCAAGAAGCAAATAGCAGGAATTGCGGAGTTACCTATTAAAATAGTATAATGCATTACTGTAACACTTTAGGCATTACCAAATGTAACAAGTGTTACTAAACTGCGACTAATAGGAACTTTTAAAACTATTCATTCTTGGGTTGTGGGCGTTGTTGGCAAGGCCAGAATTTATTACCATCCCTAGTTGCCCTTGAGAAGGTGGTGGTGGGCCTTCTTCTTGAACCGCTGCAGTCTGTGTGGCAAAGGTACTCCCACAATTCTGGTAGGCAGGCTGTTCCAGGGTTTTGACCCAGCGACGATGAAGGGATCACTAGATATATCCAAGTCGGGATGGTGTGTGGCTTGGAGGGAAACTTGGAGGTGATGGTGTTCTATACTCCTGCTGCCCTTGTCCTTCAAGGTGGTGGAGGTCGTGGTTTGGGAGAAACTGTCAAAGATGCCTTGGCATGTTACTACAATGCATCCTGTAGATAGTATGCACTGCAGCTTCAGTACGCCAATGGTGGAGGGATTGGTTATTCCAGACAGTGGATGGGGGTGCTGATCAAGTTGACTGCTTTGTCCTGGATAATAGTGAGCTTCTTGAGTGTTGTTGGATTTGCACCCATCCAGGCAAATGAAGAGCATTCCATCACAATCTGACTTGTGCCTTGTAGGTGGTGAAGAGGCTTTAGGGAGTCAGGAGGTGAGCCATTTGCTGCAATATACCCAGCCTCTGACTTGCTCTAGTAGCCATGGAATTTAGGTGGCTGCTTCAGGTCAATTGGGCCTGTCGAAGAAGAAAATTAAGTAATTTTTGCACATTATTACAAATATTTATTTTTAAATCTGCATATAAATCCTCCGAGTACCTGGAATTAGTTTCCAGCCTGTACTACACTTTAGATTATGCATTATCTATCCCGGAGTGTTTCAGATTGGAACCTAAGCTAGGGGTTTAGATGATTAATATGCAGAACAACGGAGTTACTAAATTGTGCATTTCAGGAGTTTGGAAGTTTTATGTATAGAATAATGGATTACTTGGAGTAACTTATAGGGTGGAATCTAGTCAAACGGTTTGAATGTTTCTTATAAGAACATAAGAAATAGAAGCAGGAGTAGGCCATACAACCCCTTGAGTCTGCTCAACAACTGTAGCTGAACTTCTACATCAACTCCACTTTCCCACCCTATCCACATATCCCTTGATTCCATTAGTGCCCAAGAATCCATTAATCTCAGTCTTGAATATATTCAACAACTGAGCATCCACAGCCCTCTGGGGTAGAGAATTCCAAAGATTCACAACCCTCAGTGAAGAAATGTCCTAAATGGTTGACCACTTATCCTGAGACTATCCTATGACTCCTAGATCTAAACTCTCCAGCCATGGGAAACAACCTCTCAGTATCTACCCTGTCAAGCCCTCTAAGAATTGTATACGTTTCAATGCGATAACCACATTCTCCTAACCTCCAGAGAATATAGGCCCATTTTACTTAATCTCTCCTCATAGGACAGCCCTCTCATCCCAGGAATCAATCTACTGAACCTTCATTGCACCTTCTCTAAGGCAAGTATATCGTTCCTTAGGTAAGGAGACCAACATTGTGCACAGTATTCCAGGCATGGTCTCACAAAAGCCCTATAATAATTGCAGCAAGATTTCCTTACTCTTACACCCCTTGCAATAAAGGCTAACCTACCATTTGTCTTCCTAATATATTCCTTTTATATAGAATATAAGGAGTTACAAAAGTGGAATTTAGTCAATGATTGAAATGCTGTATGTGTGTGGGATACATATATACACTCCAAGTAGAGCGCTTGCCCGACATGAGACTCCCAAAGCAAGTGCTCCACTCGGAGCTCCGACACAGCAAGCGAGCCTCAAATGGGCAGAGGAAACGTTTTAAGGACACCCTCAAAGCCTCCTTGATAAAGTGCAACATCCCCACCGGCACTTAGAAATCCCTGGCCCAAGACCGCCCTTAGTGGAGGAAGAGCATCTGGGAGGGTGCTGAGTGCATCAAGTCTCATCGCCGAGAGCACGCAGAAACCAAGCGTAGACAGCGGAAGGAGCGTGAGCGTGTGGCAAACCAGACTCCCCGCCCACCCTTTCCTTCAACCATTGTCTGCTCCACCTGTGACAGAGACTGTAATTCCCCTTTTGGACTGTTCAGTCACCTGAGAACTCACTTTTGGAGTGGAAGCAAATCTTCCTCGATTTCGAGGGACTGTCTATGATGATGATGATGATGATGATGAAATACACTACTGGATGTAGCTTGAAGTCATTAAATGGCTAGCGTCATATGCCCTTGTACTAAGGGGTCTTGGTTTATTTGCTGTTACCAACCATCTCCTCAGAGTCAAGGTCACCATCAATTGGCTCACTGCACACGGGCATCTGAGAAAGAAGCACATCCCAGCGCGCTTTACAGCAATGGTAATTATTTACAAAGAACATGATAAACTTTATTATTTCAAAATGGAAGCACATCGTTAGGAAAGATAAAAGGGTTTTAACATACATTAAAACTCCTATTAATGCTTAAAACGTTGGCGATGGGGGTTGGAGTCTGGCTATGCGAACACTGCGAAGCGCTGGGTATAAATTATCACTGGCAATTGCAGTGCTGCTAAAAGTGTTGCAGCGCAGGGATTACAGAGGCAGTGCGTGTTTCCCGCTCTGTCTGCGAACCCCCTCCGCCAGTGCTCCCCACTGGGCACGCTTTTTGGGAACAGGAACAGGAGGAGGCAAAGAAGTGAAGCATGTTTGCATTCTCCCCCCAGCCCGCCCCTCTATCGGAATTCCTGCACCATCAACACTTTAGCCTGCGCGCTTTTTTATGCACTAAGTTCCCGCGGACAAGATCTCGCGCTCCGGGATTGCTACTTCTCTCTTCCCCCTTTCCCAGTGCGATCGAGACGCCTTCTCCAGGAGCTGCGTCTGCGTACAACAGCCCCCTCGCCTCTCCCCCCTCCTCGAGGCACACACACAGCCACATCCTACCAGCTCCGCGCAGGCGCCCCTCAAGTCGCAGCGCAGCCTCGCCCGGTCGCGCAGGCGCGATGGGGGCGGGTGTTCGGGACCCGCCGACGTTTCGGGGGAGCGGCGGCGGCAGCAGCGTGAGTGCCAGCCGGGAGACTGGTGTACGGCGCGTGCGCGGTGGTGTCGAAGCGTCAGTGCGCACGCATGTTTTGAGCTGTTAGGTCACACGCAGAATGGTTGGAGCGGAAGAAGCAGGCATGTAACCGAGATCAACGATATCTATATATATATATATTAAAACAAACCCTTCTCCGTGGTTCGACTGAGTCGTAGATTGGGGGAAGGGGGTGAGGTGCAATATTTTTTTCGAGGAGGGTTTGCTCTGTCGCGTGTGAGGGGAAGTAGGTGAGTGACTGGGCACGCGCACGGGCAGGCCCTTGCTTTTCACACGCGCGCTGGGTGGGGGACGCCGCCCACCGCCCAGCCAGCGGCTCCTCCTCCTCCCAGCTGACTCCTCCACCTTCCCGAGGTGCAACGGGTGGGGCGGGTGCGCGGGCGGCTCCCGGCGTACTTCGCGGCAGTGGCCAACACAAACGAGGGAGACGGCACGTGATCAGAGGGCCAGGCGGAGAGGGGAAATCGAGCGGGATCCGGGCGAACTGAGGCCACGGGGGGCTTGGGGGAGGGAAGCAAGGAGAGGGCTACAGCAGGGCCGGCGTGCAGGGAAAAAAGGGGCCATTGGCGGGTGAAGTTGCAATCGGGGAGGAGCCGGCGAGCTGTAGAAATTAGCACCTAGAGGGAACCGCCCTTTCTCCCTTCTAGGGAACTCTGGGATCCGAGGGACGTGTGCGGGACATCCTGCCCCCTTTTGGAAGGAGTTGTGGGCATTATCCTGCCCCCTTTTGGAAGGAGTTGTGGGCATTATCCTGCCCCCTTTTGGAAGGAGTTGTGGGCATTATCCTGTCCCCTTTTGGAAGGAGTTGTGGGCATTATCCTGCCCCCTTTTGGAAGGAGTTGTGGGCATTATCCTGCCCCCTTTTGGAAGGAGTTGTGGGCATTATCCTGCCCCCTTTTGGAAGGAGTTGTGGGCATTATCCTGCCCCCTTTTGGAAGGAGTTGTGGGCATTATCCTGCCCCTTTTGGTGAGCATTCCCGGGAGAGGGCACCCCAGCACTGGGGGGGGGGGCGGGTATCGGGTGCCAGATTTGCACCCACTATGCCAAGCAGTGGGGTGCAAGCAATGTAGGGGTAAGCATCGAGGCTCTTGCGGTTGGCACGGAAGGGCGGGCGGGACTTGCAGCCATCGGTGGAGGGTTTGTTTGTTTTGATTTGGAGATTGACACCGGCGGCTCCCAGGATTACGGGTTTGATGGACGTGGGGTTTGCTGGAAACGGACTGGAGTAGCAGCTGCTTTTCACGCGAGAGGGTAAGAATTCTCATTTCCCAGCATCGCAACGCCGTGGTTTCACCTCCCCGACGTTTAAATGGATACAGAGCGTGTGCAGAACATGCTCAGCGTTTGGTGCGATAATCGCAGGAGGAGGCTGATCGCTCATTCTTAATTTTAAAGAAAAACACTGAACAATGCACATGGCCTGTTGCTGTTTTATTTATAAGCTCGTGCAATAATGCACAGCGTCTGCTTATTGAGGCCAGGGGTGGGGGGGGGATTGCAATCCCTGCTCATTTGTTTTAGCATCGTGCGCGGTTATAAATCGAGAGAGGGGGGAGTCCAGGCCTTGCGGCTCTTTGAACGGGAAAGACGCGAGCCGGTGTCTGGGAATATTGCGCGGTTGAAAAGAGGGCGAAGTGCACAGATAAGAGGAATGAATCTGGGGCTCGACGTGTGAAGCCCGAGATGTACTGACACGGCTGCACTTGGCGCGGCTCTGGGAATAGTCGGAACGACAGCAGCGTTTCGCCTCGGCACGTGTGGATACACCCACACCGGGCACGGATACACACGGACTCAGCCCATTTCCCCAACTCGGACAAACATGGACGCAAATCCCTTTTTAAATCCTCCCTTGAGTGCAGCGTCTGGCCTCATTCCCCCTCCCCGGGGAGGCCGCGAGTCCTGGCGGGTTTGTTTGTGTCCTGGGGGGCGGGTTTGCGGTGGGTGAAAGTCTGTTTCGGTCCCCCTTTGAGTTGGGATCAGGGTGATTGCAGAGCCTGGGGATGGTGCGAGTGCAGGGGGAAGGAATCCATTTCCGAATCGGCCGGGTGGTTACTAGCCCCCTCTCCTCCCCGGAGAGGATCGGGGTGGGGCTTCCCCGAGTGAGCCACGGAAGAGCCCGGCTCCCCTGCCATCTCCAGGGTCGGTGTCGGGGGTTCCCGGGCTGCTGTCACTTTGTATCTGAGCGCCAACAATGTTGCCAAGTGCGGGGCCGCTCGGCTGCGCTGCGCTGCACTGCACGCCGCCTTCTCCGCCCTCTTGATCGGATCCGTGGCGGGATAGGGGGGCGGGTTATCATGGCCCAAAGATTGGGGGAGGGAGAGGGTCTTTTAAACTCCCGAGTCCGGGGCCCGTGTCAATTCAGGAAGGCGCCAAATCAGATCGGGGAGCTCGATTGGAGCGGCCTGGGGCGGCAACAGCTCCCCGTTCACGTGGTCAGGAGGAAGCGGTGGGGCTCCCGAGATGGCGGGCGATGCCTTGGATGTATCCGCCGCCGGGGACCCGCACCGGCCCACCCATACTCTCACCCCCGCGGCAGCCTGATCCACGGGGGTCTGGGGCGCTGCAGGGACCGACGGTCCCAAACCTTCCTCAACCAGACAGGATAAGTCGAGCGGACCACGCTGTTTGCCGATTTCAGTCCTCAGCCCCCTCCTCAGGGGGCAGTGCACCGTACACTGCCTCTGGTCCGTGCCTCTGGTAAACCGAGCCACGGTTCATCGGCTTTGCACCGTGGACAATCTTGTGCATGTAAGTAGGTATTTACACAATTGGGATGCAAGCTAGGCTTTGTTATTGTTTTGCAGTTTGGAGATCTGAAAATATATTCAGTGATTATAATAGTATACCCAGGACTGGGCTGAGGTGTGGGCTTGTTTATAAAAATATTTAGCGTTGGAGGAACCAGAACAAAATCAATATCAACCTACCAATAGCAAAGCGGAATTTTAGATTTGCTCTTTCCAGTTTACCTGTTTAATGTATAACTTATAATTTACGTTATACCAATATTTTAGGATAAATTAGGATATATACTTCCTGTAAATCACAGGAGATAAGCATTTTTTGGGGGGGTCATAGAAACTGTCCCTTTATAACATCACAAAACTGTTTTACTTAAACTTTGTTTTAAACATTTGGAATGGATTAACGGTTTGTAAAATAGACATTCATGGAATATTGAGATTCCACAGTGTCAATCGTTTGAGTTAGTTTATTATTATTATCTATGTTTTGTGTTCTGTTGGTAAGCGTTTTTGTGTTACTTATTGTTGACAGACAAATGTCAGGCTCGCATGTGTCAATCATAGCATATACGGAGACTGACCCTTGTGTTTAACAACAACAGCTTGCATTTATATGATGCCTTTATCGTTGTAAAACATCCCAAGGTGCTCCACAGGAGCGTAATCAGAAAAAAATAACACTGGGCCAAAGAAGATGATGTAAGGGCAGGTATCCAAACACTTGGTTAAAGAGGTAGGTTTTAAAGAGTGACTGAAAAGAGAAGAGAAAGGTGGTGATGTTTAGGGAGACAATTCCAGAGCTTAGGGCCTAGATAGCTGAAGCCGCGAATGGTGGCACAAAGGAAAACGGGGATGCACAAGAGGCCAGAATTGCACTTCTATTTCCTCACTTGCTTAGAAGTAACCATTATTGCGTATTTGTTTAATTGGAGTTCATACCAAATAACCAGCAAAATATTAGAAAAATGTAATTTTTTCCCCCAATTTAATTTCTAATGTACAGAATAAATTACTTCTAGGAGTGAGTTACAGGCTGGCATTTAATTGAGAAATTCGAATGGTTTATGTGTGGAATAATGGCTACCTGGGAGAAAGTTACTCAAATCTAATTGAAAGGCTTGCCAAATTTATCTATGAATAATAATAAATGCTCAGGAATGAAATATCAGATGGAATCTAGTTGAGATAGTATATATTGTTAGAGCGCAGAGTTTGAAGCTGAAGTAATTTATAATTGCACTGGGAACCTGACAATCTTGGGATGATTCAGTTATACCATTGCAGCTTTAGCAGCTAGCAATGGCAATCATCATGCAATTTATTGGTGCATGTACTGTTCATATGCCAAGATTAATCATTGTAATTCTTTTCCACCAGATATATATGCATTGTGTGTTTCTGTGTGTGTAAGTTAATATTTCAAATAACGTATAAAAAACAGAAAACGCTGGAAATCTCAGCGGATCAGGCAGCATCTGTGGAGAGAAAGCAGAGTTAACGTTTCGGGTCGATGACCCTTTCTTAGAACTGGAGTGTGTTTGGAAAGAACATATTCTTAACAAGCACAGAAAGGGGAAGGGGAAGAAAGAACAAAAGGGAAGGTCTGTGATAGGTTGGAAGGCAGGTGAGATTGGAGAGACAAAAGGGATGATTGAAATGGTAATGCCAGGAGTCAGAAAAAGGTTAGTCAAGATTGGGTGTGAATTGTGGGATAATGACCTGCTGCCATTAGAGACAAGGAGATAAAAAGAAACAGGTGGCGAGGGGAGAGAAGGGAGCCAAAGATTGGCAGCAGTTACGCTCTGAAATTGTTGAACTCGATGTTGAGTCCAGAAGGCTGTAAAGTGCCTAAACGAAAGAGGAAGTGCTGTTCCTCGAGCTTACGTTGAGCTTCATTGGAACAGTGTAGGAGACCGAGGACAGTCTCAAATTTCAAATAACCTGTTTGGAAAATGGTTTGTCAGTTGAATAACTTTTCAGTGATGTTTGGAGACTTGGACTGACATGACTGGGACTAAATTATTTGCAGTTCATTTATCTGAATAATGTTTTCAGAAAGTCCTGTCACTTTGTGAAATATTGGTGGAATCAAACAGGTGGATGATATTCTGCAAGTGCTAAAAATGATAGTTGTGCTGTTATATTCTTCTAACAGTCATGGAGATCGGGTGTTGGTACATTGCGGGGTTGCAGGTGTGAGTTTTGGTTTGTTATGGGGCTGGGTTCGAGTGCTGCAAGTTCTGTTTCAGCGATTGCTTGGGACTGAAATACGAATGAGAAGTCTTGGTTTTGGGTCTGGGTTAGAAGGTATTCTGTACTGTAATTTTCAAACACAAAATAATTTATATGAATACAATTTTTGATATTGGTGGAGCAGGGTATCCTATTTAAGAGCATAGTATTGGAGAGGTGACTTACAGAAGTTATTAATTGCACAACAATCTTGCTTAGATTTGGCATCTCCTTTGATACTGAACAAACTTTCCATGTCACTCCTAGTTAGGCCGAGACTGGTGGATGCTCATCATTGGCCAACTTCGTGTCCTTTTAAACAGAATAGGTTTCTTACTTCTGTTCTGTCACAGATTGTTTGACAGGGTTCAAGGAATATACTGGGGAAATTAAATATTGTGCATCTGACAGCCTGCTTTATGGATATAGAAGATAATACATCAGGGACCCTGATTGGATATAATCTATTATCAGAAAGATGGATCCAACCAAAGAACAGACAATACCGTAACCTTCACCTGAAAATAGGAAGTCAATACATTTTCATTCCCTGCCTGGAAGCTTCCCTTTAGTATTGGGATTCATTGTATGGCACTGATATTTGTTAACTAGGAGTTGAGAGTTGGAGTTCCTTGGAAACATGTGATTGTGAGCTGCTACCATTTTAGTGCTGAGAGATTGGGCTTGAGATCCTGTTGGAATTTTATTGATGCTGTAAATATTTTTGTTTGTATTTTACAGAGTACTAGATGGGCCTCTCTTGACGACGGGTTTGGATATCTCTTTCTCTCTCTCGGACGGGCCTTGACCTCCACAAAGAATATGGAGAAACAGCAATTGGTATGTGCAGAGCAGGAGAGCAGCGTCCCACCAAACTCGGGCACAGCCGCTGCATACTTTGTCATTCTCAAGCAGGCGCCTGGCAGTGGCAGGACTGAGCGCAGTGTGGTGGTGGCCAAACAAGAACATGGGGGTGCCGGTTGCATCCTGGAGAAAGGAATCAAATTGAGACCAGGGACAGTCTGCCACCCATTTGAGTGCCGGTCTGGAAATGTCTGTGTCACCTTAGAGAACCAGGAGATGTGGAGTCAGTTTTACAAGCGTGGCACGGAGATGATCCTAACAAAACATGGCCGGCGCATGTTCCCAAACTGTAGATTCTGTATCTCGGGGCTGGATTCTTCACGGAAGTACATCCTGGTGATGGATATTGCTCCCGTTGACAACCACCGCTACAAGTGGAATGGGCGGTGGTGGGAGGTAAATGGTAAAGCAGAACCTCATGTCCTTGGTAGGGTGTACATTCATCCCAATTCACCTTCCAGCGGGAGCTACTGGATGAGGCAGCCCATCTCCTTTTACAAACTGAAACTTACCAACAATACTCTAGACCAGGAAGGTCACATCATCCTGCATTCCATGCACCGGTACCTGCCACGCTTGCACGTCATCCCTGCTGACAAGCTCACTGATGTAATTCCTCTCAATGGGCCGAATGTGCTCACATTCACTTTTCCACAGACAGAGTTCGTGGCTGTGACTGCATATCAGAACCTAAAGATCACTCAACTGAAGATTGACTTCAATCCGTTCGCCAAAGGCTTCCGGGACGATGGGCTGAACAGCAGGCCTATGCGAGAGCTGAGGCACAGGGGCAATGAATCAACGGACGGAGGTTGCAGCGATGATTCTGCCTCTTCCAGGAGTGCTGTGACTGAATCCAGCGGGCACTTCCAGATTCAAAGTGGGGAACGATCTGATGTGGAGTCTGAGCGCAGGAAAATGCAGAGTGCATCTGCGGGTGCAGGTTTTGACGGGGACGTGTATAACACTGATGAAGAGGAAGAGCGCATGGAAGCTGAGATATTAAAAATAACTCAATTTAGTGCAAAAATGGAAACCATGAAGATGAGAACAACTGAGAGGTAAGCAAAAGTTTTGAAAGAATAAGAAGTCTACTTTACCTCCTTGTTTTAACACTAGCAGTTTTTCAGATTTGGCTACTCCCGTGACAGCAAGGTAACCCCTTTCATTTTATATTGACGGCAATTAAAATGGGTCTCTAGAACATGCTGTCTATTGTCTAATATTCAGGTAGCTGGCTCTTTCTCTTTACATTGTTTTGATGCACTTCGTATTCACTAGGATCAATAAAACTCCCTACATCAAGCATTCTCAGATGACTTAGAGACTTACAGCATAGGTTAGATAAGGTTAAAGCTGCATTTATACTATCCCAACTCTGACCTCAAAGTGCCCCCACTACAACAGTGTAACATTTCCATTTTCCATGTGGGCCTTGTGGCTTCTTTGAATTATTAAAAATTAGCTATTTTACTGCGTGTGCTCCCATTGGGAACTGGATTTGAGAATGCTCCAAACTTGTTTTGCTTCGGACCAGTAGGGGAGAGGTGACTTTCCATGTCGCTATGAGAGTTCAGCTGTAAAAGGACAGTGTGCTGATCCATTGTGCTACCCAGTCTTCAAACACCCATGAAGTTTCTTACTTAATGACTTCCTTAGAATATGGTATCGCGAAGAAAATTAGCTTGTAGAGTTTAACTGAAGGATAGGCAAGTAAATAGAGAAAGTACAAGTCAGATATCTGTCAAATTGGACAATGGCTTATGGGTTGGTGTAAGAGTAGGCCATTTGGCCCCTCGAGCCTGCTCCGCCATTCATTAAGATCATGACTGATCTGATCCTGGCCCCAACTCCACTTCCCTGCCCGCTCCCCATAATCCTTCACTCCTTTATCATTCAGACACAGCAGATCTAATCCATTTCACAGTTACTCTCTTTATGTTCCCAGAAAAGCTATCTGTTAAATAGTAGCCATTTATCTTAACTCTAGTTTCAGGACGTTGGACGTTTGCCTGACGGTGTAAACTAAATCTACCGGAAGGTAGAATGACCCTTACCTTTGAATTTGTTATTTCATTAGTGTCCAGGAGAAATTTGGCATTTCTTTCTTGTGAGGAAATGAATGAAATCTGAGTAAAGCAGTACACAAACCCAGTGCTTTATCAGTGAGATGGGCAGCCCGAACCCTTCCAGCAAACCTGTGTCATCTGTTGCAAATTGTCTGGTGCACTGCCTCAACAAATCAGTTGAATAGTGTTATCCCAGTTAATGAATGGTGCCTAGAAAGTTGAACCATTTGACTGATAATACCTAAACAGAATTTGAAACGTGTTGAACAAGCTTATCTCAGATACATTTGACCCAATAATTTTGCTTCAACCTAGACTCCCTTCACTTGAGATAGTTGCCTACTTGCACTTAAGGTCAAGAGGGGGGAGGGGGGTTGGGGAGGGAGAAGGTTAGGAACTCTGTTTTGAGGGGGGAGTGCAAAGCATGAGGATGGAGGAAGAATGTGAACCAGGTCTAAGGGGGAGGGGGTGCGCGGTGATGACAGCAAGAACTGATCCAGATGAGAAGATAGATCACATTCTTTCCTCCTCCCCCACCCCGTCTCTGTTAGATGTGGATCTCGTTCTCCCAACCTCACCCCTTTACACTCTGACCACGAGCTCCCTCCCCGCCCCCCCAGATCTGGATCAGGCTCTTGATCATGAACAGTAGTGAGTTGATTTCTCAGAAAGCCCAGTGTGTGTGTGGCAAGTGACATCACTGGATTGGAAGAAATCCAGAAGTCCTGACACTATTACTATTCACTTTGTATCCAATAAACCTGCTAACAAACCGCGAGCTACAAAATGCCCCATCGGTCACCACAGGTCTGGCACTGAGTGACGGAGTGATTAGCGACATTGTGGGTACTTCCAGTTTTCAATTGACTCATGATGTCATCCTGGGCATGAGCCGGGCCACTCTGATGTCATTCTGTGCTAAAACCCCAGCCAGTTGAGTTCAGGGGATCCACGATGAGGCAGGTGGTTGTGAGACGGGTGGATGAACTGGTAATGTGTAGTGTGATAAACCTTTTGCTAATAAACAAACCAACGTGTTGCTATAAACTCCTAAGCAGAGAACTCATGAAGCAAATACATTACAGTTGCCTATAGTCTTGATTATTGCAAAATTTTCTTTTCTGATTGTCCAAAACTCTACCATCTGCACCCTATCATGTTGTAAATCCCATTCCCAGTTACTCCTGTACTCACCAACATTCAGTGGCTTCCTATCCTCCGAAGTATTGATTTCAAAATCCTTCCCCTCAACGACAAATCCCTCCATGGCTTCACTCTTCCCTACTGCTGTAACCTCATCCAGTTCTGTTTTCCTGTATGTATCCGCTGCTCTTCCAACTCTGGCCTCCTTTGCTTCACCCCACCCACAGCACTCTACTTTCAGCTACAGAGCCTTCAGCTACTTCAATCTCACACTCTGTAATACTCTCCCTAAGCTCCTTTCTGCCTTGTTACCCCCTTTCCTTCAATAGCCTTTTCAAAGCCTACAGCTTTGATCTTGCTTTCTGTCATTTGCCCCAATTCTTTCCCTCCTGACTGGCACCAGAGAAAATGACCATGTATGTTGCCAGATTGTCATGCAAACCTAGCTGGGTCATTGTGTCCTTCAGAGAACGGTACCTGCCCCCCCCCAAATTGGTCTGGGCTGCATGTTTCTACAGTCCCATACTATGTGGGACTCTTCATACCCTCTGGCAACTAGGGATGGGTAATAAGTGCTGCTGTAAGCGTTGCCCACATTTAAATTTTTATAAATAATTTAAAAGTCCCCTCATCTGATTTGTCATTTCTATGAAGTACTTTGGGATGTGTTATTTAATTAAAGGTGCTGTATGTGCATGTTATTGTTCTAATTGGCAGTTGATTAAGTGAGGGTGAATTTTATGTTACTGTAGGTACAGTGTTTCTCATTCTTCAAATGTAGTTCAGCTTTCACATACCTCCTTTCCCTCCTCCCTCCTGCCTCATGGTTTCCTTTCTCACCTGGTGCAACTCCTGTGAGCTGTCAGAAATCTTTTTGTCTACAGCTATGTTCTCCCATTTTTCACACTCCGTCTCTGCTGTCTCACATAGTCGTTACGATGTAGCTCAGAAGGAGTTCTTGGCTCAGTGATAGCACTCTTGCCTCTCCACAGAAGGCCGAGTATTCAAGCCCACTCTATATACTTGAGCACATAATCTAGACTGACACTTCAGCATAGTACTTGGGGAATGCCGCATTGTTGGAAGTGTCTTTTGGATGAGATGTTAAATCAAGGTTCCGTTTACCCACATGGATGGATGTAAAAAGATCCCATGGCATTATTTCGAAGAAGCAGCAAGGAAGTTCTCCCCGGTGTCCTGGCCAATATTTGTCCCTCAACCAATATCACTAAAACAGATTATCTTGTCATTTATCTTGCTGTTATTTGTGGGACCTTCCCAATGTGCAAACTGGTTGCCAGGTTTCCTTACATTACAACAGTGACGACACTTCAGAAGTAACTCATTGGCTGTGAAGTACTTTGGGACATTCTGAGATTGTGATGCAAGTTCTTTCTTTCCTGTGTACAACGAGTGAGAAAGAGCACTTGACCACTTAGGAAGAAATAGTTTTGTCTCGGTATTTGTGTTGTCCGCATGCTCATTTCACACATTAATACCTGTACACTACAAGAAAAATGATACAAAAAGAAATTCACTCTAATGTGCCAATATGCTTCTTGTGTAATATGCCTCAGCGGCGATCAATCTATAACTGCTAGCACCTCGTCCTGGTATTTTTTGGCTGCAGCAGTTTAAAAAGGGAGCTAGTTGAGTATTGTGCTGTGGCTAATCTCACTGTCGGGAGGTGAGACGTTGGCTAGTACCTCATGGTCACTGATTCCCCATGAACTTGTTTTGATTGCCTTTGGGGGTTGTAGCCCAATGTTTTTTTTCCTGAATTGGCCTAGGGTTTTTTAAGCTGGTTAATCGGGATATTATATGATTATGAATGGGAGGGTACACTGGAGTCATGATACTTAGTTGTGCCATGACTGATGGCACCAGTTGGTCTTTTCTTGTCTGTCTTTGTGCTTTTCACGTTCGAGTGGACGTGGTATGAAATTTTCACACGCTTGTTATATTTTATTCAAATCTTAGTGACACCATTTTTTTCTCTCCGTTAAATGACTAATTTGTATGTGAGGCATAAAATCATACAAATAATGCAGCTGAATGTCTTGCATAGACTTCAATCTGCACAACTGAATTGTGGGGGATAGTAGATTGGGTAGTCAGGAGAATGTATTGGCTTGGAGTGGGGGAGTTCAGTTCATTATAAATCCTGAAAAACATAAGTTTAGAGATAATACTTGTTTCTAAGACTTCAACTTCCATCTCCACAACAGTGCAACACATTGGTTTCCATATGGCCCAATTGGATACTGGTCAGGCCACAGCATTAGCTGAGGGGATATCCTTACAGACAGCACTTGTACAACATACAGTCACTCATTGGCAATGAAGCCAATACCCTGCAGTAGAAACAAGTGATTGTTATAAGTCTGAAATGGCTGAAGATCACCTTGAATTTGAGAAGTGAGAAATAAATGATTAGTCAAACTTTTGATAATAAAAACTAATTTTGCAACTAAATTTGACCTTTACCTTACCTGGAACTTTGCTTTCAGTTCAGATTCATAGCTGAGATCCAATGAATTAACTAACCTCCTTAGGTGATCCAGTACAAGGTGTTGCAGTACAAGGTTCCTTTTCTAAAAATGTTGGTGAGTTGACTGTGGCCCCAGTGAGACCTGACACATTATAAAAAGTTACTCCGACTACATTTGTGGTAGATTTGTTCCGTGTATAGGTGAAGTATGGTTAGTTACCCAACCAGGTTAAGATGCTTGTACCTCGAAAGTTAAATATTTAGAAGAGCATGTTTATCCAAAGATAGCTGAATGTGTTGGTCCAGAAGCAAGTGATTTAATTTGTGCAACAAAGGCATCTGTTTCAATTTTCATTGCTAATGTAAATAGTCTAGAGAAGCAGTCTGTGATTGATAATTACAATGTATGGACTGCTGCACATGGAATCCTGCTCAGTGGGCATGATTGGCTTAGAATCCAAGGGATTCCTTTAGACCTGCTAATGATTCCCTTTTGAAGGAAACATTTCTTAGGTTCTTGCCTCTCATAGAAACATAGAAAATAGGTGCAGGAGTAGGCCATTCGGTCCTTCGAGCCTGCACCACCATTCAATAAGATCATGGCTGATCATTCACCTCATTACCCCTTTCCTGCTTTCTCTCCATAACCCTTGATCCCTTTAGCCGTAAGGGCCATATCTAACTCCCTCTTGAATATATCCAACGAACTGGCATCAACAACTCTCTGCGGTAGGGAATTCCAGAGGTTAACAACTCTCTGAGTGAAGAAGTTTCTCCTCATCTCAGTCCTAAATGGCTTACCCCTTATCCTTAGACTATGTCCCCTGGTTCTGGACTTCCCCAACACCGGGAACATTCTTCCTGCATCTAACCTGTCCAGTCCTGTCAGAATTTTATATGTTTCTATAAGATCCCCTCTCATCCTTCTAAACTCCAGAGAATACAGGCCCAGTCGATCCAGTCTCTCCTCATATGTCAGTCCTGCCATCCCGGGAATCAGTCTGGTAAATTTTCGCTGTACTCCCTCACTAGCAAGAATGTCCTTTCTCAGATTAGGAGACCAAAACTGAACACAATATTCAAGGTCAGGCCTCACTAAGGCCCTGTACAACTGCAGTAAGACCTCCCTGCTCCTATACTCAAATCCCCTAGCTATGAAGGTCAACATACCATTTGCCTTCTTCACCACCTTTTGTACCTGCATGCCAACTTTCAATGACTGATGTACCTTGACACCCAGGTCTCGTTGCACCTCCCCTTTTCCTAATCTGCCGTCATTCAGATAATATTCTGCCCTTGTGTTTTTGCTACCAAAGTAGATAACCTCACATTTATCCACATTATACTGCATCTGCCACTCGTTTGTCCACTCACCTAACCTGTCCAAGTCACCCTGCAGCCTTTTAGCATCCTCCTCACAGCTCACACCGCCACCCAGCTTAGTGTCATCTGCAAACTTGGAGATATTACACTCCATTCCCTCATCCAAATCATTAATGTATATTGTAAATAGCTGGGGTCCCAGCACTGAGCCCTGCGACACCTCACTAGTCTGCCTGCCATTCTGAAAAGTACCCGTTTATCTCGACTCTTTGCTTCTTTTCTGCCAACAGGCTAATGGACCTCCAGGTAGACAAGTCCCCTGGTCCTGATGAAATGCATCCCAGGGTATCAAAAGAGATGGCGGAAGTCATGCAGCCCAAACAGTACCGTTTCCACTATTGGGTCTATTGTGAGCACCATAGAGTTCATAATAGAAGCTACTACTAGATAAGCAATCTACAAATATCCTACATTTACATGATCTGTTGACTCCTCTAAGCTCCCTATCAAAAATCACAGCTGGGACTGGACCAGCAGGATGCAACTTTATTGGGTAAATTGGAGCTCCTCTTTAATTGACAATTCCATTGTCAAGCATAGCCTGTCATTTTTCTTATTCACAATTCCTGAGAGGTCTGGGGATGATCTTTACTACCAATGAATTGCTTAAAGGCCAGTCAATTTTGAATGCTCCTCCCAAGTACGGTGCAAGTTTTGAGCTTAATGTTGTTTGCCTTGGACAGATAGGCAAAGCTATATTAATGGTGCCAGCTACAGAACTCTTGAGACAATTGCAACAGAATCACTTTGTATAGTGGTCTCTGATGCGCTTGTTACCTATCTTGACTTCCGAGATGTGCGGTACTGCATTCTGTCCTGATGTACTTCATCCACGTATGATTAATTTTCAGCAGCCATGAACATGGATCTGTGATCCAGAGTAGGATCGATGAATGGGTTATTTTCAAACTGTCGGCTATTTAATGAGTTACTGATGGTTTTCAAGTGCACATTGCCTTTTAAGGTAATTGGCAAAAGGACCACTGGAGTTAAGGAAATATTTTTATACACAATGAGTTGTTATGATCCGGAATGCACTGCCTGAAAGGGTGGTGGAAGCAGATTCGGGAATAATTTCCAAAAAGGAATTGGAAACATTTGCAGGGCTATAGGAAAAAAGCAGGGGAGTGGGACTAATTGGATAGCTTTCAAAGAGCTGACACAAGCATGATGGGCTGAATAGCCTCCTTCTGTGCTGTGTGAGTCTGCATATCAAAATATTGGCTTACAAAGTAGCAGTTCATGACAAAGAATATAAGTAGTTGGTTACTTTCCAGTACTGTTCTTGGGTTTTCACTAATTTGTACACATGGAACACCTGGCAAACAATGCAGTAACATGTATAAATACGCAGTAACATGTATAAATACCAAGAAACATAGAAAATAGGAGCAGTAGTAGGCCATTCGGCCCTTCGAGTCTGCACCGCCATTTAATATGATCATGGCTGATCCTCTATCTCAACACCATATTCCCGCTTTTTCTCCATAACCCTTAATGTCTTTTGTTTCTGGAAATCTATCTATCTCCCTCTTAAATATATTCAGTAACTTGGCCTCCACAGCCTTCTGTGGTAGAGAATTCCACAGGTTCACCACCCTCTGAGTGAAAACATTTCTCCTCATCTCAGTCCTAAATTTCCTACCCAGTGTCCTGAGACCGACCCCTTGTTCTGGACTTCCCAGCCAGGGGAAACATCCTTCCCGCATCCAGTCTATCCAATCCAGTCAGAATTTTATACGTTTCAATGAGATCCTCTCTCATTCTTCTAAACTCTAGTGAGTACAGCCTAGTCGACCCAATCTCTCCTCATACGACAATCCTGCCATTCCAGGAATCAGTCTGGTGAACCTTCGCTGCACTCCCTCTATGGCAAGTATATCCTTTCTTAGGTAAGACGACCAAAACTGCACACAATACTCCAGGTGTGGTCTCACCAAGATCCTGTATAACTGTAGTAAGCCATCCTTGCTCCTGTACTCAAATCCTCTTGAAATGAAGGTCAACATACCATTTGCCTTCCAAACTGCTTGCTGCACCTGCATGTTTGCTTTCAATGACTGGTATACAAGGACAACCAGGTCCCTCTGTACATCGACACTTCCCAAACCATCACCATTTAAATAATACTTTGTCCTTATGTTTTTTCTACCAAAGTGGATAACTTCACATTTATCCACGTTATACTGCATCTGCCATGTGTTTGCCCACTCACTCAACCTATCTAAATCGTCTTGCAGCATCTTTGCATCCTCCTCAACTCATAATCCCACCTAGTTTTGTGTCATCAGCAAACTTGGAAATATTACATTTGGTTCACTCATCCAAATATATATATACATAATGAATAGCTGGGGCCCAAGCATTGATCCCTGTGGTCATCATCATCATCATAGGCAGTCCCTCGGAATCGAAGAAGACTTGCTTCCACTCTTAGCATGAGTTCTTAGCGGGCTGTACAGTCCATTACGAGAACCACAGTCTCTCACAGGTGGGAAGATAGTCGTTGAGGGAAAGGGTGGGCAGGGAGCCTGGTTTGCCGCACACTCCTTCCACTGCCTGCGCTTGATTTCTGCATGCTCTCGGCGACGATACTCAAGGAGCTCAGCTCCCTCCCGAATGCACTTTCTCCACTTAGGGCGGTCTATGGCCAGAGACTCCCAGGTGACAGTGGAAATGTTGCACTTTATCAGGGAGGCTTTGAGGGTGTCCTTGTAATGCTTCCTCTGCCCGCCTTTGGCTCGTTTGCCGTGGACGAGTTCCGAGTAGAGCGCTTGCTTTGGAAGTCTTGTGTCTGGCATGCGAACTATGTGGCTTGCCCAGCTGAGCTGATCAAGTGTAGTCAGTGCTTCAATGCTGTGGATGTTGGTCTGGACAAGGACGCTAATGTTTGTGCGTCTGTCCTCCCAGGGGATTTGCAGGATCTTGCGGAGACGTCGCTGATAGTATTTCTCCAGCGACTTGAGGTGTCTACTGTACATGGTCCACGTCACAGGAGGGCGGGTATTACAATGGCCCTGTAGACCATGAGCTTGGTGACAGTTTTGAGGGACTGGTCTTCAAACACTCTTTTCCTCAGGCAGCCAAAGGCTACACTGGCGCACTGGAGGCGGTGTTGGATCCCGTCGTCAATGCCTACTCTTGTTGATAGGAGGCTCCCGAGATAGGGGAAGTGGTCGATGTTGTCCAGGGCCACGCCGTGGATCTTGATGTCTTGGGGGCAGTGCTGTGAGGCAAGGACAGGCTGGTGGAGGACTTTTGTCTTACTAATATTTAGCGTAAGGCCCATGCTTTCATACGCCTCGGTAAATACGTCGACAATGTCCTGGAGTTCAGCCTCTGTGCGTGCACAGACGCAGGCGGCATCTGCGTACTGCAGCTCGACGACAGAGGTTGGAGTGGTCTTGGACCTGGCCTGGAGACGGCGAAGGTTGAACAGCTTCCCACTGGTTCTGTGGTACCTCACTAGTCACTGCCCACCACCCCAAAAAAGACCCGTTTATTCTTACACTCTTTTCTGTCAGTTAACCAATTTTCAATTCATGCCAATACATTAACCCTAATCCTATGTGCTTTAATTTTGCACACTAATCTCTTATGTGGGACTTTATCAAAGGCCTTCTGAAAATCCAAATACACTACATGCACTGGTTCTCCCTTATCTATTCTATCAGTTACATCCTCAAAAAACTCCAGTTGGTTTGTCAAACATGATTTTCCTTTCATAAATCCATGTTGACTTTGTTTAATCCCGCTGATATTATCTAAGTGTGTCGTTATCTCATCATTTATAATAGACTCCAGCATTTTCCCTACTACTGATGTCAGGCTAACCGGTCTGTAGTTCCCTGTTTTCTCTCTCCCTCCTTTTTTAAATAGTGGGGTTACATTTGCCACCCTCCAATCTGCAGGAACAGTTCCATAATCTTATAGAATTTTGGAAGATGACAGCCAATGCATCTAATATTTCCATGGCTACCTCTTTTAGTACTCTGGGATACAGATCATCAGGCCCTGAGGGTTTATCGGCCTTCAGTCCCATTAGTTTCTCCATCAATATTTTCTTACTAATTATCATTTCCTTTAATTCCTCTTGCTCACTAGACCCTTGGTTCCATAGCATTTCTGGGACGTTATTTGTGTCCTCTTCCGTGAAGACAGAACCGAAGTATTTATTTAATTGTTCTGCCATTTCCTTGTTCCCCATTACAAATTCTCCCGTTTCTGACTCTAAAGGACCTACATTTGTCTTCACTAATCTTTTTCTTTTTATGTACTTGTAGAAACTTTTGCAGTCGATTTTTATGTTCCTTGCAAGTTTACTCCATTTTTCCCCTCTTAATCAATTTCTTGTTTCTTTTTTGCTGAATTATAAACTGCTCCCAATCCTCAGACTTGCTACTTTTTCTGGCAACTTTGTATAACTCCTCTTTAAATCTAATACTATCCTTAATTTCTTTTGTTAGCCATGGTTGAGCCACTTTTCCTCGTTTTTACACCAGAAAGGAATGTATAACTCGCAACTCATGCATTCGTTCCTTAAATATTAGCTATTGCCTATCCACCATCATGCCTTTTAATGAATCTTCCCAATCTTATAGCCAATTCATTCCTCATAACTTCGTGGTTTCCTTTGTTTGGATTTAGGACCCTAGTTGATTGGAGCTTTCCATCTTAATAAAAAATTCAATCATATTATGGTCACTCTTCCCTAAAGGACCCCGCACAACAAGACTGTTAATTAACCCCTTCTCATTACACAATACCCAATCTAGGATAGCTTGTTCGCTGGTAGGCTCCTCAACATACTGGTCTAAAAAAACCATCTCGTACACATTCCAGAAATTCATCTGCCACAGTATTATTACTAATTTGATTTGGCCTGTCTATATGTAGATTTAAGTCACCTACGATTACTGTAGTACCCTTGCTACAGGCATCTCTTAATTTCCTGTTTGATGCCATCCCCTACATTACCACTACTGTTTCGAGGCCGAGAGACAACTCCCACCAATGTTTTCTGCCCCTGAGTGAGTTATAGGTTGTAAACTATCCAAGATTTGCATTCTGTGTATGTGTATCTTCTGTAGTGTTGTTCACTGAGTCAGAGGATACAGTCATTTCTTTGTGTCTCTCATCACTGTCTGTCATGTTTGTGTTGTTTCTTCTCTCTGTCTCCTCTTCTCTCTTGGTCTTTTTTTAATCTCGCGTTTCTCTTTTCTGCTTGTTTCTCAGTTTCTCTTCACTTCTGGGCCTCTATTGTATTGTAAGTTCTTCTGGTTATTCTGCCATCCATGTCTGATTGCTGTCTTTTGGTGGGCAGTGTGATGGGGATGGCAGCATTTTGATTGGTCGATCGTTGGCACAGTGCATATTTTCCAGTAGTGAATATGGGGTGTTGGTTGGGAAGGGGTCAGGAAAAGGGCAAGTAGCTGGAAGACACCACCGCTTGCAGTGGTAGTGGGAGAGAAGCGAGAAACAATGAGCAACAGGAGGTGGTGGGAGTCAGATGGAAAGGATGAGAGGTAGGAAGGAATGAGCAGTTAGGGTGATAGGCTGTTTGAAAGGGAAAAGGTAAATGGCAGGCACTGAGGGTGTTTCAGGTGGGAAGCAGTGAAACATAAAAACATAGAAACATAGAAAATAGGTGCAGGAGTAGACCATTCGGCCCTTAGAGCCTGCACCGCCATTCAATGAGTTCATGGCTGAACATGCAACTTCAATACCCCATTCCTGCTTTCTCACCATACCCCTTGATTCCCCCTAGTAGTAAGGACTACATCTAACTCCTTTTTGAATATATTTAGTGAATTGGCCTCAACAACTTTCTGTGGTAGAGAATTCCACAGGTTCACCACACTCTGGGTGAAGAAGTTTCTCCTCATCTCGGTCCTAAATGGCTTACCCCTTGTCCTTAGACTGTGACCCCTGGTTCTGGACTTCCCCAACATTGGGAACATTCTTCCTGCATTAAACTGTCGAAACCCGTCAGAATTTTAAATGTTTCTATGAGATCCCCTATCATTCTTCTGAACTCCAGTGAATACAAGCCCAGTTGATCCAGTCTTTCTTGATATGTCAGTCTCGCCATCCCGGGAATCAGTCTGGTGAACCTTCGCTGCACTCCCTCAATAGCAAGAATGTCCTTCCTCAAGTTAGGAGACCAAAACTGTACACAATACTCCAGGTGTGGCCTCACCAAGGCCCTGTACAACTGTAGTAACACCTCCCTGCCCCTGTACTCAAATCCCCTCGCTATGAAGGCCAACATGCCATTTGCTTTCTTAACCGCCTGCTGTACCTGCATGCCAACCTTCAATGACTGATGTACCATGACACCCAGGTTTCGTTGCACCTCCCCTTTTCCTAATCTGTCACCATTCAGATAATAGTCTGTTTCTCTGTTTTTACCACCAAAGTGGATAACCTCACATTTATCCACATTATACTTCATCTGCCATGCATTTGCCCATTCACCTAACCTATCCAAGTCACTCTGCAGCCTCATAGCATCCTCCTCGCAGCTCACACTGCCACCCAACTTAGTGTCATCCGCAAATTTGGAGATACTACATTTAATCCTCTCGTCTAAATCATTAATGTACAATGTAAACAGCTGGGGCCCCAGCACAGAACCGTGCGGTACCCCACTAGTCACTGCCTGCCATTCTGAAAAGTACCCATTTATTCCTACTCTTTGCTTCCTGTCTGGCAACCAGTTTTCAATCCACGTCAGCACACTACCCCCAATCCCATGTGCTTTAACTTTGCACAATTAATCTCTTGTGTGTTCTCCCTTGTCCACTCTACTGGAAACATCCTGAAAAAATTCCAGAAGATTTGTCAAGCATGATTTCCCTTTCACAAATCAATGCTGACTTGGACCTATCATGTCACCTCTTTCCAAATGCGCTGCTATGACATCCTTAATAGAAACATAGAAAGATAGGTGCAGGAGTAGGCCATTCGGTCTTCTAGCCTGCACCGCCATTCAATGAGTTCATGGCTGAACATGCAACTTCAGTACCCCATTCCTGCTTTCTCGCCATAAACCCTTGATTCCCCCGAGTAGTAAGGACTTCATCTAACTCCTTTTTGAATATATTTAATGAATTGGCCTCAACAACTTTCTGTGGTAGAGAATTCCACAGGTCACCACTCTCTGGGTGAAGAAGTTTCTCCTCATCTCGGTCCTAAATGGCTTACCCCTTATCCTTAGACTGTGTCCCCTGGTTCTGGACTTCCCCAACATTGGGAACATTCTTCCTGCATCTAACCTGTCTAAACCCATCAGAATTTTAAACGTTTCTATGAGGTCCCCTCTCATTCTTCTGAACTCCAGTGAATACAAGCCCAGTTGATCCAGTCTTTCTTGATATGTCAGTCCCGCCATCCCGGGAATCAGTCTGGTGAACCTTTGCTGCACTCCCTCAATAGCAAGAATATCCTTCGTCAGGTTAGGAGACCAAAACTGCACACAATACTCCAGGTGTGGCTTCACCAAGGCCCTGTACAACTGTAGCAACACCTCCCTGCCCCTGTACTCAAATCCCCTCGCTATGAAGGCCAACGTGCCATTTGCTTTCTTAACCGCCTGCTGTACCTGCATGCCAACCTTCAATGACTGATGTACCATGACACCCAGGTCTCGTTGCACCTCCCCTTTTCCTAATCTGTCACCATTCAGATAATAGTCTGTCTCTCTGTTTTTACCACTAAAGTGGATAACCTCACATTTATCCACATTATACTTCATCTGCCATGCATTTGCCCACTCACCTAACCTATCCAAGTCGCTCTGCAGCCTCATAGCATCCTCCTCGCAGCTCACACTGCCACCCAACTTAGTGTTATCCGCAAATTTGGAGATACTACATTTAATCCCCTCGTCTAAATCATTAATGTACAATGTAAACAGCTGGGGCCCCAGCACAGAACCTTGCGGTACCCCACTAGTCACTGCCTGCCATTCTGAAAAATCCCCATTTACTCCTACTCTTTGCTTCCTGTCTGACGACCAGTTCTCACTCCATGTCAGCACACTACCCCCAATCCCATGTGCTTTAACTTTGCACATTAATCTCTTGTGTGGGACCTTGTTGAAAGCCTTCTGAAAGTCCAAATATACCACATCAGCTGGTTCTCCCTTGTCCACTCTACTGGAAACATCCTGAAAAAATTCCAGAAGATTTGTCAAGCATGATTTCCCTTTCACAAATCCATGCTGACTTGGACCTATCATGTCACCTCTTTCCAAATGCGCTGCTATGACATCCTTAATAATTGATTCCATAATTTTACCCACTACTGAGGTCAGGCTGACCGGTCTATAATTCCCTGTTTTCTCTCTCCCTCCTTTTTTAAAAAGTGGGGTTACATTGGCTACCCTCTATTCCATAGGAACTGATCCAGAGTCTATGGAATGTTGGAAAATGACTGTCAATGCATCTGCTATTTCCAAGGCCACCTCCTTAAGTACTCTGGGATGCAGTCCATCAGGCCCTAGGGATTTATCGGCCTTCAATCCCATCAATTTCCCCAACACAATTTCCCGACTAATAAGGAATTCCCTCAGTTCCTCCTTCTTACTAGACCCTCTGACCTCTTTTATATCCGGAAGGTTGTTTGTGTTATCCTTAGTGAATACCGAACCAAAGTACTTGTTCAATTGGTCTGCCATTTCTTTGTTCTCCATTATGACTTCCCCTGATTCTGACTGCAGGGGACCTACATTTGTCTTTACTAACCTTTTTCTCTTTACATATCTATAGAAACTTTTGCAGTCCGTCTTAATGTTCCCTGCAAGCTTCCTCTCGTACTCTATTTTCCCTGCCCTAATCAAACCCTTTGTCCTCCTCTGCTGAGTTTTAAATTTCTCCCAGTCCCTGGGTTCACTGCTATTTCTGGCCAATTTGTATGCCACTTCCTTGATTTTAATACTATCCCTGATTTCCCTTGATAGCCACAGTTGAGCCACCTTCCCTTTTTTATTTTTACGCCAGACAGGGATGTACAATTGTTGTAGTTCATCCATGCCGTCTCTAAATGTCTGCCATTGCCTATGCACAGTCAACCCCTTAAGTATCATTCGCCAATCTATCCTAGCCAATTCACGCCTCATACCTTCAAAGTTACCCTTCTTTAAGTTCTGGACCATGGTCTCTGAATTAACTGTTTCATTCTCCATCCTCATGTGGAATTCCACCATATTATGGTCACTCTTACCCAAGGGACCTCGCACAACGAGATTGCTAATTAATCCTCTCTCATTGCACAACACCCACTCTAAGATGGCCTTCCCCCTAATTGGTTCCTCGACATATTGGTCTAGAAAACCATCACTTATGCACTCCAAGAAATCCTCCTCCACCGTATTGCTTCCAGTTTGGTTAGCCCAATCTATATGCATATTAAAGTCACCCATGATAACTGCTGCACCTTTATTGCATGCACCCCTAATTTCCTGTTTGATGCCCTGCCCAACATCACTACTACTGTTTGGAGGTCTGTACACAACTCCCACTGACGTTTTTTGCTCTTTGGTGTTCTGCAGCTCTCCCCATATAGATTCCACATCATCCAAGCTAATGTCCTTCATAACTATTGCATTAATCTCCTCTTTAACCAGCAATGCTACCCCACCTCCTTTTCCTTTTATTCTATCCTTCCTGAATGTTGAATACCCATGGTTGTTGAGTTCCCAGCCCTGATCATCCTGGAGCCACGTCTCTCTAATCCCAATCACATCATATCTGTTAACATCTATTTGCAGTTAATTCATCCACCTTATTACGGATACTCCTTGCATTAAGACACAAAGCCTTCGGGCTTGTTTTTTTTAACACCCTTTGTCCTTTTAGAATTATGACGTAGTGTGGCCCTTTTTGTTTCTTGCCTTTGTTTACTCGGCCTTCCACTATTGCTTTTTACCTTTCTACCATCTGTTTCTGACTCCATATTACTTCGTCCTATCTCGCTGCATAGGTTCCCATCCCCCTGCCATATTAGTTTAAACACTCCCGAACTGCATTAGCAAATGTTACCCCCAGGACATCAGTTCCAGTCCTGCCCAAGTGCAGACCGTCCCTTTTGTACAGGTCCCACTTCCCCCAGAACTGGTTCCAATGTCCCAGGAATTTGAATCCCTCCCTCTTGCACCACTGCTCAAGCCACATATTTATTCTAACTATCCTGCTCCCTCTACTCTGATTAGCACGTGGCACTGGTAGCAATCCAGAGATTACTACCTTTTGAGGTCCTACTTTTTAATTTAACTCCTAGCTCCCTAAATTCAGCTTTTTGGACCTCTTCCCGCTTCTTGCATATATCGTTGGTACCTACATGTACCACGACAACTGGCTGTTCATCCTCCCTCTCCAGAATGCTCTGCGGCCGCTCCGAGACATCCTTGACCCTTGCACCAGGGAGGCAACATACCATCCTGGAGTCTCGGTTGCGGCCGCAGAAACTCCTATCTATTTCCCTTACAATAGAGTCCCCTATCACTATAGCTCTCCCACTCTTTTTCCCACCCTTCTGTGCAGCAGAGCCACCCACGGTGCCATGAACCTGGCTGCTGGTGCCTTCCCATGGTAAGTCATCTCCCCCAACAGTATCCAAAACGGTATATCTGTTTTGGAGGGAGATGACCGCAGGGGACTCCTGCACTACCTTCCTGCTCTTGCCTTGTCTCTTGGTCACCCATTCACTATCTGTCCTAACCCTTACCTGCGGTGTGACCAACTCACTAAGTGTGCTATCCACAACATTCTCAGCATCGCGCATACTCCAGAGTGAGTCCATCCACAGCTCCAGTGCCGTCATGCGGTCTGTCAGGAGCTGCAGCTGGACACACTTCCCGCACACATAGTAGTCAGGGACACTGGAAGCATCCCTGACTTCCCACATAGCACAGGAGGAGCATGACACGGGTCCGAGCTCTCCTGCCATGACTTAACCCTTAAATTAATAACCCCAAACAGCTACTTATTGGTTGGCTGCCAATTAAACCAATCTAAAAGTCAGTCTAAAAGAGGGTTATACTTACCAGTCGAACAGCCAACCACTTACCAGCTTGGCTGTGACGTCACCTCTCGATTTCGCACCCCTCTATCTTTGTCTGCAACTGGTTGGGCTGGTCTCTGGGCCTCCGTCTCTTACTCTCGCACTCCTTATCAGCTGCTCTAGTGTCAGCACTGGTCGGAAAAACAAGACAAAACAGCACCTTCCACCACCACTTGCCCAAACTCACCCACTTACCAAACTCACAAATGCCACTCTATGCTGTTGCACTCCGTGCTCTGCACGAGCTGCCTCTTTTTTAGTGTTGGAAAGTAGCGAAGAGGGGCTCGGACCAGAGCAAGGGTGGAGGCTCAGGATGAGACTGGATGAGAAGCCTGCTGAAGAAAGGGACGGGATGGGAACGGTGCTGGGGCTGATGCCCGGAGCACATTTTTAAGCTGATTCCTAGCACCTATGCTGGAAAGCAGCATTTTTTTTATAAAATGGTTGTAGCACTATAAACAAATTGTACTGCTCTCGGCCATTTTGAAAATAAGTTGTGGATTACCAGGAGGCAGAGAAGAGGATGGGAGCCTGTTGGGAACTGATGTGGTGTACCATGCTGGAAGGCTGACCTGAAGAAAGGAGTACAGGCCAGGCTGAATGTGCAGTTTGCTCAAGAGCAGCTTCAATTGCAAGACTGTGAAGAAAAATAAGCCAGTAGCCAGTAAAGAATTCAAGGGCCAGCAACGTTGGGCACGAACGGGGAGAACAGTAAGATAAGGAAGGTGTAGGGCAGGGGTGCATATTGAACGGCTGAAAAGGAAAGAGGAGGCCAGAGGGAGGTTGAGCACTGCGAGTGGTAGGGAAAGGATCAGAGACTTGGGCAGGACGTGAGTAGGGTAAGGCCAGGAAAGGCTTTAAGGACAGAAGCAGCAGGGTAAAGTTGGTAGGGACTTTGGAGACAGAATATGGCTGCAGGTTCTGAGAGGCAAGTCGGGAGGTGAGCAGGGTAACTAATCAAAATACGTTTTTTTTAAAAAGAGAGATAAAATTGACATCCAAAACTTGTTTGTGAAAATAGTGAAAAGGAAGATGGCAGGCAGACCAAGTTGGAGACAGCATTGAGGTACTTGAGCCTTATCACCATCTACATGGTAGACCACTCCATCCTTCTCTACCGCCTCTCCGCCATTGTCCAGCTGGGTGGGACAGCACTCGCCTGGTTCCATTCTTATCTATCTAATAGCCAGACAATCTCCTGCAATGGCTTCTCTTGCCCACCCCCGCATCGTTACCTCTGGTGTCCCCCAAGAATCTATCCTTGGCCCTCTCCTATTTCTCGAGCTATATGCTGCCCCTTAGCGACATCATCCGAAGACACAGCGTCAGTTTCCACATGTACCCTGATGGCACCCAGCTCTACCTCAGTACCACTTCTCTCGACTCCTCCACAGTCTCCAAATTGTCAGCCTGCTTCTCCAATATCCAATTCTGGTAGAGCAGAAATGTTCCCAAATTGAATATTGGGAAGAACGAAGCCATTGTTTTTGGTCCCCGCCACAAACTCCGTTCCCTAGCCACTGACTCCATCCCTCTCCCCAACTTCTGTCAGGCTAAAGCAGACTGTTTGCAACCTTGGTGTCATATTTGACCCTGAAATGAGCTTTCGACCACACATCCACAGCATAACTAAGACTGCCTATTTCCACCTCTAACATTGCCCGTTTCTGTTCTTGCCTCAGCTCATCTGCTGCTGAAGCCCTCATCCATGCCTTTGATACCTCTGGACTTGTATATTCCAACGCACGCCTGGCTGGTCTCCCACATTCTGAATGGCCTAGCTCTAATTTTAAGATTGTGTCCCCTCATTTTTGATTGCCCCACCAGAAGAAATAGTTTCTCTTTATCTACACTATTGATTCCATTTAACATCTCCTAATAAATGCTGTCTAGTATAAATATCAGAACTAATTTTTATGTAAGCATTTTTGCACGTCAGTAAAGTGTGCTGGCATCTGCCAGTGGTGTGCTAATTTGAAAGGGTCCTGCACTGCATCATTAGTTATTGTAGGGTTAGAGGTTGGATATGTATTAGATTCTTGAGGATATCCTGTATCCAGTGTGCAGTGTACTTAAGCTCTATTTTCTTTATTTCCCTTCAGCATCTTGAAACAACTCCCCAATGTGTATTCAACTCATCCATCCATTGTTGTATCATCAGAAGACCAGGAGGAATCTTTTAACATTATTATCAAGGAAGAGCCACCAGAAGACTATGAGTACTACCATGCAGCAAACCCAGAGGAGCTTGACTGTGCTGAAGTGAAATGTGAGGAGGAGGAGGAGGAGGAGGATGAGGATTATTTAGATTCTTCTTCCAGTCAGAGCTCTCCAGCATCAGAGGCCCAACTTGATGAGACCACTAGTGAGCTAGTTAATGAAGCTATTGATAAAAACTGCACCAATGAAGTGGATGCAACTTCTTCCGGGGTTACCAAACGGCCACTGAGCAGCCCCGACGGGGCAGCCAAAGCCAAAATGCTGCAAATGGAAAGCGGCAAAATGCCCATAGTTTATCTGGAACCATGCACTATTACGAAGGGTACAATAAAAATATCTGAACTGCCGGAAAACCTGTTGTCTCCTTGTCGGAGGAACTGGTCACCTCTGATCCCCCTTGCTCTCCGCTCTCCAAACTCAGCAGAAAAACCTATCTGCTCACCCAGCTCTGCTGAAAAATCCAAACTGGGCAGTGTGGATTCATCGCCAGAGTGCGCTGGATCCAAAGAGAATGACTCTGTGTCGGGAAGAACTGAGAAGAAAAGTAGCACCTCTGCAGTGGCACATAGCTCAACTGCTTCACATAGTCTGCCATCCCAAAAGCCCTCTAGAGAAGGTTTTGGGTTTCGTAAGATTAAACCTACTGCCAAGGCATTAGGTACTGGAATTTGGAGTTCTCCAGATGGGGCAGATAATTGTATTGAGGACGCCCCTATGTTGCCTGTCTGCTCTAAGTCTACGCGTTTGTCTTCTAAGATATTCAGTTTGGGTATCTGGAGACATCTAGGTGACACGACTGATTGTACTGAGGAATCAACTGTACTACGTACCAGTTCCAGGCTCCCACGTGTGTTGGACCAGCAATCCCCGGTGGGAGCTTATACACGGAGTCGACCAAAAAAGCTACGGCTGACTACGAAACCTTCAGATTCTGTCTCGGAGGCAGCCGCTTCTCTGGGCTCCTCCGAACACCTGGAACAGGAAGAAACATTCTGTGATGTTAATCCAGACCTGGATGACGTGGAGGGTGTTACCTTTGTGTCGTATGCATCTCAGGTGAGGCCACTTAACCAGAAATATTACGTTACCCATATATTTGGGGCATTTATTTCATTTAACGATTTGTGTTGAGGGTTAAAGAGATTGCATCACAATGTGGAAAATGTGATCCCATTTAGGATACTTAGGCATATTGGAAAAAGGGGACATTTTGGTATTTGTGTGACTGCTTATATAGTTGTAACGTAAAAATTCAAAAAACAAAATCATAAATAAGCTCCTGGTACTTTTTTTGTAATTGACCATGTCTGGATAACGATGGTTTGGGGAAGTTATTGAATCCAAAAGTATCAGTAAAAATAATCATTAAAGCGGTGCTGAGGGAGTGTGGTGGCTTCGGTCATACGCAGGTTTATTCAGCTTCATTTCACCCATAGGCTCAAAACCCCTTTGGGGTGGAATTAGTCTACAGCAGCAGTGTAAAACAGGCTCATAGCGAATTAGAAACCAATGAGCTCATTTTGTACTTTTAGACCAATTTAACAACTCCAAAATACAAAAGCAAAACACTGCAGATGCTGGAAATCTGAAATAAAACAGAAAATGTTGGAAATACTCATCAGGTCAGGCAGCCTCTGTGGAGAAAGAAACCGAGTTAATGTTTCAGGTCGATGACCTTTCATCGGATCCAGAAATAGTTAAAGACATTACTGGTTTTAAGCAAGTGTAGAGAAGGGGAAAGGGGCAAGGGGAGGAAAGAACAAAAAGGAAGGTCCGTGATTGGATTGAAGGCAGGAGTGATTAAATGACAAAAGAGATGGTTCAAGGAAAAGGGGATGGTAATGGGGCAAGAAAAGAAACAAAAGGTGGGTCTAGAGAAGCTGAAAATGAGAAAAGCAGAATCATTACTAGCACCTGCTTGCCGAAAAAATTAGAGTGGTGATTATGATCTGATATTGTTGAGCTCAGTGAGTTTGGAAGGGTTTAACGTGCCTAATCGAAAGATGTTTCCATTAAGCTTCATTAGAACAGTATAGGAGGCCAAGGCCAGAGTGCGAGTTTAGTGGAGAATTAAATTGACAAGCGACTGGAAGCTCAGGATCACGCTTGCGGACTGAATAGGTGTCTCACAAAGTCAGTTTGGTCTCCCTAATGCAGAGCTTGTAATCTAAATTGTGGTCATTCTCTTCTTTGGGGAATGTTTTTAACAGAGTACTGTACACAAGCCTATTTAAAGATGATCAAATTTCATTTGAAGTGATACGTTTAAGAAAAAAGTGAAGGACATTGCTCGGTGATGTGATATTTTTTTAAGCTCCATCATCTGTCCCCATGCTGTGTTTAAGTCCTTATCCAGCTGCTGTGTTTAACTTTGTTGCATCAATCTGAACCTCTTGTCTGATTGATTGATTGAAAGAAAGATTTACATTTACATAGCGTCTTTCATGATCTCGGGATGTCCCAAAGTGCTTTACAGCCAGTGAAGTACTTTTTGAAGTGTAGCCATTGTTGTAATATAGGAAATTCAGCAACAGATAATCAGTTTGTGATGTCGATTGAGGGATAAATATTGACTAGGACACGGGGGAAAACTCTCCTGCTCTTCTTCAAATAGTACCATGGGATCTTTTATGTCTACCTGAGAGGGCAGACTCTTTTAGCATCTCATCTAAAAGTACTACTCTGGAATGTCAGCATAGATTTTATCATCAAGTCTCTGGAGTGGGATTTGAACCCACAACCATCGGACTCAGGGGTGTGAGTGTTACCTGCTGAGCCACGATTAATACTTGACTAAGTGATTAAGGGAATACATCTGGGAGGTGGATGGTCCGAGCATTCCTTATGTCACCTGTCATCTGACTACCCTTCTGGTTCACTATTGGTGATAACTTGCCGAACAATTCAGTAAGGATCAGAAATCTATTTGGGGCTAAAACATTAAACATCTACTCAGAATAAATCCCTGAATGGTATTGAATAAATACACTAATGGGATCTGGAATGCAGCGGCTGGCTTATCAGAAAATTGTGAGTCAAATGATTGCGATTTGCCGTCTGTGGGTTTGGGTCTCTGAAACTTCGGGGGAGAAATTTGCGTTTGCGCCACCCGTTAACGGGGCGCAAATGATTTCTCACCTGGCCTGCGGGACCATTACCAACTCCTGCAAAATTCGGCGGGAGTTAGCGGAGACACTAACCGATTGCTGCGCCGGCGATGATGATGTTATCACTGTGCGCAGCGAACCGTTTTCGTCCCGGAGTGAAAATTCACTAGCCCTGTGCTCCCACCAGCGCTGGAAAAGTCCCACGGTTAGCGCCCCAGTCCCAACATTGCACTCCACTTCCTCTTGGGGGCAAGAACCCCAATTTCGCTGCCGGGGCGGAAATTATGCGCCTGGTACAGGAAGTCCCGCCTTGCCCCGGGTTCCGAATTTCGCCCCTTTCATATTTAAATATTTCATTCTTGCCCATTTATTCAAGCTTTGTGTGTGGCTAAGTAAACAATGATCAAAATTGGTAATGTGAAGATTTGGTGCTCCCGCTTTTGCAGCAACCATACAGCTCAATGTATGCGTGCCTCAATACAGCTTCATTGAAGGTCTCATTCTGATATTGCACCTCATTTTGTTTTCTATTACGTCAGGAGAAAGATCTAGGAATATCTGTTCCAATTTCTCCACAGGAATTTGTTAACTGTAGCAGTTATTCATCTGCAAACTCTTTTTGTTTTCCTACATTAAAGGCATTATATAAATGCAAGCAGCTGTTGTTATTAAAGGGTTTGGAATAGATTTTCCTATCTAGTTTCCAATCTCCGCATCTTCTTAGCTCGATGGTTCTTTAATTCTAAATAAAAGTAGTAAGCATTTAGAAATGTACGGGTTAACCAATGATGTACAGCATAGATTTGTTAAAGGCAAGTTGTGTTTGACAAATGTATCGGGATGGCTGAGACCATTGTCGTTTTTAAGAGCTAAATGCTCCTTCCAGCCTTTCCCCTTGGTTGATTTGGAGTTTCCCATTTTTCTGTTTTTCTTGAATTCGTGCATGATCTCTTGTCACACTCCTGCTGGTTACTTTCAAATGAACTTTGATGTGTTCACAGAATGAGATCTTGTATATTACAGATGGGAAGAAATTGTCCATTTAATGCAGTTTTAAAGGGGATTGTGTGCTTTTTTTGTTTTCAACGTTTGTATGTGGAGTTTGAACTAATGACGAGGAAGACTGTTCCCATTGCAGGTCTAAGTGCACCCAGATGTTTTTTTAATTAGTTACCTCCCATCCTTTGGGGTGCTATTATCGATGCATTTGTTGGCAAGTAATATTAATTTGTAGAACAGTATTATTCCTTACTTAATCAGCCTCCACTTATAAATAGAATAATGAATACTTGCCCAGGGACTGCAGGGAGGATGAGCAAACTGACCACAGCACCATGGTAGAGGGGGGCCATTCAAGTTGGGGGAGTAAAAAGAAACGTAGCAGTGGTAGGGGACAGTATAGTTACGGGGCTAGATACTTTTCTCTGCAACCGAGAGTGTGAGTTCCGAAGGCTGTGTTGCCTGCCCGGTGCCAGAGTTAACAACATCTCCTCTGGGCTGGAGAGGAACTTGGAGTGGGAGGGGAAAGATCCAGTTGTCGTGGTCCACGTAGGTACCAATGACATAGGTAGGACAAAGAAAGAGGTTCTGCTGAGGGAGTATGAGCAGCTAGGGGCTAAATTTAAAAAGCAGAACCACAAAGGTAATAATCTCTAGATTACTACCTGAGCCACAAGCAAATTTGGATGGGGTAAATAAGATCAGAGAGTTAAACACGTGGCTCAAAGACTGGTGTGGGAGAAATGAGTTCGAGTCTTAGGGCACTGGCACCAGTACTGGGGTAAGAGTGAACTGTTCTGTTGGGACGGGCTGGCAAATCGAATAACTAGGGCTGTAGATACGGCTTTAAACTAAATAGTGTGGGGGAGGGTTCAGGTGAGCAGAAATTTAAAAAGTCAAAGAGAAAGGAGAAGGTACAGGGTAGCGATAGGAGTACTGATAACCAGGACAGAGCATATAAACATAAAAGTGCATCAGTAAATGGAGTCAGAGTAGGGAAAAATGATAAAAAGACAAAATTAAAAGCTCTTTATCTGAATGCATGCAGCATTCGTAACAAGGTAGATGAGTTGACGACACAAAATAGAAATAAATGGGTATAATCTGATAGCCATTACAGAAACATGGTTGCAAGGTGACCAAGGCTGGGAAGTGAATATTTAAGGGTATTTGACATTTCGGAAGGATAGACAGACAGGAAAAGGAGGTGGGGTAGCTCTGTTAATAAAAGGTGAGATCAATGCATAACGAGAAATGATATTGGCTCGGAAGATCAAGATGTAGAATCAGTTTGGGTGGAGATGAGGAATAATAACGGAAAGAAGTCACTGGTGGGTGTAGTCTATAGGCCCCCAAACAGTAGCTACACTGTAGGACAGAGTATAAATCAAGAAATAATGGAGGCTTGTAAGAAAGGTACTGCAATAATCATGAGTGATTTTAATCTTCATATAGATTGGACAAATCAAATTGGCAAACATAGCCTAGAGGAAGAGTTCTTGATGTATTCGGGATGGATTCTTAGAATAATACGTTGTGGAACCAACCAGCAAGCAGGTTATTCATGATCTGGTAATGTGTAATGACACAGGATTAATTAATGATCTCGTAGTAAAGGATCCTGTAGAGAAGAGTGATCATAGCATAGTGGAATTTCAAATTCAGTTTGAGGGTGAGAAACTTGGGTCTCAAACTAGTGTCCTGAACTTAAATAAAGGCAATTACAAAGGTATGAAGACCGAGTTGGCTAAAGTAAACTGGGAAAATAGATTAACGGGTAAGATGGTAGATAAGCAGTAGCAGATATTTAAGGAGATATTTCATAACTCTCAGCAAAGATATATTCCAGTGAGAAAGAAAGACTCTTAAGAGAAGGATGAACCACCCGTGACTAACTAAGGGTGGTATCAAAGTGAAAACAAAAGCATACAATGTTGCGAAGATTAGTGGTAGGCCAGAGGATTAGGACATTTTTTAAAACCAGCAAAGGACAACTAAAAAAATAGAGAGAGAAGATGGTTTGAGAGTAAACTAGCAAGAAATATAAAAACACAATAAGAGCTTCTACAGGTATTAAAAAGGAAGAGAGTAGCTAATGTAAACTTTAGTCCTCTAGAGGATTAGACTGGGGAATTAATAATGGGAAACAGGGAAATGACAGAGACTTTGAATAAATATTTTGTATTGGTCTTCACAGTAGAAGACACTAAAAACCAATAATAGATAATCAAGGGGCTTTAGGGAGGGGAGAACTTAAAACTATCACTAGAGATAAAGTACTAGACAAACTAATGGGACTAAAGGTGGACAAGTCCCCTGGACCTGATGGCTTGCATCCTAGGGTCTTAAAAGAAGTGGCTCCAGAAATCGTGGATGCCTTGGTTGTAATCTGCCAACATTTCTTGGATTCTGGAGAGGTCCCAGCGGATTGGAAAACTGCAAATGTAACATCCCTATTTAAGAAAGGAGGGAGCCAGAAAGTAGGAAACTATAGCCCAGTTAGCCTAACATCTGTCATTGGGAAAATGCTGGAGTCCATTATTAAGGAAGTAGCAGGACATTTAGAAAATCATAATACGGTCAAGCAGAGTCAGCATGGTTTTATGAAAGAGAAATCATGTTTGACAAATTTGCTGGAATTCTTTGAGGATGTAACGAACAGAGTGGATAAAGAGGAACCAGTAGATGTTGTGTATTTGGATTTCCAGAAAGTATTCGATAAGGTGCCACATAAAAGGTTACTGCAAAAGATAAAAGCTCACGGGATTGGGGGTAATATATTAGCATGGATAAAGGATTGGATAACTAACAGAGAACAGAGAGTCGGGATAAATGGGTCATTTTCCGGTTGGCAAACTAACTAGTGGGGTGCCGCAGGGATCAGTGCTGGGGCCTCAACTATTTACAATCTATATTAATGACTTGGATGAACAGTCCGAGTGTAATGTGGCCAAATTTGCTGATGATACAAAGATAGGTGGGAAAGCAAGTTGTGAAGAGGACACAAAGGGGTACAAATTTCCGCCTGCTCGAAACATTTCGGTGGTTTTTACTGCAGCTGCGATTCAGGTCGATTCTTTCGCAAAATTGTGCTCTTTGGTTTTTTTTGATTCGGAAGTCGGTCATAATGGGGCGGTCCTTAATCCAGGCAACACAGCCCAATATACCTGAGGGGCAAAAATGTGGCGATGACAGCAACTGAGGGACGAAGCGGAGTCACCGCCGCAATCACGTAATCATGGCGCTGCATCACCATGGCTCTCTCCTTCACGGAGAGCCTCCGCATTTTTAAAAACTTTGGGCCAGCATGGAGGCTGAACCCGGGGTTGGGGGGCGTGGGCGGGTATAATTGTTGGGCCGACCTAGTAGTCGGCCAACAAAAAAAAACATTCCCATTATTCTCTTTAAGGGAATTCGCTGTAGAAGGCCACAGTCTCACTGGACCACCAGGTGAAAGCTTGTTTTGGCACCGCTGGGCAGACCAAATGTTTTCAGAGGAGAATGTCGTCGTTGGGATAGATCGACGGTGCGCATGGTGATGACACGCTTACCACGGATCGGCAGCAATGGAGCGATAAGGGATGATCGGGTCACCAGAGGGAAAACTCGGGAGGGCAATTGGTCATTCCACCAAAAGTAGGCGACCACTCCATTCCACTCCGCAGCGTGGCCGCCGATGTGCGGTGTTAACAGACCTTAAGGAGAGGGGCAATTTTGGCCCCAAAGAATCTGCAAAAGGATATAGACAGGCTAAGTGAGTGGGGGAAAAAATTTGGCAGATGGAGTATAATGTGGGAAAATGTGAGGTTATCCACTTTGGTAGGAAAAATAAAAAAGCAAATTATTATTTAAATAGAGAGATATTACAAAATGCTGCAGTACAGAGGGATCTGGGGGTCCTTGTACATGAAACACAAAAAGGTAGCATTCAAGTAGCTAAGAAGGCAAATGGAATGTTGGCCTTTAATGCAAGGGGGATGGAGTATAAAAGTAGGGAAGTCCTGCTACAACTGTACAGGGCGTTGGTGAGACCACACCTGGAGTACGGTGTACAATATTGGTCTCCTTATTTAAGGAGAGATATACTTGCATTGGAGGTAGTTCAGAGAAGGTTAACTACATTGATTGCTGACATGAGGGGGTTGTCTTATGAAGAAAGGTTGAGCAGGTTGGGCCGATACTCATTGGTGTTTAGAAGAATGAGAGGTGATCTTATTGAAATATAAGATTATGAGGGGGCTTGACAGGGTAGATGCAGAGAGGATGTTTCCCCTCGTGGGGGAATCTAGAACTAGGGGGTATAGTTTCAGAATAAGGGGTCGCCCATTTAACACTGAGATGAGGAGGAGTTTCTTCTGAGGGTCATAAATCTGGAATTCTCTGCCTCAGAGAGCTGTGGATGCTGGGTCATTGAATATATTTACGGTGGAGTTACAGATTTTTGAGCGATAAGGGAGTCCAGGTTATGGGGAGTGGGCAGGGAAGTGGAGTTGAGGCCAAGATCAGATCAGCCATGATCTTATTGAATGGCGGAGCAGGCTCGAGGGGCCAAATGGACTACTCCTGCTCCTATTTCTTATGTTCTTAGCACTTCCCAAAGAGGAAAAACATTTAAGGACTTTGGGCCCGAAATTCATCATATGACCATCCACTTATCTCCCAGAAATGCGAATTTGATTTAAGAAAAAATCAATTACTGCTCACTTATGGGAAATTCATCAGATATTTACCTCCATCAGTAGTCGATACTGCCCGCCTATCTGAGAAGGCCCAAAAACGCAAATTTGATCACTAAGATCCATTTACTGCCCGCCCTAACTACTGTCCTGAAAAGTAAGGTCTTGCCTTATCTTAGCCGATCTTAAGCAGATGGTAGTAGTGTACCGTGGCAGCATCCCTGCAACACCAGCTTTGTCTGCCCACTGTATGGAACACTGATGACTGTTATCCTTCATTTTCTAAAAGTTAGACACTGTACAAGAGTGGTTAAATTCAATAAAAAGATTTATATAAAATTGTAAAACATTCAAAACATTCAAAAACTTTCAAAAATGTCAACAGTTTAATACTTAATAGATTATTTTTAACAATTTACAGTGAACACTAAACATTTTTAATCAAACAGCAACATATAAAACACCAAGAACAACATCAACAACATGTACAAAAACAACCAATACCCATCCCTCTAGCCACTCCCACCGCCTCTCTCCCCCCCCCCCCCCCCCGCCTCTTTACCGTCACACCCCTCCCCTTCTTCCTGTTTCGCCAACCCCCACCCCCACCCCTCCCCACATTGGGACCAGGACATTGTGCAGCACTGCATCCAGAAGACAATGGTGGTGCCATGATTGGACTCACGAGCAGTTCGTGATGTGGAAGGCCCGGCTGCTATGGGGGTGGGGTGTGAGGGGGTGTGGGGTGTGGGGCGTGCCATATCGGGGGGGGGGGGGGGGGGGGTGGGCGTGTCATATCCTGGGGGAGGGGGGGGGGGCGTGCCGTGCCATATCCCGAGACCATCAATTGCCGCATAGCATCCACGCCTCGGTGCTTCGCTCCACCGCGGCAGTCAGCCTCGATATAGACTTCTCATGTCGGTCTGGAAGTCCTGCGATGTGCTCAGCTATCGCAGCCATGGCCTGGAGGAGCTCTCCACCTGTCTCGACACTCATCCTCGACAGTTCAACCATGTCCTGTCTTGCGGCAAGGGAATAAGGGGTTATGGGGACCAGCGGGGAAGTGGACCTGAGTCCATGATCGGATCAGCCATGATCGTATTAAATGACGGCGCAGGCTCGAGGGGTCGTATGGCCTACTCCTGTTCCTATTTCTTATGTTCTTATTCCCTCTTTGCTGCATCAGCCTCCGTGGTGCAGACACAAATGTTAAAACAATGGACTGCCCCTCCTCTCTTTTCCCCCTCACCCCAGTTGAAGTGGCTCAGATAGTGTCTCTTGTTCCTCCTGTTCTTGGTCTCCCTGGGTGGCGGAGGTGGAGTCGGAGGCTCTCATGGAGGTTGAGGCGGGGTGGGGGGGTCTGAAGGAGCTTGAGGTGAGCGTTCCGCCAGAGGCTCTTTGGGTGCCAGAGGTCAAGGCTGTTGCTGGTTGAATTGAGGAGGTCGAGGCGGCGTCTATCTCGGTGTCATCCGAATCAGCATCTGCAAGCACAAAGCACCATTTCAGTGGTTAGCAGCAGGGGAGGGGTCAGGGTGACATGAGTACCGTCACGTAACACAGTCTTAGTTCAAGGACCACCACTGCTGCATAACTGCTTTATATATGGCCGACAGACAATACTTTAAAATGCATGACTACATTGCATGACCCCAACATCACAGTACGTTATATTATTTTGAGATGACATTACATGACCACAACTTACAATGCTGTGGCAAGAGACAAACACCGCTGGGTGGTTGCATGGTTGTGCCCACCCACCAAGGCTAAGGCACGCTGCACCAAATCACTTATGTCCAGCACCTTTGGTGGGCCTCCTCCTGTGCGCCGCTGCACGGTAGCGTTGGTTGACAATTCTGCAATCTTTAACCGATTTATACATGCGGCACACGCACAGACAGGCACACACAAATAGCTATCAAAGCACTAGTCCTTAGTATTATGTCCCATTAATCCCATTTAGATTTACATTGTAAGTAGTAAGAGAGTGCATCAATAAGATCATTGCTGGCTGCGGCTACAATGTCATTCCACCTTTTGCGACATTGGTCTCCATCCCTCACGATTGTCCCCACTGCGGATATGGCCTCCCCAATTTCCTTCCGATCCGCTGGTACTGGACCGGGGCTGGCTTCCCACGACCATCCTCTATACCTTGCCTCCACCGCAGAAACAAGTGCATCCAGCTCCTCGGCCTCTGTCCATCTTTGACTTTTGTCAGGGTCGTCTTCTCGCTCATGATTTTATTCAAGATCGTTAATAAATCTTGCACAATTATTCTTTTTTTTTCTGACTTACCCTGCTTTGTCCGTTGTCTTCGATACTTTCTGTTTTCACTCACTCTCTCTCTCATCTTCTCACTGTCTTCTCTCTCTTTCGAAGTCACTGTACCTCCCAAGCTTGCACAGCCGACCCTCAATCGCGGCAAAAGCTATGTCGATATAAAAAAAAAATCGCGTGTGCGTATTTAAAACAAAAAACACGCATGCGCACAACTCTGCTTCCGATCTTTGCCGAGTCTACATGCCGCTGCCACCCGCTACATTTTCCTGAAAGTTCCGCTGAAGGATCGCAGCGGCAGCAGGCAGTGAAAAACCACGGACCGCCCGAATACCGCTGAGAATTGGGCGGCAGCAGAAGATCATCAATTTCGGGACCATTGCCCCTTATGATATTGATGCTCTCAGAATGGCGCTTGCTCCTTTTGAAATTGATGCGTTTGAAGGAAGACCAAACATATATATAATGTAACATTCCACCAACTGCAGAAGGTGGGATTGGGTTGTTGCAAGGACTTGTGTATTTCCAGTAAATTCTTTTTTAAAAAAAAAAACTATAGTATTAGGGAATTGGGTTGTTTGGTCTAAGGATGCTGCCTATCACTCCTTAATTGGCTGTGCACTTGACTGCTCAGATGCTTTCGACAGAATATCCTGGTTCTCTTCCCTTCTCCTTCCCAACATGACTTGTCCAAGATTGGTAGACCTGCTCTCTGTGGAAATCCAGTGAGCAAACTAACAAACTTCATTCTAATTTTGAAACTCACTATCGAGAAGCTACATGTAGTTTCTAGAGCGAATTTTTCCATCCCATACCCCAGCACAGAGCTGCACTGAAAACTTACATTAGATGACTAGGACAAAGAGTGTTTAAAAAAACAAGCCTGAAGGCTCTGTGTCTCAATGCGAAGAGCATTCGTAATAAGGTGGATGAATTAACTGCGCAGACAACTTTTAACGGATATGATGTAATTGAGACATGGCTCCAGGGTGACCAAGGCTGGGAACTCAACATTCAGAAAGTATAGACAGAAAGGAAAAGGAGGTGGGGTAGCATTGCTGGTTAAAGAGATTAACGCAATAGTAAGGAAGGACATTAGCTTGGATGATGTGGAATTTGTATGGGTGGAGCTGCGGAACACCAAAGGGAAGAAAACGCTAGTGGGAGTTGTGTACAGACCACCAAACAGTAGTAGTGAGGTTGGGGACAGCATTAAACAAGAAATTAGGGATGCATGCAGTAAAAATACAGCAGTTATCATGGGTGACTTTAATCTACATATAGATTGGGCTAACCAAACTGGTCGCAATACGGTGGAGGAGGATTTCCTGGATTGTATAAGGGATGGTTTTCTAGACCAACATGTCGATGAACCAACTAGAGAGCTGGCCATCCGAGACTGGGTGTTGTGTAATGACAGAGGATTAATTAGCAATCTTGTTGTGCGAGGCCCCTTGGGGAAGAGTGACCATAATATGGTAGAATTCTTTATTAAGATGGAGAGTGACACAGTTAATTCAGAGACAAGGATACTGAACTTAAAGGTAACTTCAGTGGTATGAGACGTGGATTGGCTAGGATAGACTAGCAAATGATACTTAAAGGGTTGCTGGTGGATAGGCAATGGCAGACATTTAAAGATCACATGGATGAACTTCAACAATATTACATCCCTGTCTGGCATAAAAATAAAACGGGGAAGGTGGCTGAACCGTGGCTAGCAAGGGAAATTAGGGATAGTGTTAAATCTAAGGAAGAGGCATATAAATTGGCCAGAAAAAGCAACAAACCTGAGGACTGGGAGCAATTTAGAATTCAGCAGAGGAGGACAAAGGGTTTAATTAGGAGGGGGAAAATAGAGTATGAGAGGAAGCTTGTAGGGAACATAAAAACTGACTGCAAAAGCTTCTATAGATATGTGAAGAGAAAAAGATTAGTGAAGACAAATGTAGGTCCCTTGCAGTCAGAATCAGGTGAGTTTATAATGGGGAACAAAGAAATGGCAGACCAATTGAACAAATACTTTGGTTCTATCTTCACGAAGGAAGACACAAATAATCTTGGGGAAATACTAGGAGACTGAGGGTCTAGCGAGAAGGAGGAACTGAAGGAATTCCTTATTAGTCAGGAAATTGTGTTAGGGAAATTGATGGGATTGAAGGCCGATAAATCCCCAGGGCCCGATAGTCTGCATCCCAGAGCACTTAAGGAAGTGGCCTTAGAAATAGTGGAAGCATTGGTGGTCATTTTCCAACATTCTATAGACTCTGGATCAGTTCCTATGGATTGGAGGGTAGCTAATGTAACACCCTCCTTTTTTTTAAAAAAGTGGAGAGAGAAAACAGGGAATTATAGATCGGTTAGCCTGACATCGGGAGTGGGGAAAATGTTGTACTCAATTATAAAGATGTAATAGCAGCGCATTTGGAAAGCAGTGACAGGATCGGTCCAAGTCAGCATGGATTTATGAAAGGGAATTCATGTTTGACAAATCTTCTAGAATTTTTTGAGGATGTAACTAATAGAGTGGACAAGGGAGAACCAATGAATATGGTGTATTAGGACTTTCAAAAGACTTTTTTGACAAAGATTAAAGCACATGGTATTGGGGATAATGTATTGACGTGGATAGAGAACTGGTTGGCAGACATGAACAAAGAGTAGGCATAAACATGTCCTTTTCAGAATGGCAGGCAGTGACTAGTGGGGTACCGCAAGGTTCAGTGCTGGGACCCCAGCTATTTACAATATACATCAGTGATTTAGACAAAGGAATTGAATGTAATATCTTGAAGTTTGCAGGTGACACTAAGCTGGGTGGCAGTGTGAGCTGTGAGGAGGTTGCTAAGAGGCTGCAGGGTGACTTGGACAGATTAGGTGAGTGGGCAATTACATGGCAGGTGCAGTATAATGTAGATAAATGTGAGGTTATCCATTTTGGTGGCAAAAACAGGAAGGCAGAAATTGTCTGAACGGTGACAGATTAGGAAAAGGGGAGGTGCAACGAGATCTGGGTGTCATGGTACATCAGTCATTAAAAGTTGGCATGCAGGTACAGCAGGCGGTGAAGAACGCAAATGGCATGTTGGCCTTCATAGCGAAAATAATTTAGTATAGGAGCAGGGAGGCCTTACTGCAGTTGTACAGGGCCTTGGTGAGGCCACACCTTGAATATTGTGTACAGTTTTGGTCTCTTAATCTGAGGGAGTGCAGTGAAGGTTCACCAGACTGATTCCCGGGATGGCAGGACTGACATATGAAGAAAGACTGGATCGACTAGGCTTATATTCACTGGAATTTAGAAGGATGAGAGGGAATCTCATAGAAACATAAAATTCTGACTGGATTGGACAGGTTAGATGCAGAAAGAATGTTCCCGATATTGGGAAAGTTCAGAACCAGGGGTCACAGTCTAAGGATAAGGGGTAAGCCATTTAGGACCGAGATGGGGAGAAACTTCTTCACTCAGAGAATTGTGAACCTGCGGAATTCTTTACCACAGAAAGTTGTTGAGGCCAGTTCATTAGATATATTCATAAAAGAGTTGGATGTGGCCCTTACGGCTAAAGGGATCAAGGGTACTGGAGAGAAAGCAGGAATGGGGTACTGAAGTTGCATGATCAGCCATGATCATATTGAATGGTGGTGCAGGCTCGAAAGACCGAATGGCCTACTCCTGCACCTATTTTCTATGTTTCAGACCAACTCAGCCTGCATCTCCAGTAGCAGTGGAGGATCACTAAATCTACTCATGTTTTGTTTGTGGACTTGGGTGTGAAAGATTTGCTATAGAAATAGCGGTGAGCTAACCGTGCTTACCGTTATTAAGGAGTAAATTGGACAGCGTTTACACATGCGCAGTTAAACATGGGAATCAGGAAGTTGCTGTCCGAGTTGCCCTGCTCCGCTCGAAGCTTCGCTACAATGGTACCTCGTCGAGAGACTCCGTATTCAAATACACGAGCGCATGAAGTTACGGTACTTACTCACTGGATACCCTATAAACATGCCAGAAAAAGTTAGGGCTTGTTTATTCAAGTGTAATTGTAATTTTAACGGCGTGATAAGTCTTAATTACTGCCAACCTCTCCAGCACTGAAAATTAACTTCTCCAAATATGGAGTCTCATTCCTTCACATTTTAATTGTTGTTGGAGGCCTTGTCTGCTCTCTCAGGTTGATGTAAAAGATCCCATGGCACTATATTGCTGTTTGTGGGAGCTTGCTGTGAGCAAATTTGCTGCCGCATTTCCAACATTACAATAGTGTCTACATTTCCAAAGTATCATTGGCAATAAAGCACTTTGGGACACTGAGGTCGAGAAAGGCCCTATATAAATGCAAATCTTTTCTTTAAAATAAAAACTTATTTTTTCTTCTTTCTGTCTCTTATCTCTCTCAATCCCATCTTTGTGTCCCTCTCTTTTTCACTTTCTGTACATGATTTTACAATGAATATGCTCACTTACACTTCCTGGTTTAGACTCTGCGTGCCTCAGTAAGGATTCTTCAATCTGATTGGTTGAGGCGATGCACTGTTGCTAGCTAGCACTGTAGAGGATGCCGCGCTGCTTTGACCGATGACCGCAAATTGCTGTGTAAAAGCCCACATAAATTCTGTAAGCGTACTGAATAGCGAGTGCCATTCATTCGCCACTGACCGCAGAATCTGGGTCATTGTAGTGGTATCACCAGCTCAGGAGAGTACAGCGACTGATGGGACTTGGGTAGGAGGCAGGGAGAGCGAGCAGTGGGATCCGAGAGATGCCTTGGAAGGAGGGAGCAAGGGAAACTGACGCAGAGGCTTAGAGAGTAAGCCTTGATGTTTGCTTTACAGCTCAAACATGTCACAGTTTATTCTAATGGCTGGATGAGGGTTATGAAAGGGGTGGTTCAGTCAGAGCTATTTCCTTTCCCTCGAATCCACCTCTTGTTCATTTCTTCGCCTTTTTAAAGAGAAACCGGGTTTTGCTGACTGAAGTGTTTCTACATGTGTAGTTCTGATTTATTTAGTCTTTATCTCATTTAAGTGTCTGGATTTATATTTGTACAGGATGCTCTGCAGTCCCACCTGGTTGAGCAGATGCCAGAGGACCCCAGTGATCCCATCCATCAGACAGGTACTAACCACACAAAGTCTCCTTCCTTGTGTGTGCTGAGCTGTGATACTGTCAGTTACACAAATCCCGAGGTGAAGTTTGAGCAGTTGTCTCCGTGTGGTATTACTCAAGGTTCTGTTTGTACCATTACCTTTCTGTTGCTTTTGACGAGAGCTATGTGGCAGCTTATGCATTCAGTGATAGAAATGAGCAAAATCAATATTTAAATCACTATAACTAACTGATCAGAAACAACCTTCTGGCAGAATGTGCAACAGAACTTTGTGCTGTTGAGAGCCATATGATCTGAATTTGCCTATGGGAGGGATTAATAAAGGATCTCAGTTTCATGCACAGGGCAGTATTGTGAGGCACGAAGCGGTAATACATTCCTTGGGAAAAATGGATAAGTAAGAACGTAAGAGAGCATGGTGCAGGAAAGGCCATTTCGCTCATCAGTTTTATTTCTTCTACAGATCATATAGGTTACACTACATTATCAAATTATTAATATCCTGGGGGAAGGTATTTTGAACTTTCTCCCTGTTTCTCAATGGTAAATCAAGCAGGTCTGCAAGATGTTTGTCAAATATTGGATTCTGCTTTAAACACCCAGACTAATTTGTCTTCCTTATACAACTCTGGTGTGGAGCAAACACCGGCATGGACTGGTTGAGCCGGATGGCCTGTTTCTGTGCTGTATATTCTATGTAATTCTATGTAACATTTCCAAGGTCCCAGAAGTTTAGCAACTTTTGAGTCCACACAGCATTTAATTCTACCTTTTTATTTATCCCTATAACCTTCAGTCCCTTTCCTAACCAGATATTGAAACAGTTCTCTTTTTTAAAAGGTGTTATTTGGTAGAATGTTAATGCTTCAGCTGAGAGTCTACTTTCACACATCCATTAGGAGAGTGGGAGATTCTTTCTTGTTTCAAGTTTTGTTTGGAGTATAGTCATTTTATATTAATGTTCTCCTCCACTCCGTCTGAATTAAGTAATCTGCTTGGGAGGGTGTTGCAGGCTGAAATTTTAAGTGATTTAGTGGATAAATCAAATTGAGATTTGAGGTCTGTCTGCATTTTCTCTGATTCTTTTTCCTCCCTCTGTACTCGCCATGCTTATTGAAAATCATTGTGTAATGTGATTTTCCATTCTTGCAGTTCCCCAAGAAAGCGACGAGGAGAAAATTGAACGACTGGAAGAGCAGCTGATTGAGGACTTGACTCATTTGGACCCGAGAGTTATTATGCACCCATCACTTGAAACAGGTGAATGTTACTTGTGCAACTACTAATACTGCATGAAAGATTGCGTCATAAGCTAGTTAGTGAAAGATGTTAAAAACATACCAAAGTGGTCTGAGATGCCTCAGGTTGGCTTGTACCCGAGTTTGATTTGATCTGTTTCATGCCATCATTCTGCATGTTGCAGCATTGTAACGTAATCTAGACAAAAGGTCGAACGTGGGCCACAGTCTGTTTTTATGCTGGTTGGAGTAGTCTTTGAAAAGCTTTTATGTCTGATTAACAGCATGTATTGTCCCCTACAGCTGGTCTTAAGCCGAGATCCCTGATGTCAACAGTCAGCCTAAACCTGAAACACTTAGGAGTGGTGATACCGCCCAAACCAGCGACAGTCATTAGATCTGCTTGGAGAGATACCTTAGAACAAGCTCTAGGTGAGCAAACTGCCAATTTAGTAGAAAATTATCTGTTATATGTCTGCATTGAACAAGAATGTTTGGCACCATGGACTGATAGGGCCCACATTTAGTTTGTCCCCCATCCGTATCAGTATTGACTTTCTTGATGAAAATGACTGATGGTTAGGACTAAATTTCTTAAGATTGTAATCAAAATTCAGAGACAGGACTGAAATCAAACCTGTTTCTAAGCCTAAAGCACTGATTAGTAGGAAAAACCATTTTTAGAATCGAAATTCAAATGCAACTAGAGTCTTAGTTTTCATTTCAGTGCCAGTTAATTTATTGTGGATTTCTGAGTTATTTGAGAAATGAAACAATGACAGCAATTTTAAAACACACATTTTGCAAAAGTTTGGAGAAGACGAAAGTGAAATAAAAAAAGAAAAATATTTTTTCACTCAATTTGTGAAAACTAAAATAAATTTCTAAAATTTGGTAACAAAAGACTTGCGCTGAAATTGCGATTCGCCCTGTTTGGGGGCGGTAACCTTTGCGAGGCCGGACATTCTGCCCCCAGCGCAGAAGTCCTGCTCCAGAAGCGAAATTGGGCTTACTGCCCCCCAAGAGGAAGTGGAGAGTGGAGCGCAATGTCGGGTGCTCCACTTCCTCTCGGGGGTGCTAAACACGCGCTGTGCAGCCTCTCCGCGTAGCCCGATGCGATTCGAGGGCCCTCCGCTTCCGTTAAAGGGGAGTGCATGCTGCGAACTCTGCAGGGTTTTCAGGGGCCTACACAAGGCTACCCGGAATGTGGGTGGCCGCAGCCCGGCACCAAAATGGAATGCTGGACTGCACGATCACGACACGGACTCTGCGGAAAGGTGCACTGAGGCCAGGACGGTAAGTCAGCAGAAAAATCAAATGGCGGCGCGCATCTCCCCATTGCATTTCTCCCTGAGAGCAGAGTGCGGGCCGATTCGCGACCCGCGAGGCTGGTGCTGACATCGCATGCGGCAGCCTCATGGCGCGCGAGCCAATTTCTACCGCGGGGCGAAAACCAGCCGTGCGGGATGCGAATGGGGTGCTGTGCACACCGATGGCTTCACCCCCAGAGGTGCAGCGGCCCTGTGTGCTACCGGTGGGAACAGGGCGCTGCTTCCGCTAACTCCCCCCGCAATTTCGAGGGAGCTGGTAATTCCCCACCACCCCCCAGGGGCGAGAAAGGGTTGGTGCGCCCCGGAAACGCTAACGGCACTCACAGACCACGTGAATTTCTCCCTCTATTCAAAACTAAACAATTTTTTAATGAAAGAACTATAACCAAGTAAAATTGGAATGAAGCCAAGCTAAAGCCAGTTTTTCTGATGACTAAAACCGTATGGAGTGTAATGTGGGGAGCTATGAGTTTGTTCACTTTGGTAGGAAGAATAGAAAAACGAATTATTTTTTTAAATGGTGAGAAACCATTAAATATTGGTGTTCAGACAGATTTAGATATCCTAGTTCAAGAAACACAGAGAGTTAGCATGCAGGTACAGCAAGCAATTAGGAAGGCAACTGGTAAGTTGGCCTTTATTGCAAGGGGGTTAGAGGACAAGAGTAAGGAAGTCTTGCTGCAATCGTACAGGGCCTTGGGGAGACCTCACCTGGAGTACTGTGCACAGTTTTGGGCTCCTTATCCGAGGATATACCCGCCTTTAGAGGCAGTGCAGCGAAGGTTCACTAGATTGATTCCTGAGTTGAGAGAGTTGTTCTATGAGATGAGATTGTGTAGAATAGGCCTATACTCTCTCTGGAGTTAAGAAGAATGAGAAGTGATCTCATTGAAATATACAAGATTCTGAGGGGGGATTGATGAGGCAGATGCTGAGAGGTCGTTTCCCCTGGCTGGAGAGTCTAGAATTAGGGGACATAGTCTTAGGATAAGGCATCAGCCATTTAGGACTGAAATGAGGTGGAATTTCTTCACTGAGGGTTGTGAATATGTGGAATTCTTTACCACAAAGGGCTGTCAATACTGAGTCGTGAGTATATGTGAAGCTGTGATACATAGATTTTTGAACACTAGTGAAATCAAGGGATGTGGAGATCGGGCAGGAAAGTGGAATTGAGGATGAAGATCAGCCATGATCTTACTGATTGGCGGAGCAGGCTCGTGGGGTTGTATGGATACTTCTGCGCCAATTCTTATGTATGTTCTTCTGTTCTAGTACTGCTCCCCACCCATTTCCCCCTCCATGATGTGCTGTTGTATGGTGATATTGAGCTGAGGTCAGGAAATTTGGAGTGGTTCAGTTGGAGCAAGAGGTTCCTATTGACTACGTTCTGAGCCACGTTGGTAGCTGTCCGAGAGCAGGTTACCTGCACACTCGGTTTGGATATACGAACATAACCATAAGTTATGATTCTCAATGTTTCCTCCAAGCAGAGATCTCGTGCATATCAACCCAGCAGGAATTAACCCACTTTGTTCTGGTTAAGTTCCTTTTCTCTGTGGAAAAGCAATATTATCTTCGCCCCTTTCACTTTCCTTCCCTAGCCCTCCAACCCAGGCACATCATTCCACAGCGGAGTTGGTGGGTTAGCTGTCCGCCCTCAGTTCACCTCAGTATCCCTCTAACCCAGTGTTTGAGAGCTGACTCAGTCTTAGGTCATTGGTTGTCTTCATCGCTTCACTTAGATAACTTCTGTTTAAAAAAAGAAAGACACACAGAAAAGGGTTATCCCACTTTCCCCAGTAGAATATGTTTTTCTGGGAGATGTTTGGACCTTACAGCACTTGTTCCAAACAGTTGTAAATCCAGATTCTTAAAATAGATTATAATGAGGCCTTTTTTTAATCTTTACTTCTCCTTGCCTCCTAATTTTATAACTGGCTATTGCTGATGCACAAGTTTTTAGATTTAAAGTTGTTGTGTGATTGCAGTTGGTGTGGTCGCCTCTAATTTTTTTTTAATTATATGAACATTCTGCAGAAGAAGAAATTCCCTTTGTTTCCAGAACAGGAAAAACAAATGATTTCACAAAGCTGAAGGGCTGGAAGCAAAAGCTTGGACAGCGGTCGGGGGAGTGTGCTTCCAAACAGACTGCAGCCAGTAAGTTTATAGGTAGCTGCTCCCTAGGACTGTGCAAAGTTAACACTCGCGACCAGGCGGAGTGGATCGCCTGCCCCATGTAGAAGCCAGCCAATTTTTAATTCCCTTTGAAATCAGTGAAACAAAAACTGCAGGTTCTATAATAGACAGGCGTTCCGGTCTGAGAACATTAGTGCCCAGGCAGCAAAGTTGAAAACTATCTCTCATGCGCTCCTCCCAACCCTACATTCAGAGAACGCTAACTGATGAGTTTCCCCCCCCCCCCCCCCCAAATCCTATTGAGGATTGGCGGGGGGGTGGGGGAAGGGCGTTGCACGATTGGCAGGCGATGGGGGCTGGTCAGGGATTGGCAAGCAAATGGGGATCACACGGTGGGTGGTGATCAGCCAGTGAACGGAGGATCGGGGCTGGCCACCGGAGAGTTGTGGCTGGCCTCATCATCATCGTTGTGGGGAGGAGGCCGGTGGGCGGGGGCGAGAGGCCTGGGAAGGTAAACGGAGGCTTCGTGAGGGCATCTCTAATTGCACTCGCCGTGGGGGGCCTCCTCGATGTTGTAGTCCCCGCCTCTGTTTAACTGCCGCATTTCACGGATTGTGTGATTCCGTCCACAGGCAGTTAAAAACAAAGTGGAGGGGGAAATAGGGGCTTTTCGCCTCATTACAATATTTAAATTGTGGTAACGCCCCGTGGCAGGGGTTTGGCTACCCACTACCAGGAAAACTGAAAGTGGGCATGTTGGATGCTGGATCAGGTCGAGATTCACATTTTTAACAATGTAACTGTTCCCGCCCTCCCCATGCGCCAAACACCTGTGTTTTGATGGGTAAATTCCAGCCTTTGTTTTGTACTTGCCAAATGCTGCTCCTTGCAGCTCGGTGTGACAGGTGCAGCTGCAACATCGCGGGCACCTCGGCCCTTACCATTGATCTCTGTCCCCCACGCACCCTAAAAATAGCATGCATGTCCAGACCATAACGTTTGTATTTCACTTCATGGTGCTTTTTATTTTTTAATTCGTGTCGTTTTTTTTCATTCAAAGGTGAAGCTTTCCCAAAGCATCTTGGCTCAGTATCTGGCAGTGGGCATGTTAGAGTTGCACATCTGCCATCCGGCAGCTGTGGTGAGGAGGGGAGCTGAGTTGAAATACTGTACTTCAGTTGATGAAAGTTTGTTTGGACTCAAATGCAGTAACAAATTAACTGATATTTAATGTTTTGGGGTTTGTTCCAGGTACCAGTCTGGAAAGCTCCATGAAAAATCGCTCTGCCTTTCTAAGTGACAAACTGGATGAATACCTGGAAAATGAAGAAAAAATCATCAACCAGCGGGCTGCTCTGTGCATTAGTAAGATGTCAAAAGTTGTGTATCAGATGCCCACCAAAAGTTCCAGTTATGTCCGGACGTTGGATAGTGTATTAAAACACCAGGCACCCCAAGCCACCCATGGAGGGTCCCACTCGTCCAGTCGAGCTTCAGTTTCCCCACAGCCCCTTTTACTTGTTTCTTTTTCCAAAGCCAACAAACAGAATAGGAAAGTAATGGAGTCCAACTCAGCCAGCAAAGAACAGAAGACGGCAAGCCGTACAAAACCAACCTCGACTCCAGCCAGCCCACCAGCTACAACCTCCAGTTTGCGGTTGTCGCCTGCACTCTTGAGACCTCCTGGCTTATCCAAAAAGCAGATTCAGTTGATGGATCTGGAGAATGGTGCCCTCTGGGATGGCAAACCGAGGACTTACATTACAGAGGAGCGAGCAGAGGCATCCCTCATTACTCTACTAACAGCACAGGTACCAGTTCAGTTTTATATTGAAGAAAGAAAACTGGGAAAGTCTTTTGACAAAGGGCGAGAAGAATGCAAAGCTCAAGGAGATTGACCACCATCTTGAATTAGCAATGACAGTGCATCCACTATAATCACTATTGATCCAGTTAAGTGCAGTTGGGACAAAAAGAGAAAATATCTCCGCTGACTTTCAAAAGCTAATACGTTGAAAGTTTTTTTTCTTAAAGCAAAAGCAGTCTTTTGCTTTGCTTTAATAGCATGTTAATTGTAGGATGAGCTAATTTTCACACTTTTTCCAACCTGAACACACAAAAGAATAAGCTGCCTGAGGGAAGAGAAATTATGTCAATCTGTCCTTTTGAAGAGTTGTGCTGCCTCACAGTAAACATGCAAGGAAGTGGCTTCTTAACTAGCCCTTCCTCCAAAGAGCTGCACATAAAGAAAGAACATGGATGTGCCAAAGAATATCATGACCAATGAATTGCATTTGAAGTGCAGTTACTGTTGTTATGTAGACAAACACATACAGCAAAGTACCACAAGAGCAATGAGACCAGTTAACCTACTTTCGTGGTGTTGGTTGAGCGAAAAAGTTGGTCAGGACACTTGGAGAATTCCCTGTTCTTCTTTGAATAGTACCATGCTATCTTTTACATTCACCTCTCGTCTGAAAGATGGCATCATTCTTTTTTTTAACCATCAGCAACAGCATTTCATTCTGTTGCCACACGCTAGGAACAAAATGCCATTTATTTGATAGCTTCCACAGTTTTAATCTTCTTCAATTGTATTTCTGTAGCATATACAGCTTTTGCTGACTGCTCCAGCTCGGTAATTCCTTCATACTCCAGTTACACTGAAGACGCCATCAAAAAGTACATTTTAGACAAATTATTGAAGGCTCTTTAATTTTTCGATATTGAGGGGCCGAAATTGCCTTCAGCGTGAAATTGGGGAGGGCACTTCGAACTAGCCGGAAATTTACCACCCTCTTGGAGGTACTAACGGGCCTTTTTCTGAAGGGCAATTTCTCCCCCTTTAATATCTTGTGTTTTTCTGTTTTCTGATTACTTTTTGCCTTTTTCTGCTATCTTCCAAATTACATTTGCACAAGAGCAGTCTATCATATTCCAGATGCTATTGCTTTTATTTTGTTCTCCACTGGCTAGCTGGTGAGGTGAGCTCTGTGGCAAGATGTGTTCTCACTGAAAGTCAGCTGGACAATTGTGCAGGGCAGTCGAAGGGTATCTAGGTTGTGGTCTGAGCAGGAGAGGAGCATTGCTGCAGGAAACTGCACTAGATTTTTGCCGACACAATTCCACAAAATGAACAGAAAAACAAGAGCCTCTTGCAGACACATTCCCTTTCTAAAAAGAGTACTGATACCACTTCCTTTAAGATTAAATTTATTCCCGCCTAAATTGAGTTAACTGACCGTGATGTATTATTGGATTTTGTTAGTAATAAAAGTGCATTTTACCTTCCCCTTCTCCTAGGGAACACTTCCATCAAAAAAACACCGAGTACCATCTAAGCAGGCGCCGCCGCTGTGTAAGAATGAGTTCTGCCGCTTGGGCTGCATCTGTTCCAGTCTGTCACGTGTGAGGCAGCCGCCCACACATTGCCGCAAGCCAGAGTGCATGCTCATCTGCAAGTGCCCGAAGCGCAAAGTGTTGGTTGTGAAGACGTTCGGGAGGCGCAGGAAACCGCTGAGCAAGGCACTGCGGGGGGATCTGATCTTCTACGATGCACTGGCAGAGGACGACGAGTGGAAACCAAGAACCAGAAAGAGGAAAAGGAAGAAGGTGGTTGAATATGGTTAGTGGCTGCTGCATTAACATTTCTCAGCATTAATTATCTAATACGAGGACGAGGTTTTGTTAACTGAGTAGAAGTTGAAAATGCCAATCCCATCAACCCAGATTGCACATTTTGTTTCAGATTTACAGGCCAGATCATGCAGTCATATGTTAAATTACTTTCATTCTTCACCGTACACAGTTACAGCAGTAGTAATAAAATAGCTAGCATCTCTGACGACCTTTCTTTTTTAAAAAAAAAAAGTGGTTATTTTTAATATTTTGCAGAGAACTCTTAATAAGCAAAGAGATAAATACAGATTTCTGTATAAGTAAGTGCACTTTTTAATCCTTCCAGTTGGACTTTTTGCACATGCCAAAAGATCTATGATTTTTTTTGTTTAGAGGCCAATAACTATTATGTAATATGACGATTGGAGGCAGTTCATATTACTTCTTTAATCTACTCAGGGGGCCTGGAAAAGGATTTTCGGATGGGAAACCTGGAAGTATGGATTTCCTAGACGCTCTGACAAAATTAACTGCACAATGTCTTAATATTTTTAAACAGGTTTCCTGCCCGATAGCCAGCCAGAGTGACGGGCTAGATGCAGTCTTCCTTCATTTTTTTGGGTACATGTTCCCTTTCACTGGCTGTGTGGCCCATTCGAATTTTCTCACATGCGCGGTTTGTTGCTTTGAAAAGCCGGTGAGCAGCCTGCACGGGCGGGAACATTGGCTGGATGCCCGTCAGGCAGGAAAGCAGCCGGGAAGTGGATGCTGGGCAAGTTGGACATCCAGGGGTGGTGTGGTGTGGAGGTCCACTCGCGTGGAAGTAAGCTTGGGCCTGGAAGAAACACTCCTGCTCCTCATAGCCCACAAGCTGTGCAAAAAAGGCATTTACCTAGTGGATCTGGCCCTTCTCGCCTCCTTTTACCTGTCAGAATTCCCGAGGCAGAGGAATCCAGGCCTCCATGAGTTTTTTAAAAATGCTGTTAAAATGTAGACACATGGCCTCCTCAAAAATAATAATAACTTTTATTTATATAGCACCTTTAATGTAGTAAAACGTCCCAAGGCGCTTCACAATAATTTTACAACACATTAGATATTGACCATTGAGCGAAAGAGAGAAAAAGCATGAGAAGGAATTGTAAAAAGAGGTTAAAGGCTCAGGTCCGAAAAAACTTACTGACTGACCCACTTCTGGAGAGTGGTTTGGTTGCCCGCTGTCTGACCCATGGGTTGGTCGCCCACTGTCTGACCCACCTCCATTAAAACCAGAAGTGGGTGGCTTGGCTTGGGTTGGATTTGAGAAAGTTGTTTTGCCATCCAACCCACCCATTCTTGGGGGTTAAAATTTTCCCCTAAATTTCAGCTCGGCTCAGTTGGTAGCACGTTCGCCTCTTGAGTCAGAAGGGTATGGGTTGAAGCTTCACTCCAGGACCACGTGATTTAAGCTAGGGTTGTCCAACCTTTTGCAGCAATGAGCCCGATTCACATGCCACAACTATTGAGTGGGCCACATTTTTAAATGCTGTAGGGACAAGCAAAATCATGATCATAAATGTCCAGCACAATCACTTTGTTCAATAAATGTGAGATGTTTCAAACATCGTCGCACATTTTGACACTGTCATTTTTGCAGGCACAATCTGGCCTTTTATGTTTACAACAGAACATGTTTACATTTATTGGACAGTTATCTGTGGTGAAGGTACTCCCATTGTGTTTTTACAATGGGGTTCCAGGATTTTGACCCAGCTACGATGAAGTGATGTTGATATATTTCCAAGTCAGGATGGTGTGTGATTTGGAAAGGAACTTGCAGATGGTGGTGTTCTTTTGCGCCTGCTGCCCTTGTCTTTCTAGGTGGTGGGGGGTCACTGGTTTGGGAGGTGCTGCCGAAGAAACCATGGCGAGTTCCTGCAGTGCATCTTGTAAATGGTACACACTGTAGCTACGGTGCACCGGTGGTGGAGGGAGTGAAGATTTAAGGTGGTGGATGATGTGCCAATCAAGCGGGTTGCTTTCTCCTGGATGGTGTCAAGCCTCTTGTGTATTATTGGAGCTGCACTCATTTCAGAAGCTGAACTCCAAGCCATCGTCAACATCTTCACCAAGGCATATGAAAGCATGGACCTTACACTAAACATCCATAAGACAAAAGGTCCTCCACCAACCTGACCTCGCCACACAGCACTGCCCCCCCCCCCCCCCCCCTCGGTCATCAAAATCCACGGCGTGGCCTTGGACAACATGGACCACTTTCCATACCTCGGGAGCCTACAATCAGCAAGGGCAGACATTGACGACAAGGTCCAAAACCGCCTCCAGTGCACCACCACAGCCTTCGGTCACCTGAGGAAGAGAGTGTTTGAAGACCAGGCCCTCAAATCTGGCACTAAGCTTATGGTCTACAGGGCTGTAGTAAAACCCGCCCTCCTGTATGTCAGAGAACTGGACCATATACAGTAGATACCTCAAATCACTAGAGAAATACCACCAATGATGTCTCCACAAGATCCTGCAAATCCCCTGGGAGGATAGACGCACTAACGTCAGTGTTCTCGATTAGGCTAACACCCCCAGCATCGAAGCATTGACCATACTAGACCAGCTCTGTTGGGCGGGCCACATTGTCTGCATGCCCGACACAAGACTCCCAAAGCAAGCGCTTAGAACTCCTACATGGCAACCGATCCCCAAGTGGGCAGAGGAAACGTTTCAAGCACACCCTCAAAGGCTCATTGATAAAGTGCAACATCTCCACCGACACCTGGGAATCCCTGGCCAAAGACTGCCCGAAGTGGAGGAACAGCATCCGGGAGGGTGCTGAGCACCTCTGGTCTCGTCGCCGAGAGCATGCAGAAAACAAGTGCAGGCAGCAGAAGGAGCGTGTGGCAAACCAGACCCCCCACCCACTCTTTCCTTCAACGACGGTCTGCCCACCTGTGACAGACTGTAATTCCCATATTGGACTGTACAGTCACCTGGGAACTCACTTTATTTTTTTAGAGTGGAAGCAAGTCTTCCTCGATTTCGAGGGACTGCCTATGATGATGATGACTCATCCAGACAAGTGGAGAGTATTTTATCACACTCCTGACTTGTGCCTTGTAGAGTCAGGAGGTGGGACACTTGCCACAGAATATCCAACCTCTGACCTAGTACTATTTGAAGAAGAACAGGGAGTTGCCCCAGTGTCCTGGGAGAGAGACAATGAGACCATTATATAAATGAAAGTTTTGCCTTTCTACTTTCTCTTTCCATTAAACATGTGGAATGTCATTCTGGCTCATGCTTTGCAGACACCCTGAATTTCTGCTTGGCTCAGTTGGTAGCACGCTCGCCTCTTGATGGTTTGGGTTGAGTTGAAGCCTATTCATGAAGGGTTGACAGTCAAAATGAATTATAGCACTATTTTGTGTATATTATATAATATACATAGATTTTTGTTTGTTTCCCATTAGTATTTTGATATATTAACATATTGGTTTAGCAACAGTTACTTCAGTTGGGAGATTTGCACATAACCGTAAAAGATTTTAAATTCGGTTTCCAAGGTGGGAATGGTATTTGAAATATGGTTTGTCTTCATGACTAAAAGAAAAACATGAAATGATGACCATCAGAAAACTACATGGCATAAAAATAAATGAAACGGAAAGATACCAGAAGTTTAAAAAATGTCCACAAATCTGAGTATGTTCTGGGGTTTTGGGTAGGGCAAAGTTGTGGGGGCAACAAGAGAATCGTAACCAATATAAAATACCAGACTAAGGGCTGGAATTTGATGAAAAACCACCACCACCAGTTTGCTGCCCAAAAAACCGCTATGACTCCACGATTAAGAACAGCGGAAAATGCATGAAAAAATGGGGGAAGATCTGCCTGGTAGGAAAAATCGGCGTTGTACGAGGATTCGTGGCAGAAAACGCGATCCTCGTCAACTTTAGTCCGAGGCCAATTACTGCTACGAGTTGGGCCTAGGGAGGGGGAAAACACACACACACATTTTTCCAAAAAATAAAAAATTGCGAAACGTTCACAAGACCCTTTTCCAGTGAATCACTACAAAAGAATTTAAAAAGAAACTTTAACTTGCCTTTTTTTGCAGGGTTCCATACCTACCATCGTTCCAAGGGCTGCTCCGACTGGTTTTTCCTCTGCGTTTCCCCCCCCCCCCCCCCCCGCCCCTCCATCTACGGATCACCGCTATGGCCAAACTTGGGCAGAAGCGGTTTTTCAAGTGTTGCACGCCAGCGGTCTGCTCCCCAGCGGTATTTCAAAACCGCTGGCGGAACACTTCCATGAAATTCCCGCCGGGTGCTTTTCCACCCAAAACGAAGAAATACCGCCAAAAAACACGGCGGAAGGCTGATGAAATTACAGCTCTTAGACTGTAGAACCGGCTGTAATACATGTAATGTGCATTTATTGCTGTAATGCCAATCTTCTGGCATAATGGATATGTAACACAGAAAAACCTTCAGACCCAACAAAGCTCCTGTGGCATTAAAACCAAATGTTTGTGGACCATAACAATTATTAATACTCAACCGGTGTTGGAGGGTGCAGTGGGAAAGGAAATACTGTCTTCAATTTTTTTTTCTTTTCCTTGCAGCAATCCCTGAGCCACATGAACCCGTGCGTTCGTTTCCTCTGTGGGTTCGCCAGGAGGGGGAGGTGGATCCCGAGCCAGTCTACACTGCACCTCACTTGGAATCCTGTCACGCCAGCAAATGCTCCTCTTTGTCCCAATTGCAATCGCCACTTAGTCCAAATGAACCTGGCTCCACCGAAGTGAACACAGTGCTGTCGACTCCTACCAGTTCACCAAAACCCTCTGATGTAAGCAGTGATAGAAATTATGTAAAATACTTCCAAGCAATGTTCATTCAGAATTAGCAATGCTGTTTGTCAATTTGTTTGTGGTTTGTGCACAACATGACCAACACAGTTAATTTTTCCACTAATTAACCCATTTGATAAGTTCACCTCAGCTCATAAGACTTTCGGGATTCCTTGATATTGTGCATTTGTCACCAACGGGGCACCTGGAAATGTGTGCTATGTGGGTAGGGAACACCACCATGGCAGGTGCTTTTATTTTCACTCATGTTTCTGGACACTGCACCAACTCAGTCCTCATGTTGATGATACGGATGCGTGTGTTGGCAACATGGTGGCAGATGCTGTCCTTGTAGAAGAGGGATTCAGGGAATTTTCAGGGGTTGAGGAAATCTGGAGGTAGACCTGTTGGCCTCCTAGACAACCATCATCTCTTTTATGCCTGAGGACAGAGGTGGTATATTTCAGGAGGCTGGATAGTCTTTCCTTTTTAGAAGTTTATTTGTGTATCCTGAGTTTGTTCTGAACCCATGGACCATTTAAAGGATACAAGCAGACACAGCAAAGATTTAATTCAACAAAAAATGAGCCCTGCAAACTGTGGTCCTCTACTGTCAGTGCATTGAGGTAGAATCCCACTGCCTTGCAGGAATGATCTCTTATAGTTGGGGTGGGGGCAGCAGTCAAATATTGAATCCGCACCTTCAGACATCCTGGTTGATTACACCAGTTATTGAAAAATAGCAACAGTTCAATCAGACTCGCTAGTAGTGGTAACCAGATTAGTTTCCAAAATACGCCCACTAACAACACAAAATGGAAAAATTCTGTGCAGTGGTTTGCTGGGACCTCTTTAGTCCTATCTCCTTCGATGTCCCACATATTCTGTTTAAAGAAAAAAACAGTTCTATTTGGATTCATGATACGGTTATTTCAGTATTTCTCTCTATTGAATTTCATCTACCACTTGTCTTCCCAATTCCCAAGTATATTCAAATCCTCCCATAACTTATCCTGTTCAGCTTAGCAGTCTTACCACCTTCATTAACTTTGTTTTACCTGAAAATTTTAGCCACTGTGCTCATGACTCCTACCTCCAGATCATTTATAAAGATAATAAACAAGAAGTCCCAAAACTGTTCCCTTTAGGACTCCACTGGTAACCTTCTCCCAGGCTGATGCCAGTCCCTGTACCACCATCCTCTGGATTCTATCTGTCAACCAATTACATATCCATTGTCAAATATTTCCAATGATTCCCACTTTTTAAATTTTCAGTACCAGTCTTTCCACAGGAACTGTGTCACAGGCCTTACTAAAATCCAAGTATCCAAGTATCCACTGCCGTACCCCTAATGAGCTTCTCTGTTGTACCCTCAAATAAAACCAGAAAATTAGATTGGCCAGACCTCCCCTTCATTAACTCATATTGGCTATCTAATTATCGGGTTCACTGTAGTCTCTCAGTGAATGCAGAAGTCTGTGTTTTGTCTGAAGTGAGCGAGATGCTTTCCAGTAGCTCTGAGAGCCTCTCACACTGCCTGCTTTTTCGAAGCAATCTCTGCTGATCTTGTATTTATTCCTTTGAAGGCCTAAGCAGTATTGCTGCTCAAAGGTAAATACTGCTAAATTATTGCAGGAATATATTGAATAACAAACACTGGTTATGTTCATTCTGTAATTCTACTTAGAATATATTTGACATATTCCACCAGTGATGTGCCAGCGTTGTGCATGTGTTATTTATACAGCCATTCAGTAATCAAGCATTACATATAATAGGTGAACAAGTTGTTTTCTCAATGCCTGGGTAAACCTTTTTTTAATTTTGTCTCTTTTTAAAAATTTTTTTACCCTTGCTCAAGGTTGATGAGAAGGGTCCCGTGTACTGGTATTTTGAGAGTATGATGACGTGTGCACGTGTTCGTATCTTCGACCGCAAGGATGTTGAGAGGCCAATAACCTGCACCTGCAGTTCAAAGCACTACTGTGGACGGGTAAACTACAAATCTGTACTGCTTAGTAGCATCTATTAGATCTCTTTTAGTGCAGATGAGGGAATGACCAGAGGACAGAAGTTGGACTGCTGTTGCAGTATCTCCGTTATTTCTCTTTATGTGCTCAAGTCCCACTTCAGGGATTTGAGCACATTATCTAGGCTGACACTCCAGTGCAGTACTGAGGGAGTGCTGCACTGTTGGAGGTGCCGTCTTTCAGATGAGACCCTAAATCGAGGTCCTGTTTGCCGTGTCAGAACGATGTAAAAGATCCCACGGCCAGGGGAGTTTTCCCCAGTGTCTTGGCCTAATATTTATCCCTCAACCAACATCACTAAGACAGATTATCTGGTCATTATCACATTGCTATTTGTGGAAATTTGCTGTGCGCAAATTGGCTGCCGCATTTCTTACAACACAATTGTGACTGCTGTTGCAGTATCTCCGTTATTTCTCTTTATGTGCTCAAGTCCCACTTCAGGGATTTGAGCACATTATCTAGGCTGACACTCCAGTGCAGTACTGAGGGAGTGCTGCACTGTTGGAGGTGCCGTCTTTCAGATGAGACCCTAAATCGAGGTCCTGTTTGCCGTGTCAGAACGATGTAAAAGATCCCACGGCCAGGGGAGTTTTCCCCAGTGTCTTGGCCTAATATTTATCCCTCAACCAACATCACTAAGACAGATTATCTGGTCATTATCACATTGCTATTTGTGGAAATTTGCTGTGCGCAAATTGGCTGCCGCATTTCTTACAACACAATTGTGACTACACTCCAAAATTACCTAATTGGCCGTTGAATGTCCTGCAGTTGTGAATGGCGCTACTATATTAATGAAAGTCTGTCTATCTTAATACAGGTGAGCAAATGTCAGTGGTGTAAAAAAGGGATACCCATTGTATTGCTTTGGTTCCCCGTCCTTTAGTATAAGTGAGGGAGGGTGATGTTTTAGAGTCAGTTACCTTGGTCAGGAAATGTTGGCGTTGCTGCAGCAGTATCTCTTTCCTGTCCTAATGTTGGGAGGAATGCTTCAGCAGTGTCTGAATTTCAATTCAAAAAAATTGAGAGCTTATGAATTGATTTCCTGTTTTTTTTAAAAATCTGCTTGGAGAAAGGTTGTACCAGTCCAGTCCAGTGAAAGTCTGCTTCCAGATATATAATTGGTTGTGGTAACCATAGTGTCTCCACTTCTTGCTCTTTCTCAGGCTACCAGCTATGAACTGCTTGCTGCCTCTTAAGCCTCTTGCTTCTTTCTAACTGCCTGGGTGGTCCCAGCATGGAGCCACCTCAGCTGCGATGAGCATGAGACGGCAGTGACTCCTCTCCACTTCCCTTCCCCAGTACATATTGGCGACTAGGTCAGTTCTGGAATTAGTGCATGGGTACCTTAGGTTGGGAACTGCAGTGAGTGCGAAGTGGTGGCAAAAGCCTGCCTGGCTCCAGAAATACTGGCCTGTTATGCACCTAGCCACTGACTCCATCCCTTTTCCCCAACTTCTAACCAGACTGTGGTGTCATATTTGACCCTGAAATGAGCTTTTGACCTCATATCCGCAGCATAACTAAAACAGCCTATTCCCACCTCCGTAACATCGCCTGTCTCCTCCCTTACCTCTGCTCATCTGCTGCTGAATCCCTCATCCAGGCCTTTGTTACCTCTAGACTTCACTATTCCATGCACTCCTGGCTGGCCTCCCATGTAATTTACCCATGTAAATTAGAGGTGGTCCAAAACTAGGTTACCTGTGTCCTAACTCGCACCAAGTCCTGTTCACCCATCGCCCTGTGCTCGCTGATCTACAGTTAAACAACGCCTCGATTTCAAAATTCTCAACCTTGTTTTCAAATCCCTCTATGGCCTTGCCCCTCCCTATCTCTTTCATCTCTTCCAGCCCGCCCCCCCCTGAGATGTCTGCGCTTCACTAATTCTGCCCTCCTGAGCATATCTGATTATAATCGTTCAACCATTGGTGGCCATGCCTATGCCCCAAGAAGCTCTGGAACTCCCTGCCTAAACCTCTCCGTCTCTCTACCTCTCTTTCCTCCATCAAGACGCTCCTTAAAACCTACCTCTTTGACCTGCCCTAATTTCTCCTTGTGGTTCACTATCAATTTTTTTGTCCTAATACTCCTGTGAAGAGGGCATAGTTTCAGTATAAGGGGTCGCCCATTTAAAACGGAAATGAGGAATTTCTTCCCTCAGAGGGTCGTGAATCTTTGGATTTCTTTACCCCAGAGAGCGGTGGAAACTGGGTCATTAAATATATTTAAAGTGGAGATAGACAGATTTTTGAATGATAAGGGAGTCAAGGGTTATGGGGAGCGGGCAGAAAAGTGGAGTTGAGGCCAAGATCAGATCAGCCATGATCTCATTGAATGGTGGAGCAAGCTCAACGGGCCAAATGAGCTACTCCTGCTCCTATTTCTTATGTTCTGTGAAGCGCGAACGTTAAAGGCACTATATAAATACAAATTGATGTTCTCTTGTGTGTACAGGCCAGCAGTGAACATGTGCCAGGGTCTCCCATAGATGGGAGGTTGGAGGAGAGCTCCAGCCTGCTTGTATTCTCCATAGATCAGGCAGTTCTGTATTCGGGCTGACCAACTGGGAAAGAGAGAGACATTGCATTCAACCCCAAGCCTCTTATTTCTTCCAAGATCCAGCCCCAAGTTCCAGTAGAGGGCCCTAACCCACCTTGCTCTATAAATTTCTGACTAATGCTCTCCCAGTTTTTCTCTTATCCATGCATGTTGTAGCAGTTCCCAGACATGTCATTGTGACAGCAAAGCATGGATTATATGGCCCAGGGTAGAAATTCAGTCTAGCCCAGCCTCCTCCAAGATATAACCTCCTTGTTCCATCTCAGTCTAGGACGCAGCCTGCCCCAACCCAAGTCGACCTTAAGATTTGAGAGAAAGGAAAATGATTCAGAGAAATGAATAGAAAGAAAGCGTGAAGTTTGTGTGAATGGTATACAGAGAGAATGGAAGACATAAAGAACAATGAGCAGACATGGGGAAATTCAGAAAAGGAGAAAGAGCAAGGAAAAAGTCAGGTGAACAGACGACAAAGCGAGGATCCATGCGGGGCAGAGTGAGAAAGAAAGGGCAACAAGGGAAGTTGGAACACACACAGAAAAAGAGCGAAGGCAGTGAGAAGAATCCAGAGGGATATGTAGAGAGGGGCTACGATTGTGACAGAGACAGAGAGATTGAAAGAAATACTTGTAATTATACAACCTCAGGCTGTCTTAAAGCGCTTTACAGCCAAAGTATTTTTTGGAGTGTAGTCACTGTTGTAATGTAGGAAACGTAGCAGCCAATCTGCGCACAGCAAGGTCCCACAAACAGTAATGAGATAATGACCTACTAATCTGTTTTCAGGTGTTGGTTGATGAATGACTATCAGCTAGGTGACCAGGGGGATCTCCCCTGCTCTTTGAAAATCTGAGATCTTTAATGTCTCATCCGAAAGACAGCACATCCGATAGTGCAGCATTCCCTCAGCACTGCACTGGAGTGTCAGTCTAGATTGTGTGCTCAAGTCCCTGAAACCTACAACCTTCTGATAGTGCTACGACTGAGTCACCTCTAATGCTGTATCAGAAGAATTTGAGTGTGTGGCTCGCAAAGACTATTGTAGAAAAGAGAGGTTTAAAAAAAAACTGTCCCAACAGTAATGCCATGAGAGAGTAACTAGTATTGACAAAATATGACTAACCTGTTGGAAAAATAGAAAAGTGGAGTCGTCTTTATTGTATTTTTGTTCTGGGACATGAATGATTCGAATTGGTTAATCTCAAGTTTCTTTGGTTCTTAGTCTTGAGCTTACAAATCAATGAATCACCCTTGTCATTAACTGATTCTGCTTAGTTCCCAAGAGTTTATTCAGCAATGCCTTTTCTGTTTTGTAGGAAAACAGTAAGGTGAATAACAACACAACAGTTGAAGCATGTAAGGTGAAGCAATGCAGTGACTCCAGCTCCAGAGAGGGTAAGGATATTACAGAATGCATATTACAGAACTTGTGATACATATTGTATACTAAATCCTGATAAACTGCAGTGAAATAGAGAATGTAAGATTTCTGGAAGCAAATGTTCTTGGGAATAGGGCTTAGTGAATTGCAGCCATATGAGCCCCCAATCCCCAAGTAAGTGCCGTACATGGACAGATCTGATAGGCTCACTATTGTGTGCGTCACTGTACCTAACTTGGGGGATCAACTAGAGTTTGCCCTTCCTGCAATATGATGCCAGGAATAAGGACTTAAATAGGAGTAGGCCATGCGGTCCCTCAAGCATGCTCAATATGATCATGGCCGATCTTCGACCTCAACTCCACTTTCCCACCTGATCCACATATCCCTTCATTCCCTTAGAGGCCAAAATTCTGTCGATCTCCTCCTTGAATATACTCGACTGAGCATCTACAGCTCTGTGGGACAGAGAATTCCAAAGATTCACTACGCTCTGAGAGAAGAAATTTCTCCTCATCTCAGTCTTAATTGGTGTCGCGATCCCTTATGCTGAGACTTTGCCCCCTAGTTCTAAACTCCAGCCAGGGGAAACAGCCTCACAGCATCTACCCTGTCAGTATATTATATGTTTCAATGAGATCACCCCACATTCTTCTAAACTCCAGGGAGTAAAGGCTCAATCTCTCCTCGTGGGATAACCCACGAATCAATCTAGTGAACCTTTGTTTAATTGCTTCAGAGGCAAGTATATCCTCCTTTAAGTACAGAGACCAAAGCTGTGCACAGTACTCCAGGTGTGGTCTCAAAGCTCTGTACAATTGCAGCAAGACTTCCTGGGGCTGAAATTCAGCCTCCCGAAAAGGCCTCTTACCACCAGCAAGCGGTGGAGTTCAGTGGCTGCCGATTTGTGGTCGAATGGCTGCTGCTAGCGAAATTCACCTCGGGGGGTTTTTCTGGTGGTTCCCACTTCTGCCCCGCTGCTGCCGACCTGTCCTAAGTGCGTCATCAAAGAGCGCACCGCCAATCTCTCGCACCTCCAGCGAAATTTAGCTCCAAAAATCTTTCATTGTCCGTGCAGTGCACGTGACAGCTTTTTCTGTTGGTGCACCTTGCTTTCATGTGTAAGCAATGGCAGCACGGCGGCCCTTCAAGGGGAGAGCTCACTGCCGTGGCCGCCATGGTTTTTTTTGACGGGCGACTGTCAGGTCGGGTCGACAATTATGCCCCCCGGGTGCGGCTGGGCCGCCAATAGGCAGCCTGTCAACCCCTCTTGGGTTCCAGGCCGCTGGCCCAGCCGAAAACCTCCCTGGTGGTCCAGTGGACCGAAGTTTTAGAATATCGAAGGCTCTCCCCTTTAAGTGAAGGGGAGAGACGTGACGCACACACGTCATGATGTTATCAGCACTCCACTGATGATTGACAGCAGCGGTGACTCCATACCACCTCCAATTCCGCCCCTCTTGTTGCCGATCTGCTGCTTACCACCTGACTTCCGCCCCCATTATGACTGACTTCTAGTCTGCCTGAAAAAAAGACAGCTGAATTTACCGAAAAAGGCGACCTCATCTGATGCAGCGGAAAAAACACTTCAGGAGCGGACTGTGCTACCCGTTTCGGGCAGGGTGAATTTTGGCCCCCCTTACTCTTGTACTCCAGCCCCCTTGCAATAAAGACCAACATATCATTTGCCATCCTAATTGCTTGCTGTTCCTGCATGTTAACTTTCTATGTTTCGTGTACAAGGAAATCCTGGTCTCTCTGAATACCAACATTTAATAGTTCTCCCCATTTCAAAATAATACTCTATTTTCTATTCTTTCTACCAAAGTGAATAATCCCACATTTCCCCACATTATACTCCATCTGCCACCTTTTTTCTCATTCTTTAGTCTGTCTATATCATCTTTAGATGCATGGCTAATTCAGGAGCACAAGTCTTCAGCACAACAGCCGGGATGTTGTCGGGCCCATAGCCGTTGCTATATCGAGTGTGCTGAGCCGTTTCTTGATATCACGTGGAGTGAATCAAATTGGCTGAAGACTGGCTTCTGTGATGGTGGGGACTTCAGGAGGAGGCCGAGATGGATTATCCACTCGGCACTTCTGGCTGAAGATGGTTGCAAATGCTTCAGCCTTGTTTTTTACAGTCACGTGCTGGGCTCCGCCATCATTGAAGATAGGGTTGTTCATGGAGTCTCCTTCTCTCATTAGTTGTTTAATTATCTGCCAGACTGAGCCTGTGGTAGGTGGTGAGAAAACCAACACAAGGCAACAACCTTGTTCTCACTAATTGCCAGCTCGTTCGGTAGTGGTGCTACCGAGCCACTCTTGGTGGTGGACATTTAAGTCCTCCACCCAGAGTACATTCTGTGCCCTTGCTACCCTCAGTGTTTCTTCCAAATGGTGTTCAACATGGAGGAGGTATTGATTCATCAGCTGAGGGAGGCAGTAGGTGGTAATCAGCAGGAGGTTTCCTTGCCCATGTTTAACCTGTTGCCAAGAGACTTCATGGGGTACGGAGTCAATGTTGAGGACTCCCAGGGCTACTCCCTCCCGACTGTATACCACTGTGCCACCACCCTTGGTGGGTCTGTCCTGCCTGTGGGACAGGATATACCCAGGGATAGTGATGGAGTTTGGGAAGTGTTGAAATAATTGAATCTGGAGATGATGAAGCCATGTATAAAGGTGGAGAGGCTGAGGTAGGAGCCAAGGTGTATAATCCTGCATTGATGGAAGTAAACAGTCTTTGTGATCAAGTGGTTATTGCGTCGGAAGCTCAGCTCGGGGTTGAACAGGATAACGAGGTTGCACACTACCTGATCCAGCCTCAGTGTGTTCAGGGAAAGCAGGGAGTGGAGTCAATGCCATGGGAGCCAAGTTTCTGTTGGGGCCGAAACAATGGCTTTGGTCATCTCAATGTTAAGCTAGACACTCAGTCAAGACTGTATATTGGATGAGCAGTCTGCCAGCAGAGAGAGAGCAAAAGGATTGAGAGACGTAGAGCTGAGTGTCATCGGCTTAGTGTGGAAACTGATCCTGTCTGTGGATGATGTCACTAAGAAGTGGCATGTAGCTGAGGAGGCCAGTGACAGATCCTGGGGACTCTGGTGCAGGGGTGGGAAGAGAAGGTATTGTTGGGGATGCTTTAGCCATGTTTGGATAGATATGAGTGGAACTGTGTACTGATTCACCAGTTGAGGGAGGCAGTAGATGGTAATCAGCAGGAGGTTTCCTTGTCCATGAGCTGGACATTGGAGCTGTGTTCCACATTAGATTTGTGAGAATGTCTTTCTTTTATTGTAGACACATTTTTAACATCACAGAAGGCCCCTCAGGCTAGTTGAAGTGTTCAGTTAATGCTCGACCATGTTTAAGCCCTAATATATTGCACTAATAAATAAAACTGCTCACATGCCAGTAACAGAACTATTACTGTAATACAAAAAACAAAAAGGGCCACATTACAGCAACATTCTAAAGGGGCAAAGTGTGTTAAAAAGAAGCCTGAAGGCTCTGTGCCTCAATGCGAGGAGTATTCGGAATAAGGTGGATGAATTAACTGCGCAGATAGCAGTTAATGGATATGATGTAATTGGCATCACGGAGACATGGCTCCAGGGTGACCAAGGCTGGGAACTCAACATCCAGGGGTATTCAACATTTAGGAAGGATAGACAGAGAGAGGAAGGATAGACAGAGAGGAAAAGGAGGCGGGGTAGTGTTGCTGGTTAAAGAGGAAATTAATGCAATAGTAAGGAAGGACATTGGCTTGGATGATGTGGAATCTGTATACGTGAAGCTGCGGAATACCAAATGGCAGAAAACGCTGGTGGGAGTTGTGTACAGGCCACCAAACAGTAGTAGTGAGGTTGGGGACAGCATCAAACAAGAAATAAGGGATGTGTGCAATAAAGGTACAGCAGTTATCATGGGCGACTTTAATTTACATATAGATTCAGCTAACCAAACTGGTAGCAATGCAGTGGAGGAGGATTTCCTGGAGTGTATTAGGGATGGTTTTCTTGACCAATATGTCGAGGAACCAACTAGAGAGCTGGCCATCCTAGACTGGGTGATGTATAATGAGAAGGGTCTAATTAGCAATCTTGTTGTGCGAGGCTCCTTGGGGAAGAGTGACCATAATATGGTAGAATTCTTTATTAAGATGGAGATTGACACAGTTAATTCAGAAACTAGGGTCCTGAACTTAAGGAAAGGTAACTTCGATGGTATGAGGCGTGAATTGGCTAGAATAGACTGGCAAATGATATTTCAAGGATTGACGGTGGATAGGCAATGGCAAACATTTATGGATCACATGGATGAACTTCAACAATTGTACATCCCTTTACTGGAGTAAAAATAAAACAGGGAAGGTGGCTCAACCATGGCTAACAAGGGAAATTAAGGATAGTGTTAGATCCAAGGAAGAGGCATATAAATTGGCCAGAAAAAGCAGCAAACCTGAAGATTGGGAGAAATTTAGAATTCAGCTGAGGAGGACAAAGGGTTTAATTAGGAGGGGGAAAATAAAGTATGAGAGGAAGCTTGCCAGGAACATAAAGACTGACTGCGAAAACTTCTATGGATATGTGAAGAGAAAAAGATTAGTGAAGACAAACGTAGATCCCTTGCAGTCGGACTCAGGTGAATTTATAATGAGGAACAAAGAAATGGCAGACCAATTGAACAAATACTTTGGTTCTGTCTTCACGAAGGAAGACACAAATAACCTTCCAGATGTACTAGGGGACCGAGGGTCTAGTGAGAAGGAGGAACTGAAGGACATCCTTATTAGGCGGGAAATTATGTTGGGGAAATTGATGGGATTGAAGGCCGATAAATCCCCGAGGCCTGATTATCTGCATCCCAGAGTACTTAAGGAAGTGGCCCGAGAAATAGTGGATGCATTGGTGATCATTTTCCAACAGTCTATTGACTTTAGATCAGTTCCTATGGACTGGAGGGTAGCTAATGTGACACCACTTTTTAAAAAAGGAGGGAGAGAGAAAACGGGTAATTATAGACCGGTTAGCCTGATATCAGTAGTGGGGAAGATGTTGGAATCAATTATTAACGATGAAATAGCAGCGCATTTGGAAAGCAGTGACTGGATCAGTCCAAGTCAGCATGGATTTATGAAAGGGAAATCGTGCTTGACAAATCTTCTGGAATTTTTTGAGGATGTAACTGGTAGAGTGGACAAGGGAGAACCAGTGGATGTGGTGTATTTGGACTTTCAAAAGGCCTTTGACAAGGTCCCAATTAAGAGATTGGTATGCAAAATCAAAGCACATGGTATTGGGGGTAATGTTCTGGCGTGGATAGAGAATTGGTTGGCAGACAGGGAGCAGAGAGTCGGGATAAATGGGTCCTTTTCGGAATGGGGGGCAGTAACTAGTGGAGTGCCGCAGGGCTCAGTGCTGGGACCCCAGCTCTTTACAATATACATTCATGATTTGGATGAAGGAATTGAGTGTAATATCTCCAAGTTTGCAGATGACACTAAACTGGGTGGCGGTGTGAGCTGTGAGGAGGATGCTAATAGGCTGCAAGGTGGCTTGGACAGGTTAGGTGAGTGGGTAAATGCAGTATAGTGTGGATAAATGTGAGTTTATCCACTTTGGTGGCAAAAACACGAAGGTAGAATATTATCTGAATGGCGGCAGATTAGGAAATGGGGAGGTGCAACGAGAACTGGGTGTCATGGTTCATCAGTCATTGAAAGTTGGCATGCAGGTACAGCAGGCGGTGAAGAAGGCAAATGGCATGTTGGCCTTCATAGCTAGAGGATTTGAGTATAGGAGCAGGGAGGTCTTCCTGCAGTTGTACAGGGCCTTGGTGAGGCCTCACCTGGAATATTGTGTTAGTTTTGGTCTCCTAATCTGAGGAAGGACATTCTAGCTATTGAGGGAGTGCAGCGATGGTTCGCCAGACTGATTCCAGGGATGGCTGGACTGACATATGAGGAGAGACTGAATCAACTGGGCCTTTATACACTGGAGTTTAGAAGGACGAGAGGGGATCTCATAGAAACGTATAAGATTCTGACGGGACGGGACAGGTTAGATGCGGGAAGAATGTTCCCGATGTTGGGGAAGTCCAGAACCAGGGACATAGTCTTAGGATAAGGGGTAGGCCATTTAGGACTGAGATGAGGAGGAACTTCTTCACTCAGAGAGTTGTTAACCTGTGGAATTCCCTGCCGCAGAGAGTTGTTGATGTAAGTTCATTGGATGTATTAAAGAGGGAGTTAGATATGGCCCTTACGGCTAAAGGGATCAAGGGGTATGGAGAGAAAGCAGGAAAGGGGTACTGAGGGAATGATCAGCCATGATCTTATTGAATGGTGGTGCCTACTCCTGCACCTATTTTCTATGTTTCTATGAATTGACCGCTTGCTATACAGACAGATATTAAACACTTGTGCCATCATACATTTTTGCTCCTGTGTATATGGGTCTTGCCCCATTTTTCTCTTCTACCTTTATTTAAATTTTACTGTTTGCAGGTAGAATATTAACTTTTTTGTACATCTAATTTTTAAGAATCCATTAAAATACTTGTTTTCCCTCTGCCTCGGGGTCCCATGTCCATTCTGAGGCTGGGACCCATTTTATTCAAAACTCAGTCAAGGTTCAAGACTTAAAGCGTTGAACAGTTTGTCCCTTCGTGCCATCGTCCAGTGTCTCATATAGTGCACAGCAGGGGTTTTATGCAGAGTGAAGCTCCCTTCTTGCTATTCCATACAAAATCACACACTATGTACAGCAATGCCTTTTGCGCATCCCTGATTTTCTTTTCCCCACCATTGGCTGCCATGCCTTCAACTGCCTAGGCGCTGGAAATCTCTCCTTAAACATTTTTGTCTCTCTACCTCTCTCTCTACTCCTTTAAGTAGCTCCTTAAAACCTATCTCTGTGACCAAATGTTTGGTCACCTGTCCTAATAATATCTCTTTTATGTGGCTCGGTGTCAAATTTTGTCTGGTAACACTCCTGTGAAGCACCGTTGGAAGTTTTACTACATTAAAGGCGCTCTATACACACATGGCGGTGTTAGAACAGAGTAAAGCTCCATTTTATTATATACAATTAAATCGAACCTCAGGAGACCGTTGTTTACTGTACAATTGTGGCCCCTCTATTTCACACCCCAGCTATTCCTGCAACTATTCTGAGTGAGATTGCCAATTTTTAATAGTCTTGACTGGATTTGAACCTTTGTAGTGTGCTGCCGTACCCTCTGTCTACCGAGGCTTTAAAGATTGCAGCTCACAAGCTTATGTTTGACAGGCCATTTTGTGTAATTATAAATGTATTTCCCTTGAAACTGTTACATTGCTTGATGGAATTTCTATTCATGCTGACACTTTATTGCAGTGCTGTTGGGAGTGCTGCATTGTCACAGATGCCATTCTTTGGATGAAGACATCAAACTGAGGTCTCTGTTCCAGCAGTTCAGGTGGATGTTAAAGATCCCATTGAACGCTTTGTCGATTAGGACATTAGGAGAACACCCTGCTCCTCTTCATTCTTCCTTCAACAGCCACCACTAAAAATAAATAGATTAACTGGTCATTCATCTTGTTTTTTGTGGAAACTTGCTGTGTGCAAAATAACTGCTATGAAAAAAAATTGGTGCTTTCTCATACCTTATGAGAGGTTGCCAAATCTTAGATGCCTTAATTAAAAAGTGATGGCAGCTCAAAGTAATTGATTGTACATGTGCTTATATTTTTCTGAGACATAGTAAGGTGCTATATAAATAATTTCTTCCTTCAGTCCCTGTTGCTGGATCCACCTTCTGTTCTGAGATTTGTTTAAAAATTCATTCTTGAAATGTGGGGTGGCTGGCAAGGCCATTATTTGTTATCCTGAACCACTAGGAGAGCTGGATGCAATTGAATGGCTTGCTAGGCCACTTCAGAGGGCAATTAAGAGTGGTACTGGAGTCACATAGCCCAGATCAGGACAGCAAGTCTCCTTCCCTAAAGGACATTAGTGAACCATTTTGGGTTTTTTATAACAATCTAACAGTTTCATGGTTATTTTTACTGGTCAACTTTTACTTTCCAACTTTTTAAAACTGAATTCAAATTCTCAAATTGCCATTGTGGAATTTGAACTCATGGACCTTGACATTAAACCCCCACCGGGGTGGGCGAGACACTTCATGAACATAGTTAAAGCAGGCTCTTAAGTGCAATTCCCAGGGCTCAGAAACCCAGCAGTAAAAGGGAGGGCGGGTGCTGCCGGCTGAAGAAGGTAAGTTAATTTTACAGCACTCTTTGTGGGCCAGGAGGAGCAGGAGTGCTCATCTTGGCCCCTCAATGAGCCTTCGGTCTGCCTCCTACTAATCGCATTCTCTCCTGTGCCCCCTCCCCTCCCCCAAACTCTGACTTTGTCTGTCTCTCCCCTGCCCCCCCCCCCCCCCGCTTCCAACTGCGATCTCCGGTCTTCCCTCCCGATAGCCAGAGACCATCCCCAGGAGGCCCTGGCTGCGGCCTGCTGCCACTGGTTTTCCTGCCCATCAGCCAGCCAGTCAATGTTGCCGATCACCAGGCAGAAAATGAAAGAAATAAATTGTAATGAGGTTCTGCCGTTAAATTCAGCTGGACCTCCGTGACCCCAGCCTCGAGGCGTTCCCCGGCCGTTATTGTCCTCGCCTTGTACTCTGAATTATTAGTCCAGGCCTCTGGATTACTAGACCAGTAACATAACCACTACACCACCATACCCTTTTTAGATTTACATCAGGAAATACGGAGATCTCATTAGAATTTCCCATGGTCGAATGTGACAAGTCACCAGCTGGTGTAACACTAAGCCACACAGCCAGGACGGTTCCAGAAACAATTGCTTGTCTGTGCTACACTACAATTAGCCTCTGCTCCCTTTTGATTGGGTAGAGGAAAATGAACCAGGGTTCCCACTCCTGATCGCTAGTGTGTTACCCCTTTTGGAAACTGGCTGTTGAGTGAGGACAAGATTGGGCTTGGCTGTTTTGCTTTCTACGGGCAAATGGCTTGCTTTCTGTTACTATCCAGTCTCTTGCCTACAAGACAAGTATGTGGAATAATCCTTTGCTCCTTTTCAAACATGGCACCTTGAGGTGATATTCCCTTTGATCGTTGAAGATGGCCTCAGATTGGATCATACCTCCTCTGTTTTCTGTAGTTTGGCATAATTCACTTTTGTGTAGAAGTTGAACATTAAATTACCTGCTGTTGGTACGGCCTTCTTTATTCTTGGAATATTCAAATACCATGCACTCATCACCTTCCCTACGCACCTCCTCAGTCCTCTCATTAACTTGGAGATTCCTACTTGCATTTCTTGCCCCATTACAAGAAACTTTGTTTGATTACAACCATCCCCTGGGAAAGAATTGAGGTCTGCTGCTGGAACAAAGTATTGTACGCTTATGGTGGCTAGAGAAGGTTGTGTATTCATAGACTTTTCAAGGTATAGTGTCTGGCTGTTCATTTTAGATGTGAGTAGTGAAGCCACTTTAAAAAGAATGAGGGAGACCATATCAAAGGTAGGTAATCTAACATGTATCTGCAAAGTGTGTTATATACATGATCTGAGCCTCATTATACAAGACTCTAAAAATTACTCACTTTCTTTGTTTTGTCTAGGACTGGACTCTGAGAAATTGGAGGATTTTGAGAGCCGCTCGATGTCACCAAATGTTGCTGAAATGTGCAAATCGAAGCAGAAGAGGCAGACCGACTCGCCTAAGGAGACCGACTCGCCTAAGGAGACCGACTCGCCTGTACAGTGTGACACTCTACAAAAAGAGAGTGCAGAGATTCAGTCACCAGAGCCACAGACATCAGCGGAGTCGAAGAGTGCACCCAAACTGATTGAGATCCTTTCAGATTGTAACTGGGAAGCAGAGCGTACAAATATCCTTGGAATCATTGCACGGCACACTGCCAACAAGGGGACCTCTGAGAAAATAGGCATTGGCAACTTCCATGTTGAGATCATGTCAGATTATGTTAAAGACCATTCACCAGGACCCAGTTTTAGCTCCTTAGTGAAGATTACCCAGAGCAGTGACGGAGAGAGAAATGGCAAAATGACGATTCGCACTGTGTCCATTCAAAAACTCCCCAACGCCTCCGGACGCAAGGTGACAGAAACACGGCCGATTGCACCAAAAGAAAACTTAGAAACACCTTTCAGCAATACTACGGAGGAAAAGGATCTAACCACCTCTCATTCAAGCTCACAAGTGGCTAGCGAGCAAAAACCAGCTCCTGTCGCAGCATCCTCTGCTTTTTGCCAAAGCGGCATGATCCAGGTATGTGGAAGGGGAGGGGAAGATAATGATCCCTCGCACTCTTGTACTTTGTGACTGTAGATGGGTTGAGCTGTATTATTTATGTAAAACAAAATATAAATGCAAGATGTTGAGCAGACAATTCTATTAAAACTTTTGATTTATAAAAGGGGTTTGTTGACTGAAAACTCGCATCAGTGATGGTCCACTGAGGATTGTCTTAACAATTGTTCCCATGTGTCTGCATTCTGTGTTGATTAGGTAAGTGGAAATGTCAATGGTGAGACAAAGCTGATGCTGGGACAGGTTGGAGCACTTCATCCAATCAATTGCGTGATTGCCAACCGCACAAAGAACATGACGTCTGCTGAAACAGTCAAGAACTCAGCGCATTTGGCCTCGACGCATCCGGTTTCTTGCACCACACCCATTGGCAGCGAAGTCTCACGTGATACCAGTGATGCTACTTCCATTAACAAAGCCACGGGTAAGAAGGATACCCAAAACCAAGGTGTGTGTGAAAAAGAAAGGTTAATGGAGTGGGTTTTAGTGAGCACTCTCGTCGTGCCAAGTGTTCTATATGTAGGGATCAACATACCGTGAACTAACAGTTGGCTTGGAGTGCTGAAGAAGGCTGTGTGCAATCCAGAATGTTAAACCAGCCAGTTTGTGTTGCAAGGACCTAAATGGCAGGTGGAGCAACTTGTGATGGTCATTTGTTAGATAGCCATATTTCACATTAACCCATAAGTTGGGGAGAGAAATTAACAAAGTTTGCAAAAAATTTCAGTTAATATATCCTATGGAGGAGTAAGATTTTTGGAGATGATTTAATGAAATAAATGCTGGAGTTTTAGGTTACTGGCAGAAGTATGCTTAATGCCAAGAAGCCACCTCCCTCAATGGCCCAGTGTGGCACTGAACCACATGGATTCACAAGGCCCCGGTTCATTGTGAGTTGAGTTAGTTGAACTTGGTTTGGGCGCTACAGTACCCTTTGGCTGGGAGTGAGGGGACTTAGCCTGCTCTTAAATACGTAGGCCCCAATATTTATGGGAAGTGAACATGGTTGTGGTGGTGAACCTAAAAAATCTGGGGGCGCAGAGGTCCTGCCAATATTAAAGGCAGGACCTCATTATCATTTTCTTCCAGATAGCCAGCAGCAGGACTCTGCACCCGAGGACCGTGAATCGGGAGGGAGAGATTGGAGCTCGGGATTGAAGCTTGGTGTTGGATGGGGTCGGAGTCTGGCATTCAAGGCGGGGAGCGGGAGATCGAGGCTTGGTTTGGTTGGGTGGAAGATGGTCGTCAATTGTGGCGGTGGGGATATGATCAGCAGAAGGGAGGCCGAAGGCTTGCTTAAAGGGCTATGGCGGGGGGATGGGGGAGAACACTCCTGCTCCCCCTGGCTCCCAAGGACTGTTCTTAAAAAGCGCTAGCCTACTGGAGGCTCCATTTCACTGCCAGAAAGTGAATGTATTTGGATGTTTGGTAACTATGGGCTTGGCTTTGATGTATTGGACAGTGGTTGGCACCCATGAACCATACCCCAATATGATTCAGCGACTTTGAGAGAAGGGAGATAATTGGGGAGGAGAAATCCAGAGACCCTACTCATTAATAGGATGGCATTTTGCTGTCCTTCTGTCAAACATTTCATGCCTCTTTAAATGAATGATTGATCACTATCTGGTTATATTTTAATTCTTCTGTACTTTCCTTTCAGGGATTCATGCTGCACTTGATAACTACACTCATCTTGTAATAAATAAAGTTGGAGCTTTGCAAAAGACACCATCCTGCTTCAGTTCATTGCAGCCGGTGTGTAGTGGGCAGCAGTGTGGTACTCCATTGTCCACATTACCGGCAGTCAGCATTACTGGATGGACAGGTAATTCTTCGTTGTCAACAGTAATCGTTGTACCGGCTACCCCGGGCTTTGTCCCTCTTGCAGCTGGGCAGTCATCAAGCAGCATTTCGATGGTTGCAGTAGCCACAGGTGCCTCCCCTTCAGCTGGGCCGTCTTTGCCATCAAAGAGCTCCGTGACTATAGATGCATCAGGGACGCACTCCTCTGCATTGCCGGAAGTAAAAAGACTTTCAGAAGAGAGTGCTATATCTGCGGGTGAAGTCAAAACTCCAGCAAAAAGTACAGCAACAACACAAGTTGCTGTGATATCTGCAAGTGCTTCAGGAGTCAGGACAACGCCAAAGTTAACTAAAGTGCTCTCCCCCAGCATCTCTACCACGACCTCTTTAACGAATACTGTTAATACAAGAACAACCATTATGTCAGTAGCATCAACACCAAACCAGATTGCAGGTAAGCTCCAACTGAACAGGCAAGGCTATACAATTGTGAGAGTTAGCATTTTTAGATTAGTTTGCTGTTCATGTACCATCTGTAAGATTCAAGATCAGTAGTGACCAGGGCAGGCATAGAGAGAAAGGGGGGGATTTTAACCTCCCAGGAAGGCTGAGGGGGGTAAAGTTGTAAAATAATTGGAATCCCGACCGTAACCTGCCATGAACGTGCCTACTTCTGGTTTGACCGGGGCAGGTGTGTAACCTGCTCGCAAGAGGTAGGTAGGTGATTAGAATATGTTAATGAGGCTGTATGCCTCAGACTTAGCAGCCATTTGGATTTAATGGCTATGAGCTGAGTTTCCCAGGGCTCGGAAAATCCGGCAGCTAAAGGGAGGGGAAAACTGCCGGATCGAGCAGCTAAGTGCTTTACCAGCACTGCTTATGAGCTAAGATTGCTCCCCTGAAGCTAAACTGCCATAATCTGCCTTCCTCCCCCACCGGGCGCAGGATCGGCTGCCCAGTGAGAAACTGAGGACGAAAATTCTTAAGTGGTTCTGCTGATGAATTTGGCAGGACCACCGCTTTTTCCATGTTTCCTGGCACTGCATCCTGTAAATAAGTGCATTTTCCATATCCCCATCATGTTATCCATTCCTTGTCATTGTCCTTTTTTCCCCCCCCTTACTTGAATCTGGCATGTTCGTGTTACTCGAACGAGAGGAAACTTCTGAACACTACTGTGAGGAAACTGGTCTCCACATTGGTGTGCCTTTCTTGGCCCTTGAATGTGGCTTTTAGCTAGTCCTGGAATGATTTAATTTCTCTTTCAAAAAGACTTGAGGATATTTAAAACCTGTGTGAACTGAATGTTTTAAACTTAACGTGGTCAAGCTCAAAGCAGCTGGTGTGCCTGATGGGTAAAGTGTTCATCAGAAATTCATGTGTTCATGTAGCAAATTATTTGAGGAAAAAATAATAAATATCATTGGCCACATGAATACTCTTCTGATCCATTCAATGCTCTATCTTCTCACTTGCTAATAATTCTAACTTCTGTTGAGGCACTAAAAAAAAAACCTATGTTTAATTTCAGGAAAAACTTTAATTTCATTCCTGACTGCCTAACTCCAAGTTCTGAGACCATAATTAATCACTAGATGTACTTAACTGATCCCGAATTCCCCAATATGTTCTTAGGAACGTAGGGCTGTACAAGTCTGGGCAAGACCATTTTCAACTATTGCACCAACTGTTGCCATTTTATTACCTTACTTTATCTCTTTTATATCCTTTGATAGCCCATCTACACAAGCCTTCCTGAAATTTACAACATCCTCTGTTTGTACTGTCAGTCTAGCTAGGCTGTTCTATGTATTCACCACCCTGTGCGTAAAGTTGTATCTTAACCATATAGAGGTTGTACCTCTCCAGTCCGGGACTCTTTAGTCAGGAAACATCCCTGGTCCGGCATCAGTCCCAGCGTCGGTGGCATCCATTTGGGGGGAAAAAAAATTGTGGCTCCAAGTGTTAAACGTACGCGTAATGCATTTTGGATGACAAATCTTGACAGCCCTGCCCTGGCCAGCTGGAGGTTTTGCGCCCTGGCCAGCTGGAGGTTTTGCACACTGGCTGGTGCTGTGGTTTGACATGCGCCCCTCGCTGCCGAGGCCGCCTCTCCTTGCCTGATTGACGACAAGCGCACGTGCTCTGAAGGCTGCAGCGCCGGGCTGAGCCGACATTTTCCCCTCGCCCCGGTCTCGGTGGGGGAGGGGAGGTTGTTATTTTTGTGTGTGTTTCGGTGTGAGGAGGCTACCGCTTCCACCAGTCAGGCTCTACTCGCGGCTTACACACAGATTGGCGCCGGGAGTAGGATCGTCGGTAAGGGTCGGTGTCTCTCCTTGACTTTATCCTCCACTTTATCTCTGATTTCTAGTTTTTTATGTGTGTGTATGTATGTGGTTTTTTGAGGTGTTGGGTTCATTGAGGTAAGTGGGCCAGGAAAGGGAAGGGCAGGCGGAGTGATTCTGGATGACTAAATGCTGCGCAGTAGGCTTCTGTGCAGCGCATGCGCTGAACGCATCCGGGCCGTTGCCACCAGTTGACCTCCCGTGGTTCGGAAAATTCTCTGGTCCAGCATTGGTCAGGTCCCAAGGGTGCCGGGTCAGAGAGGTCCAACTGTAATCACTTTGTCTTTAAGCATGAATTCATGTCCTCTTGAAGTTGCTGTAGATTTTGAATATCACTCACCTCTAAACTGCCTTGTCCCACTGTAAGCCCTGGTATTCGTATATTCTCGTAGCTTAGGTATCCAGTCCCATATATGAACTTAGTTACCCTTTGTACTCCCTCAAAGGTCAGAATGTCCCTCCCCCTTGTGGTGCGGTGCCTAAAACTGCATGCTACTCAAGGTGAGGATGTATTGGTGCTTTCTACAAACTATTTGTCACTTGCTGAGGCTCATGTTCTTTCCCATGACCTAAATGTCCCGAGAATCTGATTACCTTTTTCACCATCTTTGTGACGTTGTGCTGACGGTTTAAAGCTCCCAGACATCGCCCCCCCCCTGCCCAATCCTCTGTCATTTCTTATAAACTTTCCATTTGTTTTGTATTTGTTTATTTCCCTTCCCAGTTTAACTATGTGGTGTTCTCTTTTAAATATAATTTCTACTTTTTAGTTGAATGTGACCTGCCCAGGTCAATCTGTATTTGCTCTGTTTATGCTATCCCAGTTTCAGTTCCTCCCTATCCTGCCCTCCAATTTGTATAACTGGCAAACTTGGAGAGCTTGTCTCTGTCCTTACTCCAAATTATTTAATGTATATCAAACAGTAGTTGCCCCAGAACAGATCCTTGTAGCACTGCTAATCAACTCTTTCCATGTTGATGCCGCTTCCTTAACAACTACTCTTTGACTCAACTAGTTACTTATCCATTTTAAAGTTCCTCCCTATTCCGTGCCTTTCTACCTTATAAACTAGGGATCTCCGAAATATGGCCAGTGGACCATATTTCCATATGGACTTGACATAGACATTCTGGCCCGTAACCACAAAATGTTAGCTCTGATTCACTGGCTTAACGGCTTGAATTTTGTGAGCCTAGAGATTTAGAACGAGTTATTCTTTAGTGGATAAATCCTAATTCAGCACACTGAGATCAGGTTATAATCAACCACTTGAGGTAATATAAGTTAATAGAAACATTGATTTAAACTTGGTGTGGTATGCAAGGATCCATAATGTGTATCTAAGTGGCCCATGTTGATTAAAAAAGCTTAAACACTCTTAGTATAAAACAGTGTCCTATGTGATACTGTGTTACAAGCTTTGCTAAAGTCTAGTGTCAGCTGTGGCTCAGTTGGTAGCATTCTCGCCTCTGAGTCTGACGGTTGTGGGTTCAATCCCCATTCGAGACTTGAGCACAAAATCTAGGCTAACATTACAGTACAGTACTGAGGGAGTGCTGCACTTATGAAGGTGTCGTCTTTCGTTAAACCACAGGTGGACATAAAAGACACCATGGCATTATTCGAAGAAAAGCAGTGGAGTTCTCCCTGGTGTCCTGGCTAATATTTATTCCTCCCCCGCCCAACCACACCTCAGTCATACTGGTGCAGACACATGATGAAGATACTCAGCATTTGATTCTAGATACTTTGACGTGGCCAGGAGTGGAAGTCACCACCGCTTGCTCCACCCTTCTTCTGCCAATGGATTGGGGCCGAGGAGTTTCGGCTCCTAGATATATTACATTTAATGAGTTCCCCACTTGGTTATATCCTCAAAGCACTCGAGTTGATTTGTCGAGGAAGGTCCACAGCCTGTAAAGCTATTTTAAAGCTGTGTCGTTCAGGTGACTTTGAAATAGTAGTCCTGTCGTTATTTCACTTTGTTCATAAAGCACACCATTATAGACATGTTTCTTCTCTCCTCTCCTGCTTTCTCATCTCTCCGGTTTTTTTTTTTCTCCTTCCTACCCTGAAGACTTGCCAGTGGGGCAATGGTTCCACAGGTGCTGACAGCTCCCTGGTACCTCACGGGAGGCCCAGGATACAGGGGCCAAGTTTCGGCCTGAGTTGCTCCTGTTTTTTTGGAGCAACTGGTTTAGAACGGAGTATCTTAGAAATTTGAATTCTTGGCATTTAGTTTGCTGCAGTTCTAGTCAGTTAGAACAGTTTCACTTTGGAACAGAATTTTTTTTTCAAAAGGGGGTGTGTCCGGCCACTTACGCCTGTTTTCAAAGTTTAGGCAGTGAAAACTTACTCCAAACTAACTTAGAATGGAGTAAATGAAGATTTTTGTACATTCGAAAAAACCTTGTCTACACTTTAGAAAATCAGGCATAGGTTACAAATTAGGCATAGGGAACGAGGGGGTGGGGGTGGTGGAGGAAGTCATTAAATTCTACAATCAATCCTTAGTTATACTTATAAAAATATTATACAAATAAATCCAACCTGAATAAAAATTTATAAGCAAAGAAAAGATTAAATAAACCATGTTCCTACCTGTGTGAAACAGCAGCAGCCTTCGAGCTGCTGTGCTTCAGGCAGGCCTTTCATGTTGGAGACAGGCAGGGGTGTGTTGTCAGTGTCTCGACGGCAGCCCCAACAGCGGCAGCAAACATAGAAACATAGAAACATAGAAAATAGGTGCAGGAGCAGGCCATTCAGCCCTTCTAGCCTGCACCGCCATTCAATGAGTTCATGGCTGAACATGAAACTTCAGTACCCCCTTCCTGCTTTCTCGCCATAACCCTTGATCCCCCGAGTAGTAAGGACTTCATCTAACTCCCTTTTGAATATATTTAGTGAATTGGCCTCAACTACTTTCTGTGGTAGAGAATTCCACAGGTTCACCACTCTCTGGGTGAAGAAGTTTCTCCTCATCTCGGTCCTAAATGGCTTACCCCTTATCCTCAGACTGTGACCCCTGGTTCTGGACTTCCCCAACATTGGGAACATTCTTTCTGCATCTAACCTGTCTAAACCCGTCAGAATTTTAAACGTTTCTATGAGGTCCCCTCTCATTCTTCTGAACTCCAGTGAATACAAGCCCAATTGATCCAATCTTTCTTGATAGGTCAGTCCCGCCATCCCGGGAATCAGTCTGGTGAACCTTCGCTGCACTCCCTCAATAGCAAGAATGTCCTTCCTCAAGTTAGGAGACCAAAACTGTACACAATACTCCAGGTGTGGCCTCACCAAGGCCCTGTACAACTGTAGCAACACCTCCCTGCCCCTGTATTCAAATCCCCTCGCTATGAAGGCCAACATGCCATTTGCTTTCTTAACCGCCTGCTGTACCTGCATGCCAACCTTCAATGACTGATGTACCATGACACCCAGGTCTCGTTGCACCTTCCCTTTTCCTAATCTGTCACCATTCAGATAATAGTCTGTCTCTCTGTTTTTACCACCAAAGTGGATAACCTCACATTTATCCACATTATACTTCATCTGCCATGCATTTGCCCACTCACCTAACCTATCCAAGTCACTCTGCAGCCTAATAGCATCCTCCTCGCAGCTCACACTGCCACCCAACTTAGTATCATCCGCAAATTTGGAGATACTGCATTTAATCCCCTCGTCTAAATCATTAATGTACAATGTAAACAGCTGGGGCCCCAGCACAGAACCTTGCGGCACTCCACTAGTCACTGCCTGCCATTCTGAAAAGTACCCGTTTACTCCTACTCTTTGCTTCCTGTCTGACAACCAGTTCTCAATCCACGTCAGCACACTACCCCCAATCCCATGTGCTTTAACTTTGCACATTAATCTCTTGTGTGGGACCTTGTCGAAAGCCTTCTGAAAGTCCAAATATACCACATCAACTGGTTCTCCTTTGTCCACTTTACTGGAAACATCCTCAAAAAATTCCAGAAGATTTGTCAAGCATGATTTCCCTTTCACAAATCCATGCTGACTTGGACCTATCATGTCACCATTTTCCAGATGCACTGCTATGACATCCTTAATAATTGATTCCATCATTTTACCCACTACTGAGGTCAGGCTGACCGGTCTATAATTCCCTGTTTTCTCTCTCCCTCCTTTTTTAAAAAGTGGGGTTACATTGGCTACCCTCCACTCCATAGGAACTGATCCAGAGTCAATGGAATGTTGGAAAATGACTGTCAATGCATCCGCTATTTCCAAGGCCACCTCCTTAAGTACTCTAGGATGCAGGCCATCAGGCCCTGGGGATTTATCTGCCTTCAATCCCATCAATTTCCCCAACACAATTTCCCGACTAATAAAGATTTCCCTCAGTTCCTCTTCCTTACTAGACCCTCTGACCCCTTTTATATCCGGAAGGTTGTTTGTATCCTCCTTAGTGAATACCGAACCAAAGTACTTGTTCAATTGATCCGCCATTTCTTTGTTCCCCGTTATGACTTCCCCTGATTCTGACTGCAGGGGACCTACGTTTGTCTTCACCAACCTTTTTCTCTTTACATACCTATAGAAACTTTTGCAATCCGCCTTAATGTTCCCTGCAAGCTTCTTCTCGTACTCCATTTTCCCTGTCCTAATCAAACCCTTTGTCCTCCTCTGCTGAGTTCTAAATTTCTCCCAGTCCCCAGGTTCGCTGCTATTTCTGGCCAATTTGTATGCCACTTCCTTGGCTTTAATACTATCCCTGATTTCCCTAGATAGCCACGGTTGAGCCACCTTCCCCTTTTTTTTTTACGCCAGACAGGAATGTACAATTGTTGTACTTCATCCATGCGGTCTCTAAATGTCTGCCATTGCCCATCCACAGTCAACCCCCTAAGTATCATTGCTGAGCTGCGGTGCTTCAGGCAGGCCTTCATTCTGTTAGTGGCTGGCTGGCAGCTGAAGAATCAACACCGGATGCACGCAGCTTTCCAAGGGGGTTGAGGCCATTCGGCCGTGGGATAGAGCGGCGTCAGTGGCTGGCCGGCAGCTGAAGAATCAACACCCACGCACGCAGCTTTCCAAGGGGGTTGAGGCCATTCGGCCACGCTTAAGGGGCGGCGTCAGTGGCTCGATAGCAGCTGAAGATACTGCAGTAGCCTTCGAGCTGTGAGGGGACTGAGGCCATTTGGCCAAGGGATAGGGGCATCGTCAGTGACTGGACGGCAGACAAAGACACAGCAATCAAGCAGCCTTCGAGCTGTGAGGGGGACTGAGGCCATTTGGACAGGGAGAGGCAGCCACATAGACAGTTTTATATTTAAATTTGCAGAATGGGAGCTGCATTGTCAACACCACGTATTATGCAATGGTTCGCCATCAATTCACTGCATAGGAGAGAATTGATTAGAGCTCACCGCACCAGGAACGTCATAGCCCGTAGGTTGATGGGCAGGAGACCTTACCCACGCCGACAATATCGAGCCAGGCGCTCGTACCTGGACATTAGCGAGGCTGATTGTGTGAAAAGGCTGTGTTTTTGCAGAAAAGTTGTCACTGAGATCTGTGATATGGTGAGAGCAGATTTGCAGCCCAGAAGCAGAACACCAACTGCCCTGTCTGTTGCAGTGAAGGTAACAGCTGCACTTTCTTTCTATGCCTCAGGATCGTTTAGGCTACAACTGGAGATGTATGTGCCATCTCTCAACGTGCAATATATGCCTGCATTTACCAGGTCACGGTTGCACTGTATGCGCGAAGGAATGACTTCATCAATTTCCCAATGACCCCACAAGCGATCCATGAGAGGGCTGTGGGCTTCTTCAGGATTGCTGGCTTCCCAAGGTACAGGGCTGCATTGATTGTACCCACATAGCCTTGCGAGCACCTGTGGAGAATTCTGAGCAGTACCGAAATAGGAAAGGTTTCCACTCCATCAATGTGCAGCTCGTGTGTGACGACAAGCAGCGCATCATGTCAGTCAATGCGAGATACCCTGGCAGCACCCACGATGCGTTCATCCTACGCGACAGCGTTATATCTGACATATTTCAGCAGCAGCAGGAAGGGCAGAGCTGGCTACTGGGAGACAAAGGGTACGGCCTGACCACCTGGCTCATGACGCCCCTACGCGTGACACGGACAGAAGTTGACCGTCAATACAACATGGTGCACATTGCGACGCGCAGCATCATTGAGAGGACCATTGGCATATTGAAACAGCAATTCCGATGCCTAGACCATTCCGGAGGACAGTTGCAATACTCTCCTCAGATTGTCGGTCACTTCACTATTGTGTGCTGCATGCATCATAACTTAGCCATAACAGGAGCTGGTAGTGGAATCAGAAGACCTACGTGAGGATCCAGTGCATGATGATAGTATTACGGAAGAGCAGGATGTGGATGATAACGACGATCAGGAAAGCTTGCAAGTGCCTGATGCCGGAGCACGAGGTCGGAGGAGGGCCGTCCATCGTGCCCCTTTAACGATTGCTCGAGCCTTGCGCCAGCAGCTCATCCGTGAACGCTTCAACTACTGATGCCTGAGGGCTCTGCGACCACTTTTGCGCGTGGACATTTTTATTCTTTGTAGTTCCTACGTTGTGTTGTGTTAATGGAACATGAAACAGTTTTAATTAAAAAATATTTTATTGAAAAGTTAACGTCACTGTAATAAAATATTTGTGTATCAAACTATACTTTTTAATGACTCTTGAAGATCACTTAAAAACTTGTAAAGTTACAAAACAATTTCTATGTGAAAAATTTTACATTCTAAGATCACTTAAACTTCAAGATCACTTTTTAGATGCAAAATTAAATAAGTTACAGAATGTGAGAGCATTTACACTATAAGATCACTTGAAAACCCTGAGATCACTTCTAAGTTGTAAAGTAACAAAACTTACAAAACAGTTTCAATGTGAAAAACAACACTACAGCTACATCAAGAACAAGAACAAAAGCAGCAAAGAAAGGCTGCAACCATGTCTCATCCATATCTCAGTGAATGTTCACTTCCTCATGGGGGTGTCATTTAATTGGCTGGGCTGTGTGTCCTTATTGCAGCAGCTACCTCAACCAGGCCCTCCCTGACAGCCTGTGCCGACACTTGCATGCCCTCCCTGATGGCCTGTGCCGTCATTTGCATGCCCTCCCAGGACCGTCAACTCTTCACCCACTGCACTGACGCCACCGATGAGTGATCGGGTAAGCTCATTGGTCTCCATACCCAATGCCACAACCTGAGCCGCATCTGTTGCACGCTGCATCTCAGGAGAGCGTGTCTCCAATCTCCTCCTCTGCCTGGGTCTGCCTCGTGGCACCACTACACTGGGAGGCGCGGGCACGGACGGTGGGATGCTCGGTGTTGCAAGTGGCACCACTACACAGGGAGGTGCGGGCTGGAGCAGTGGGATGCTCTGTGTTGCAGACGGCAGAACTAGATAGAGGGAGAGGCTCGGGCTGGAACGGTAGGGCGCTCTGTGTTGCAGACAGCAGCACTAGAGAGAGAGGCTCGGGCTGGGATGCTGGGGTGCTCGGTGTTCCAGATGACGACACTCGAGTGCGAGCCATGGGCTGGGATGTTGGACGAATGGGTGTAAACTGCTCCATGACATCAGCAGCAGCACTGGGACCCGCAGCGTTGGAATCAAAACCATAGTAGGTGGAACCAGAACCTATGCGAGAGGGAGGTGCAGGCTCAGACGGTCGTGCACTGACTGTAGATTGCTGCATTATACCAGCAGCACCACTGGGACCCGCAACATCGGAAGCAAAACCATGGAAGGTGGTACCAAGACCTATGCTAGGGGTTGAAACTCTGATGCCCCTTGATTGGGGCTCATAAACATTAATTTGGATGCTCTCCCCTGCAGACATTTCAGTCATCGTTGCCATCATCCAGTCTGGCTCGTCCGCAGCTGGTTGTACTGGTTCTTGTTCTGTATCCTCAGGATCCTCAGGGTTGGCAGCAGCAGCAACATTGTCATCATCATCATGTTCTGCAAAATACATCAGAACAGTCAAATGTTTAACAGCAAGGGAGGGGGCCGGATGGGTGGCATGAGTACTCTCACACATAGCAGGTTAGGCAGCAGGTTGATTTAAAGGGCCGTGATGCATTTTCAGGACTTGCCCTCTTCCTCGCGTGCGGGCCCAGCTTATGCTGTATTGATTGCTTTTCTCCATGTACGACTCATCATAGCAGCTACCCTCTGTTCCAAGGGTGTCAGTGGATGCAGATTTGGCATGCCTCCTCCTGTCCGAGTTGCCTCCCTTTTGTTGTGGGACAATTGCTTCTGCAAAGAGTAAAATACAACTTTTTACAGAGTGTGTCAGTCTACAAGGTGGGACATACAGATAGCCAGGTTACAATTACGATTAAATTAAAAATGGGAAATATTACTTACACTAACTACTTGACCAAGGTTGTGCCATTTCTTTTTACACTGGCTTCCAGATCTCATGGTATGCACCACTGCGCAGTAATCTTCTGCAACTTGGTTCCACCGTTTCTTCATTTCTTTTGGTGGCACTTTTATGCGACCTCTGTTGCTAGTATCTAGCTCCTGCCATCTCTGCTCAATTACGTTGACTAATATCTCTACTTCCTCATGCAAAAAATTCTTTGCTCTTGGTGGACGTTGATCCATTGCAAAGTTGAATTGGCACTCTTATTTCTCAAAACACAGTCCTTAATTTGCATGCACCAATGCAGCACCGGTTCTGCAAGTTTAGCAGTGAAAAGCTGAACTCACTGATTTCAGCAGGTGATTTATTCAACAGTGCTGCTAAAAGCACTCCCTCACACAAAAATATCACAAAAATTAAATTACAAGCCTTTCCAGGGGTCCAAGAGACAAATCTTCACTTTTTCTCCAGTCCCTTTAAAAATGGCCGAGTGCCAATGTTTGTTTCACACTGCAATTACGCGCACGTTCCAACGCGCATGCGCAGGGTTGCCAGCACGACGTTGGCTCATTTGAACTAGACCCAACCCCCCTGCTGCTTAGAGAATCGGCGCGAGTATCTGGCTCCGCCCCCCGCTGTGATGTGCGTGCCGCGCCAAGCTGAGTTCGAGCTCCGAGGAGCCGGAGAATTAAACAGTTTTTTTTCCTGCGCACTTTTAGGCGTGAAGAACAGGCATGCAACTCGGGGCTGCGCCATTTTCGGCGCGGCCTGAAACTTGGGGCCACAGTGTCAGTATTTTATGGACAAATTCACAAGCTGCTCCAAGATTAATGTGCTCACCTACACTGCGGTCTCTGAAAACCAGGGAGAGAGAACCTGAGGGTGGGAGGGGAGGGGTTTTGTGTCGTGTGTGTGTGTGTGTGTGTGTGTGCGGGCAGATCCTGGTCTCCAGACGTCTTGCATCCCGTTGCCATTGGACCAAGAACTTGCTCTGTCAAGTCCGTGTGGTAGCTGGTGTACAGCGGCCAGTCCACGTTAAAAGAATTCATGCACAGGCATCTTTAACCCTTTAAAATGAAGTTTGTGACCTGGCATCAGTCACCTTAGAACTCATTTTAGTGTGGACTCTGGGGGACTGCCTAAGAAAGAAGGTGGTACCACTCACCAGAGCTGATTCTTCCTTGTGCACATAATCTAAGCAACAGTGTTGCATTATTTAAAACACTTCTTTAGGGTCAATAGATACTAATGTAACTAAGCAGATTGACAATGAGTCACAGTAATTGGTGTATTAATATTGCTTTTTGTTGTGACAGGAATACGTAGACAGCCTGAAGTTGCCAACTCTGCTCCACCCAATTTGCCTAAAGCTATGAAAACTGAAGGGCCACGGCTGCTTTTTATTCCAATGCCGTCTGGGCCTCCTTCTGCCCGGCCTGTCCAGAACCTGCAGCTCACACCCGGACAGAAGATGATACTGCAGCCCCTCAGATGTCCAGGCGGGAACCTCTTCCGACACCCAAATGGCCAAATCATCCAACTTGTGCCTATACCAAATTCTGGTCCTGGGAGTCGACCAAATCTCCACCAGATGGTCACTCTTGCTGTACGGAATCCAGGTTGGTTCTGGCTTTGAATCTTGGAGCAGGCTTTTCGAAGATTTTTTTGTTGTGTATAGCAGTGAACTGATTGTGAAATGAGCCCGCAATCCTGCTTGATGCAGGACAAAAGGACTACTGTGAAGGATTCAAGCAGTGAGGCTCAGCTTAGCTGTTCTTTCTTAGCATTTTGGGGATTTTAGCATTAAAATTGGGAAATCATGTTTGACAAATTTGCTGGAGCTCTTCGAGGATAGAAACATAGAAATTAGGTGCAGGAGCAGGCCATTCGGCCCTTCGAGCCTGCACCGCCATTCAATAAGATCATGGCTGATCATTCAACCTCAGTACCCCTTTCCGCTTTCTCTCCATATCCCTTGATCCCTTTGGCCATAAGGGCCACATCTAACTCCCTTTTGAATATATCTAACGAACTGGCCTCAACAATTTTCTGCGGTAGAGAATTCCACAGGTTAACCACTCTGAGTGAAGAAGTTTCTCCTCATCTCGATCCTAAATGGCTTACCTCTTATTCGTAGACTGTGACCCCTGGTTCTGGAACTCCCCAGCAACGGGAACATTCATCCTGCCTCTAACCTGTCCAATCCTGTCAGAATGTTATACGTTTCTATGAGATCCCCTCTCATTCTTCTAAACTCCAGTGGTTACAAGCCCAGTTGATCCAATCTCTCCTCATATGTCAGTCCTCCCTCAATAGCAAGAACGTCCTTCCTCAGCTTAGGGGACCAAAACTGAACACAATATTCCAGGTGTGGCCTCACCAAGTCTCTGTACAACTGCAGTAAACCTCCCTGTTCCTATACTCAAATCTCTAGCTATGAAGGTCAGCATGCCATTTGCCTTCTTCACCGCCTGCTATACCTGCATGCCAAACTTCAATGACTGATGTACCATGACACCCAGGTCTCGTTACACCTCCCCTTTTCCAAATTTGTCACCATTCAGATAATATTCTGCCGCCTTTGTTTTTACCACCAAAGTGGATAACCTCACATTTATCCACATTATACTGCATCTGCCATGCATTTGCCCACTCGCCTAACCTGTCCAAGTCACCCTGCAGTCTCTCAGCATCCACCTTAAAGAAAGACTTAGAATTATATAGTGCCTTTCACAACCACCGGATGTCTCAAAGCCCTTTACAGCCAATGAAGTACGTTTGGAGTGTGGTCACTGTTGTAATGTGGGAAACGTGGCAGCCAATTTGCACACAAGTTAGTTCCCACAAACAGCAATGTTATCATGACCACATAATCTGGCGTTTTTAAATGTTGATTAACAGCAGAATCCAACCCCTGCAGTCACATATGAACTCACTGGTGTTTTAGCAGGTGGGATGATTGAGTCAATCTCTTCCCACACATGGAGCAGGTGAACGGCCTCTCCCCAGTGTGAACTCGCTGGTGTAGAATTCCTTCCTACACTCGGAGCAGGAACACTCTAGGCCTAAACCGCTGAACAAAATGGGCTTTTCCATGTTGTACATCAAACCATGGGGCGATTCCATTTTAAGCACTGTTGTCCATAAATTATTCAGACAACAGGCTACAACAGGATGTAATGAGCAGGGTGGATAAAGGGGAACCAGTAGATGTCGTGTATTTGGATTTCCAGAAGGCATTCGATAAGGTGCCACATAAAAGGTTATTGCATAAGATAAGAGCACGTGGGGCTGGGGATAATATATTGGCATGGATAGAGGATTGGCTAACAGAAAACAGAGAGTCGGGATAAATGGGTCATTTTCAGGTTGGTAAACTGTAATTGGTGGGGTGCCATAGGAATCATTGCTGGGGCCTCAAAATATTTGCAATCTATATTAATGACTTGGATGAAGGGGCCGAGTGTAATGTAGTCAAATTTGTTGATGATACAAAGATAGGTGGGAAAGCAAGTTGTGTGGAGGACGCAAAGAATCTGCAAAGGGATATAAATAGGCTAAGTGAGTTGTCAAAAATTTGGTAGATGGAGTATAATGTGGGAAAATGTGAGGTTATCCACTTTGGTAGGCAAAATAAAAAAGCAAATTATTACTTAAATCGGAAGAAATTACAAAATGCTCAGGGATCTGGGGATCCTTATACATGAAACACAAAAAGATAGTGTGCAGGTACAGCAAATAATTAGAAAGGCAAATGGAATGTTGGCCTTTATTACAAGGGCGTATAAAAGTAGGGAAGCACTGCTACAACTGTACAGGGTGTTGGTGAGACCACACCTGGAGTGATGTGTGCGGATTTAGTCTCGTTATTTAAGGAGCGATATACTTGCAGTTAAGAGAAGGTTCACGAGGTTGATTCCTGAGATGAAGGGGTTGTCTTTTGAGGAAAGGTTGAGCAGGTTGTGCCTGTACTCATTGGAATTTAGAAGAATGAGAGGTGAAAATATTGAAACGCGTAAGATTCTGAGGGAGCTTGACAGGGTAAATGCAGATAGGATGTTTCCCCTCGTGGGGAAATTGAGAACCAGGGGAAATAGTTTCAGAATAAGGGGTTGCCCATTTAAAATGGAAATGAAGAGGAATTTCTTCTCTCAAAGGGTCGTGAATCTTTGGAAATTCTCTGCCCCAGAGAGCTGTGGAGGTTGGGTCATTGAATATATTTAAGGTGGAGATGACAGATTTTTGAATGATAAGGAGTCAAGGGTTATGGGGAACGGGCAGGAAAGTGGAGTTGAGGCCAAGATCAGATCAGCCATGGCGGAGCAGGCTCAAGGGGCCAAATGGCCTACTCCTGCTCCTATTTCTTATATTCTTATGTATTTCTTTTTAACAAACTAAGGGACTGCTCTAAAAACTACAAGCTAATGAGCCTGACATCTATTGTGGTTACCCTGAAGAAGGTTTGTAAAACACCTAAAAGTATGAAGTCATCAGGACAACTCAGAATGCAAGTTGAGGGAGAAGACCATGCTTGACATGCCTGTTCGAATTGTGGAGTTACTGGAATTCCATGGATAGTGTTTATGTAGGTTTTAGCAAGGCTTTTGATACAGGGCCACACTGTTGCTTGATGAGGTTAAGCATGGAATAGATAAGCAGTTAATGAATTGGTTTGGCAAATGGCTGCATCTAAGGAGACAGAATGGTTGTTTGTGGAGTTGCATTGGAATGGCTGAAGTGACAAGAAGGGTGCCTCAAGGTTGGTGCTGAGAGCTTTACTGTGCAGATTGTATGTCAATGATTTAGATGTGGGGATGGAGATAAAACTATCAATTTGCCAATGACATTGGGAGTAACTACGAACAGTCAGGAGCAAGATGATCAGGTGCAGAAGCGTCCATATAGATTAGGAAGTTGGGCTGGGAAATGGCTAATGACATAGAAACATAGAAAATAGGTGCAGGAGGAAGCCATTTGGCCCTTCGAGCCTGCACCACCATTCAGTAAAATCATGGCTGATCATTCACCTCAGTATCCCTTTCCTGCTTTCTCTTCATACCCCTTGATCCCTTTAGCCGTAAGGGCCATATCTATCTCTCTCTTGAATATATCCAATGAACTGGCATCAACGACTCGCTGCGGCAGGGAATTCCACAGGTTAACAACTCTCTGAGTGAAGAAGTTCCTCCTCATCTCAGTCCTAAATGGCCTACCCCTTATCCTAAGACTGTATCCCTGGTTCTGGACTTCCCTCACATCGGGAACATTCTTCCCACATCTAACCTGTCCCGTCCCGTCAGAATCTTAGACGTTTCTATGAGATCCCCTCTCGTCCTTCTAAACTCCAATGTATAAAGGCCCAGTTGATCCAGTCTCTCCTCGTATGTCAGTCCAGCCATCCCTGGAATCAGTCTGGTGAACCTTCGTTGCACTTCCTCAAAAGCAAGAACGTCCTTCCTCAGATTAGGAGAGCAAAACTGAACACAATATTCCAGGTGAGGCCTCACCAAGGCCCTGTACAATTGCAGTAAGACCTCCCTGCTCCTATACTCAAATCCCCAGCTATGAAGACCAACATGCCATTTGCCTTCTTCACCGCTTGCCGTACCTGCATGCCAACTTTCAATGACTGATGTACCATGGCACCCAGGTCTCGTTGTGCCTCCCCTTTTCCTAATTGCCACCATTCAGATAATATTCTGCCGCCTTTTTTTTTACCACCAAAGTGGATAACCTCACATTTATCCACATTATACTGCATTTGCCCACTCACCTAACCTGTCCAAATCATCCTGCAGCCTCTTAGCATCCTCCTCACAGCTCACACCACCATCCAGTTTAGTGTCATCTGCAAACTTGGAAATATTACACTCAATCCCTTCATCCAAATCATTAATGTAAATTGTAAAGAGCTGGGGTCCCAGCACTGAGCCCTGCGGCACTCCACTAGTCACTGCATCTCATTCCGAAAAGGACCCATTTATCCCAACTCTCTGCTTCCTGTCTGCCAACCAATTCTCTATCCACGCCAGTACATTACCTCCAATATCATGTGCTTTGATTTTACACACCAATCTCTTATGTGGGACCTTGTCAAAGGCCTTTTGAAAGTCCAAATACACCACATCCACTGGTTCTCCCTTGTCCACTAGTTACATCCTCAAAAAATTCCAGAAGATTTGTCAAGCATGATTTCCCTTTCACAAATCCATGCTGACTTGGACCGATCCTGTCACTGCTTTCCAAATGCGCTGCTATTTCATCCTTAATAATTGATTCCAACATTTTCCCCACCACTGATGTCAGGCTAACTGGTCTATAATTACCCGTTTTCTCTCCCTCCTTTTTTAAAAAATGGTGTTACATTTGCTACTCTCCAGTCCATAGGAACTAATCCAGAGTCGATAGACTGTTGGAAAATGATCACCAATGCATCCACTATTTCTAGGGCCACCTCCTTAAGTACTCTGGGATGCAGACAATCAGGCCCCGGGGATTTATCGGCCTTCAATCCCATCAATTTCCCCAACACAATTTCCCGCCTAATAAGGATATCCTTCAGTTCCTCCTTCTCACTAAACCCTCGGTCCCCTAGTACATCCAGAAGGTCATTTGTGTCTTCCTTCGTGAAGACAGAACCAAAGTATTTGTTCAATTGGTCTGCCATTTCTTTGTTCCCCATTATTAATTCACCTGAGTCCGACTGCAAGGGACCTACGTTTGTCTTCACTAATCTTTTTCTCTTCACATATCTATAGAAGCTTTTGCGGTCAGTTTTTATGTTCCCGGCAAGCTTCTTCTCGTACTCTATTTTCCCCCTCTTAATTAAACCCTTTGTCCTCCTCTGCTGAATTCTAAATTTCTCCCAGTCCTCATGTTTGCTGCTTTTTCTGGCCAATTTATATTCCTCTTCCTTGGATCTAACACTATCCTTAATTTCCCTTGTTAGCCACGGTTGAGCCATCTTCCCTGTTTTATTTTTACCCCAGACGGGGATGTGCAACTGTTGAAGTTCATCCATGTGATTTATAAATGTTTGCCATTGCCTATTCACCGTCAACCCTCCCAAGTATCATTTGCCAGTCCAGTCCAGTCAGTCCGCACCTCATACCGTCGAAGTCAGCTTTCCTTAAGTTCAGGACCCTAGTTTCTGAATTAACTGTGTCACTCTCCATCTTAATAAAGAATTCTACCATATCATGGTCACTCTTCCCTGCTAATTAGTCCCTTCTCATTACACATCACCCAGTCTAGGATGGCCAGCTCTCTAGTTGGCTCCTCGACATATTGGTCAAGAAAACCATCCCTAATACACTCCAGGAAATCCTCCTCCACCGCATTGCTACCAGTTTGGTTAGCCCAATCTATATGTAAATTAAAGTCGCCCATGATAACTGCTGTATCTTTATTGTACACATCCCTTATTTCTTCTTTGATGCTGTCCCCAACCTCACTACTACTGTTTGGTAGCCTGTACACAACTCCCACCAGCGTTTTCTGCCCTTTGGTGTTCCGCAGCTCCACCCATACCGATTCCACATCATCCAAGCCAATGTCTTTCCTTACTATTGCATTAATTTCCTCTTTAACCAGCAACACCACCCCGCCTTCTTTTCCTCTCTGTCTATCCTTCCTAAATGTTGAATACCCCTGGATGTTGAGTTCCCAGCCTTGGTCACCCTGGAGCCATGTCTCTGTAATGCCAATTACATTATATCTCTTAACTGCTATCTGCGCAGTTAATTCGTCCACCTTATTCCGAATACTCTTCGCATTGAGGCACAGAGCCTTCAGGCTTGTCTTTTTAACATACCTTGCCCCTTTAGAATTTTGCTGTAATGTGGCCCTTTTTGTTTTTTGCTTTGGGATTCTCTGCCCTCCACTTTTACTATTCTCCTTTCTATCTTTTGCCTCTGCCTCCCTGCATAGGTTCCCATCCCCCTGCCTTATTAGTTTAACTCCTCCCCAACAGCACTAGCAAACACTCCCCCTAGGACATTGGTTCCGGTCTTGCCCAGGTGCAGACCGTCCGGTTTGTACTGGTCCCACCTCCCCCAGAACCAGTTCCAATGCTCCAGGAATTTGAATCCCTCCCTTCTGCACCACTGCTCAAGCCACGTATTCATCTGACCTATCCTGCGATTCCTACTCTGACTAGCACATGGCACTGGTAGCAATCCTGAGATTACTACTTTTGAGGTCCTATTTTTTAATTTAGCTCCTAGCTCCCTAAATTCATCTCGTAGGACCTCATCCTGTTTTTTACCTATCGGTGGTACCTATGTGCAGCACGACAACTGGCTGTTTACCCTCCCTTTTCAGAATGTCCTGCACCTGCTCCGAGACATCCTTGACCCTTGCACCAGGGAGGTAACATACCATCCTGGAGTCTCATTTGCAGCCGCAGAAACGCCTATCTATTCCCCTTACAATTGAATCCCCTATCACTATCGCGCTCCCACTCTTTTTCCTGCCCTGCTGTGCAGCAGAGCCACCCACGATGCCATGAACTTGGCTGCTGCTGCTCTCCCCTGATGAGTCATCCCCCTCAATCGTACCCAAAGCGGTGTATCTGTTTTGAAGGGGGATGACCGCAGGGGACTCCTGCACTACCTTCCTTGCACTGCACTTCCTGTTGGTCACCCATTTACTATCTGGTTACATCTATTGTCATCAATAAACATCAGACTAAAGAAACCGATTAAATAGAAACAGTAGGCCATTTAGCTCCTTGAGCCTGTTCTGCCATTCAATTAGATCATGGCTGATCTGTATCTTGACTCCATCTACCCTTCTTGGTTCCGTAGCCCTTAATACCCTTGCCTAACAAAAATCTGATCAATCTCTGGTCTTAAAATTTTCAATTGACCTTGCCCCTCTCTGGGGGAGAGAGTTCTAGATTTCCACTATACAGTGCGTGTTAAATGCTTCCTGACATCACCCCTGATGGCCTAGCGGTTTATGCTCCCTTGTTCTAGACTCTTTCCCCCTGCCCACCCCCCAACCCAACCAGAGGAAATAGTTTCTCTCTATCATCTTAAGCAGCTCAATTCGATCACCCCTTAATCTTCTATACTCAGTGGAATACAAGCCGAGTCTATAACTGCTGGATGTGGTACTGAGCCTCCATAGAGCTTTGGTTCATCCTCAACTGGAGTAATGCCAAGAAAGGTAATCAAGGCTGATAACATCAGTAATTCTAAAAAGGAGTTGCACAGGATTTGATGAAAAAAATCAGTTGAGAGATTTTGGTAGTGAATTTTGTGTTCTGTTTTTGAATTCTGGAACTAACCATATGGACAAAAATAATCTTTTTCAGTCTTGTACATGTGTGTCCTGAAGAGGATGCAGTGTTTTTATTTTGAGTGAGGAAGATCTTGAGACGGTCGGGGGCTGGTTCTAGAAAACCATATGCTGAACACACGGGTGAAAATATTGTTGTGCTGCATGGGGACGTAATGGTTACACTTCGGGGTCTCACCACTGCACAGGTAGATGCAGGGAAGTGGGAGACAACTTCTGTAAAAAGTTAGCGCTCAGACTGCTTCACTGAGTTAATTGACACCACTACACCTGAGAAGATATCTGCTCCAGACCTGGATTTATAAAAATATGTAATTGGATTGCGCAAACTTCTAATTTATTTCCAGTATACAAATCTTTAAATGATTTACCGAACATTTTCTTCTTCTTTTCACACTGCAGGATCCACAGGTGGAATCCGCTTCCCTACACCGAAAACTTCTTTTGCAGCTCCTGTTCCCAGCAATAGAACTCCACCTCCTATCGTCCAACATGGGATAATACCACAGCGAGGAAGGCCACGTACTACTGCTGCAAAAGCCGGCTCTCAAAAGGTGTCCTTCGCGACTGCATCCGTCTCCCCCATGGGGTTGGCGGTTCCTGTTACAACTACACCGCGACCAAAGTTTATAACCGTTAATGCGGTCACCCAGCCTCTCAGTGCAAGCAATTTGGTTCCCCTACAGCCGGGGGCGTTTGCTTTGCTGCAGTTACCTCCAGGGCAGAAACTTTTACCAAACACCATCATAACCACCGGGGTACCGCTGAGGTTTACGAGCCCTCCAACTGGTGTGCCGCCCTTGGCTGAAAAAGCAGTCAGTGAGAAGAACAGTACGGAAGAGAAGACTGCCAAACAGAACAGCAACAGCACATCAGAAGAGCGGTTGATTGAGCCGCCCGGGCTAGAGGACATTCACGTTGCAGACTCTGAGCTTGTCGAGACAACAGTATCTGAAGGCGTACCAGAAGAGGACCGTGCAAGTGCTGAGCCATTGCCAGAAGTTAAACTGAGAGATGAGTGTAACACAGCTCATTCAACTCCTTCCTTCAGTGAGGTGGTTGTTGAGTTGGAAGATGATTCTTTGGGCCTGAAAACTGAGCTAAAAAAGCCTACCCCAGCGGAGCTGGCTGATCATTCTTACACCACTGAAAAGCAGGCTTTGGCAAAAAGTAAAAATAGACGTTCTTGGAAGAAGAATGCAGTGGGAACTAAACAAGAAAGGGCTGCTGAAAAGGATACTCCAGAACTTAACCATGAAATGGTTGAGAAGAAACCATACAACAGCCCCAGTACGGAGGAGAAAAAATGGGTGCCAGATGAGACGATGAAGGTGGAGACTGAAGTAAAAGAAAATTGTGCTGGTGCTTCCTTTAAAGAGGAGGAGGAGGAGGATGTTCTAAAGCATTCAGGGTATGAGGAACTTATGGACCTTGATGAAGACCTACTACAATATGCCAATACTCTGGAGTCGGATAAAGATACAGACATTCAGAGTGACCTGGAGGATGGTGAGATTCCAAGCGATGTCGATGAAATCGATATTGAGAAAATGGTGAGTGCCTTCATTAGCCAGCAATATAATAGCCGGCCTCGCAGGATCACACCATATAGGTTATGCTCTATCTGAGTATGTTTGTCATTGTTCCCAATAATACAAAGATTGCCTCACAGCTTCTCTCCTTACTGATTTTTAATAGTGCAATTTAGATCCATTGGGTACAAAGTGTGGATATACTGAGGATCAGTTAGATAACCAGTTTATCCCACGACTGACCGGTTGGCTGGCAATATGGTGAAAAAAATTATATATTCCCATTTCTAATTGTGCATACAAACTGGGCAAAAAAAACCTTTTTGTACTTGTTTTTCATTAGGATCATTGAAAGCAGGTGGGACAGTGTTTAACTTGAAATCAGATTAAAGGCTAAATCACACTGGAGGGAGTATGGATGGGAAGTAATTATCATAACTACTTACTGTAATGTATTTGCTTCATGGGTTCTTAGCAACACATTGCTATTAAGAACTAGTTGATTTATTAGCACAGGTTTAACAATCACACTATGCATTATCAGTTCATCCACCAGGCTCACAACCACCTGCCTCATCGTGGATCCCCTGAACCCAACTGGCTGGGGTTTTATTGAGTCTTGTGAACATCACGTGACTGGCTAAGCCACTTCTAACTCAACAGCTCTACAAACCTGTGAGCATCCTCACAGGTGCATACATTACAACTACTTTGTGAGTTTAAATTTGGTATAATTTGGCTTCCATTTACAGAGAGATAAACACTTACCCAAATAAGAAAAAATCGACTGGGGTACGGTGGTCATGCAGTCTTTGGTCCTTCAGTCCCTTAAGCTACTGCTGTATATCGTAATAAATCTTACAAGGTGAGGCTCCCACTCTGAAGGCTCACTCGGCCATTCAATAAGATCATGGCTTATCTTCTACCTCAACTCCACTTTCCTGCATTATCCCGATAACCCTTGATTCCCTTAATATCCAAAAATCTATCGATCTCTGTCTTGAATATACTCGATGACTGAGCCTCCACACCCTTCTAGGGTAGAGAATTCCAAAGATTCACCGAACCTCAGTGAAGAAATGTCTCCTCATCTCATTTCTAAATGGCCGACCCCTTATTCTGAGACCGTGACCCCTGGTTCTAGACACCCCAGCCAGAGCAAACATCCTCCCTGCATCTACGCTGTCAAGCCCTGTAAGAATTTTGTATGTTTCAATGAGATCACCTCTCATTCTTCTAAACTCTAGAGAATATACTCAATCTCTCCTCAAAGGACAATCCCCCATTCCAGGAATGGTGAACGTCTATTGTCTAAGTAGGTTTCAATGGCGAGCATTCTTCTGTTCAGGGGGAAAACCTGTTAGACAACACAACACTTTACTGAGCAATCAGAAGCAGATTTAAATTTCATCAGAGGAAACGCCACCATTTCTTATTGCCCCTTCATCCTGGTGCCTGCTGCGTTTTGATGAGTGTGTGATTAGATCGGCGTGTGTTCACTCATTTGTTATTTCACAATGGAATTCAGTATAATTAATAATCTCGAGGGACCCTAAAAAAAGTAGCTCACATCGGTTTCTTTAAATTCTCACTTTGCCTCCAAGTCAGTATCAGACTGATGGGTTCATCACGGGTGTCAGCCTAGGCTCAGTGGGTACCAGTCTCACCTTTTGAGTCATGGGTTTAAGCCCCATTCCAGAGAGTTGAGTTTGTAATCTGGGCCGACACGCCCAGTGAAGTGCTGAGGAAGTGCTGCACTGTCAGAATGCCGTCTTTAGGATGAGATGTTAAATCGAGGCCCTGCCTGCCCTCACAGATTAGTTAGGTGAATATTCTGCCCAGTAATTGCATAGTTTTATATTGGTCATTTAACACTAAAGGGCCAATTCTGAAACATGTGCTTCCATCGAGTGAGGCTAGTTTCTGGGATGCCAATACAGAAGGCCATTTGGCCCATCGAACCCGTGCTGACCCTCTGCAAGAGCACCTTAGCTAGTCCCATTCCCCCGTTCTTTGCCCATAGCCCTGCAGTTTTTTTTCTTTCAAGTACTTGTCCAACTCCCTTTTGAAAGCAATGATTGAGTCTGCCTCCACCACCCTTTCAGGCAGTGCATTCCGGATCCTAACCACTCGCTGCGTAAAAAAAGGTTTTTTTATGTCACCTTTGGTTCTTTTGCCAATCACCTTAAGGTTCTCGACCCTTCTGCCAATGGGTACAGTTTCCCTCGATCTACTCTGTCCAGAACCCTCATGATTTTGTACACTTCTATCAAATCTCCTCTCAATCTTCTCTGCTCTAAGGAGAACAACCCCAGCTTCTCCAGTCTATCCATGTTAACTGAAGTCCTTCATCCCTGGAATCATTCTCGCAAATCATTTCTGCACCCTCTCTGAGGCTTTCACATTTTTCCTAAAGTGCGGTGCGCAGAATTGGACACAATACTCCAGTTGATGCCGAACTAGTGTTTTATACAGGTTCATCATAATTTACGCGCATTTATACTCTATACCTCTCCTCTTCATAATGCCCAGGATCCTGTAAGTTTTTTTTTAACCGCTTTCTCACACTGCCCTGCCACCTTCAACAATTTGAGCACATATGCCCCTAGGTCTCTTTGTTCACACATAAAAACATAAGAAAGAAGAGCAGGAGTAGGCCATACGGCCCCTCAAGACTGTTCTGCCATTTAATACGATTCATGCATCCCCTTTAGAATTGTACCCTTTAATTTATATTTCTCTCCTCATTCTTTCTACCAAAATGTATCACTTTACCCGTTTCTGTATTAACTTTCATCTGCCACGTTTCCACTCATTCCACCAGCCTGTCTATGTCCTCTTTGAAATTCGATCACTATCCTCCTCACTATTCACAATACTTTCAAGTTTTGTGTCAGTTGAAAATTTTGAAATTGTGCCCTGTACACCCACATCCAAGTCATTAATATATACAAGAAAAGCAGTGGCCCTAGTGGGGAACACCACTTATACCTTCCTCCAGTCTGAAAAGCAACTATTCACCACTACTGTTTCCTGTCACTTAGCCAATGTTGTATCCAGGCTACCACTGTCCCTTTATTCCATGGGCCTCAACTTTGCTGACAAGCCTATTATGAGACACTTTGTCGAACACCTTTTGGAAATCCATGTATACCACATCAACCACATTGCCCTCATCAATCCTCTCTGTGAGCTCATCAAAAAAACTCGTTCAAGTTGGTTAAACAAGATTTGCCTTCAACAAATCCGTGCTGGCTTTCCTTAATTAATCCCAACTTGTTCATTTTATCCCTGATTATTGTTTTGTAAAGTTTCCCCATTACCGGAAAATTGACCGGAGTTACCATTTGTACTGAGTCTCCCTTCTGCGCATGCGTCTCCCAACGCAGGCACAGAAGCGACAGTTAGGACAAATATCACCGACTCCGCCCACTCCCCCAACCACCGCAGCACAATTTACACTAACTCTTTTCTGCGCATGCGCCGAGCCATCCTCCAATCAGTCGGCCATGTTGCCTCCACTGAGCCGAGTCTCTGAGCAGTGCTGAGCCTCTAATCCATCTGGCCTTAAGAGGGCCCGCGGGCGGCCTAGAGCACGGCTGGAGAGGCGGCAAGTAGCCGGG